>NC_050573.1:378914745-379214745 GCF_011100635.1 Trichosurus vulpecula
TTAGTTGCCATCTGAGTTTAGCTTTGGCCTCAAACATAAAAATAGCTTTTAAAGGTTCCACCAACTACTCCCATTTTAAAAGGAAGTAAAAAAATTTAAATCATTTTCTTATTTGTTTGTTAGGTTTGGAGGGGGGCATGAGGTTGGTCTAGTAGAAAATGTCGTAAACAATGTTTTCTTCTGTTCACTGGGCACAATACCTTGCAGACATGTCCATTTTGGAAAGAACTCTCATTTTGGAAGAACAGTTAAGAGAACTGTATTTGACTTTTGAGGTCAATGTGATTTAAAATCTCATTGTGTGGGAGGGGATGGGTGGGCATTGTCCTATGGAGGAGAAGGGGGATTAGTTTATTCAAATTACTTGAGTTTAGTCGCCCAGTTACTCTTTGGGGAAAAATTGTTCTCTGCAGGGGAGAGAGGGAGCTCTAGGATTAGAAGACAGACTGGGTCGATTAAGGGGTCTTTTCCAACTCCACAACCAACAAACTTAAATATGGGAGGAATGGAAGTCCCAGACCCTCAAAAGGCTTTGCGAAATAAGATCAGAAACCACATCTTTATGGCAGGAAAGAAACCCTACCAAACACACTGAATATTTCATTTCTGTGGGGAAATCTGGTGATCCATCTTTCTTGCGCATATGTAACCGATTCAGCCTAAAGGTGCATTTAAATAATAATAATTAGCTTGAAGGAGCCTAAAGGGGATATTTACATCTTTGTAGGAGGGCTGCTCCTCCAGTGATGGATGGTGGACTGGGCTGCTGGGGCTGCTGCCTCCACTGCTGCTACTGCTGCCGTTCCCTCCTTTCTGAGTAGCAAGGGGAGGAGGAAGAGGAGGAGGAGGAGGAAGTAGGTCTGGATTGCCGTGGTCTCCTAGTTTCTCCTCCTCCTGCTGTAGCCTGGAGGTGTTAAGGACTAGGGGGAAGGAGCCAGCTGGCCGGTCTCGGCTGCCTCCCTTCTCTGATAGCCCTCGGCCTTGGAGGTAACGGCTGCCTCCGACTAAAGGGTCCCCAAGCATCACCCCTCCTCCCTCTTCCTCCTCGTCGTCCTCCTCGGGGTCCCGGCCTTCCTCTTCTTCGTCTTCCTCCTCCCCTTCGGGGGGCTTGTGGCCCTCCACATCCACCTCCTGCTCCTCTTCTTCATCATCCTCGTCCTCGCTGCTGTCCTCACTGGGGTAGCTGCAGCTGGTGTCCCCGGGGGATAGGAGACGGTGGTGGGGCTGAGGTGGGGGCGGTGGGGGAGGTGGAGGAGGGGGTGGTGGGGGCGGAGGTGGAGGCGGCGGGGCCGGATGGTGGCGCTCCGGTCCCGGCTCTTCGGGCTGCTGCAAGAGCAGCAACGGTGAGGGCGGCTGCGGGTGGTGATGGTGGTGGTGGTGGTGGTGGTGGTGATGCGGGTGGTGGTGATGGTGGTGGTGATGGTGAGGCGGGTGAGGATGATGCTGCCCGCCCGCGCCAGCCGAGGCCCCATGAAGCTTGGCCAAGCTCTCGGAGTCGTCCTTGCCCCCAACTGGTCGGAAGGCGCTGGAGTGGTGGTACCCGCCGCTGCTGCCGCTGCCCGCTCCTCCTCCAGCCTTACGTCCTCCTGGGCCTTCAAGAAGATGGGGATGGTGAGGCGCTGGCACTCGGCTGCCCCCAGTTCCTCCGCCCCCGCCTGCTCCTCCGGCTCCTTCAGCCGGAGGCGTGGAGCCGGCGCTGCAGTCTCCACTGCCCGAGGGCGACTCGAAGAGAGCGTCGCGCGTGCCGGCTCCCCCCGACGGCTGAGGCGGCTGCCCGGAGCTTGCGCCGTTAGCAGCCGTGGGTGGCTGTGGCTGCCCTGGAGCTGGAGGGGCTTCTGCGCTCGAGCCTCCGTTGCTACCACCTCCTCCTCCCGTTCCTCCTCCCCCTCCTCCCCCTCCGCCACCGCCTGGTTCGGCCAAGTCCAGGAAGGCTTGGCGCAGCAAGGCCGGACTGTCACCCAGGGCGCAGCTGAGAGCGGTCGGGGGCTGGGGAGGGGGCTGTAAATAGGTGGGCACAGGGAGCCCGCCTGGGGTCCGAGGTGGCCAGAACATGCAGAAGGGCGGGTAGAAGGCATCTTTGCGACCCGCGGGCCAGAAAAGCCCCGATAGCCCTGCTTTCTGGGCCCCAGCGGCACCTCCGCCTGCCCCTCCTCCGCCTCCACCCAGGGCCTCAGCCCCGGCGGCCCCGTCTTCCTTCTTGTGACACAGGCCGAAGGCGGCAGCGGCGGGGAAGGTGTACGGGTGTGGGAAGAGGCCCCCGCAGCCAGGAAACTTTTGCAGGACTCCCCCGAAGGAGCCTTTACTGGGCACGGGAATGACAGGATAGCTGCGGGGGCCTTTGCTGCCTCCCCCGGGTCCCCCGGCTCCACCAGCCCCAACGCCCCCTACTCCACCGCCACCCGCTCCGCCTCCTCCTCCTCCGGCCACGCCGACCCCAGCACTGCCTGCAGCGGCAGCGGCCGACAGGCTAGCGGCAGCGGCCGAGAGGCTGGCCGCGGCCACCACTGCAGCCTCCTGCAGGGAGTCCTCATCGTCGTCGAAGCGGGGCCGCTTGTGGTGCGAGTGCGGGCCTCCAGCCAGCTCTGCCAGGGGAGGCGGCGGCGGCGGCGGGGGCGGTGCCCCGAGCAGGTGTGGCCCCAGCAGCCCTCCGCCCCCAGCCACAGCCGCCGCCGCCGCTGCCGCGGCTGCCGCAGCCTTGACCGAGCTGAGAGGGTGGCAGGCGGGGTGTGATCCCGGCTGGGGCAGGGCCCTCTTGCGGCTGCCTCCATTGAACATGGCCTTGACATCCTCCCAGGCGAAGACCAGCTCGTCCTGAGGACTCTTATCTGTGAGCTTGAGGTGGCGTCTCCAGGAGTTGAAGTTGGCTGCGTCGGGCTGCGTGTACTTGGCTTCTGGCGTTCGATGCGAGTGGAAGATGAACTTGTTGGGCGAGAAGTACATGTTGCAATAACTGCACTTGATGCACTTGGCCCGAGAGCTGTTGTAACGCGCCGGGATGAAGCTGCCCCGGCAGCCCCAGGCGCACTCATGGGATACGTCGAAGGCAAAGTTATCTGGCAGCTTAGGCGGCCGATTTTCCCCCAGGAAAGACTTGCAGAGGCGCTCTGCTTCCCTTTTGGTGATCATACCGCATCGGCGAGAGGAGATGGGCATGGCTCCTGCCCGGCGCAGAATTTCCAATTGCACCGGAGTGCATTGCACACAAGTGATGCCCAGGGCTACCCGCCGGTTATGGATCTCGTTATAGCTGAAGTTCTTCAGTAGAGTGTTGGAGATCTGGGCCAAGCAAAGCCTCTCCTGCCCGTCAATCACCAATGACACTATGGGGATCCCGTAGAGAATTACTTGGCCCACCTGGTTGGGCTTCATGCTGGCGTGGCCTGGCCGAGGCTGGCTCAGGGGATCAGGCTGGTAGGCACTGGATGGAGAAGCCAGCAGGATGTCATTGGGTCCTGGAAGTGGACTTGTGGCCATCTCTTCAACCATAGGCCCTCGAATGGACTCCCCTTGGTCTTGCTTGTAGACTGGAAAATAAAGGAGAAGATAACATTGATCTTAGGGCATTTTAGTTTAAAACGAGTTGTCAGTTGAGAAAATTGTGATCACTTCCTGTCGGCAAGAGCTGGGATAGGATAATACTTTACAATACTAGCATTCTTCAAGAACACATTTATTTCTCCTCTCTCTCATTAAAAAAAGAAAGCATTATAAAGCAAGGGTTATTTTTCTCTATGTGTTTTTCTTCCCTTTTTCTAAAAACTCAATTGAAACAGCTAGGAGGAAAATGCAAGACACCAAAAGGTTTCCAAAAAATCAAAAAATGCCCTGAAGAGTCCTTTCCCCCTGAGTTTTAAGACCCCTCAAAATAAACTGACCGTGCCAACCCGGACTTGCAAATAATAAATACAGCTGATAGCAACTTTAGTATAAAAAACGTGGGAAATTGGCACCTGCCCATAGAAAATTTAGAGAAACTACTACTAATTTCATGCAAATGGATGAATTTTGGTGGAAAAAAACAGCCCAACATCCTTTTTAAGTGGTGACTGTAGTTCATGTGATTAGCTCGGAGAAATTCATAATCTAGGAAAACAATTCAATAAAGTTTGAAGGACAGCAATTAAAACAACTTGTTTAACCTCTGGAAAAACTGAATGAACTATGTTTGACTAAAACCAATTCATTTAACATTAATTTTGCTTTCATATTCTCCTCCCCTCCCCCAATTCAGTTACCAACCACTATTTGCTCATCAGGGCAATTCTGGTTTCTTTTTTTCCTAAAGGCCAAGTAGGTTTAAATGAAGTAAATCGATTTCAAGATAGGTGATCATCTAAAAATGTTTGCCTCCAACTTCCACAGCATTATCAAGCAAAATAAAGGCATATGTGTTAACTCTTGATATTTTTCAACAGCTGAGGGACTAAGCTCAGGTTCAAGCGGGGTATGTATATTTTTCATCCTGAATGACTGTACAAAGCTAAAGGGCAAACACTGATTTAATAACAGACCGTCTTCTGCAAACACTCTTGGGGTCACTATAAACCTATAAAGAAAGTGAATCTTGGCGTACCTGGGGTACTTGGAATCCACGAGAAAATTCCAAGTGCCATCTCAGGTTAGCTGAATACCAAAAGATGTAGGAATGAATATATTTTAAAAAGCAAGGGAAAGAAACCTTTGTGATTGGGATGAGGGTTTCTTTGTTGAGTTTCATTCCAGAAAAATAAAGACAATGAACAACAAAACGTTGTTCTTAAAGCAAAACGCTGTTCCCACCGTTACTTGTTTTCGGCAATACCCAATGTGCGGGGCTTGACGCGACCACTGGTTTGATAAAGGAGCCACCGCGTTTGTTCCCTCTATTTAGAAATTTCACGGCTCTCTTCCCCGTTCCCTTCCCGCAGTGGTATTCAGACCCTTCCCTTGGCTTTCCTGTGATCTTGACTCTTTTGCCACATTGCCTACTTCATTCTCAGCTTTCATTATGCCCCGTGGCCTTCAGGATAGTGGAACAGACCTAGACATGTTCAAACGAGACAGGAACATAGCTTGTCACTTCGCATGGATCAGAGACAATATTTCCAGTGGACAGGTAGTTAAATGGCAATTCAAGACACCGCTATGCCTGGGCCCCGGCAGAACCAGCTCAACTTTTGCCAAATAGCCCTTCAATGAGCAGCTGGTTGTCAAATAAGATTCTTATTATCTTAATAAGATCCTGGGATAACGTGAAACTACTATTTCCAACAATATGAACGTCAAGTACATCTCCGGGAAGTGACACTACACACGTTTGACTGTAGCTGAATGATATGAAGGCACGAGAAACGTTAACATCAATAGACAGGGGAAAAAAGAGTCAATGCCTCACACATCTCTTTCGACTTCTACCCCAAACTCAAGAACTACTGAGGAAGTAGAGAAGCAAAGAAGAGACAGGTTAAAATGGGGGCTGGGGGTGGGGAGGGAAGCTCCTGGGGGAAAAAAGTTAGTTGGAACTACGAATGGTCGGCACCTAACTTCCCCATTCCTTGAATAATACAAGCTCCAACTCTTCCTCGGTGCTCCTAGTGAACTAGAAAAGCCCCAAGCTCCCTTCTCCAGTCTCCTCAAGGAAGCCTAACTCCTGGTGACCTGAAATAATTAACCTAGACCTGTCTGTCCCGCAAGCGCAGTGACCGCGGTGAAATAATTACCTCCTAAATACTAGTTTTCTTTACGCGTGTGTCCTCCTGACCATCTTCCAGGAGGACTCAGAGGGGAAGCATCAAAGCATGTCCTCAAATCAGGCAGGCTGGAGTCTTGCAGGGTTTCCAGTCATATCCAGGCACTCCTCTGCGTTAATGGTACTATAACCCTAGCAGGGTGGAGAATGGCGGTTGTAAATTGTGAGCCAGATCAGTCCCTTTTACCAGATAATCTATGGGTGCGCGCGGAGCTGAAGCAGAGCCCCAGGTTGAGCGTTGCCTGAAAGCGCCTTTCTCTTGTCTCTGAACTCGTGTCGGACCGAGGGGACGCCACCCAGCGGGCAGGGTGACGTCACCGGCTCCCTGACACTCCACATTAAAGGGCTGGCATGTTACAGGGAGAGAAAGAGAGCGCGAGAGTCTGGGTGGATGGAGAACGCAGGGGCGAGGGGTGGGGGAGAGGAGAGGGAGGTGTCCTTTCTCAGCAAGCACGAAAGCAAACACCTAACCAACCCCCAGTAACAGCTACCTCACCCCAAAAGGAAAAAGCCTGAATGGTGCTCAAGCTGAGGAGCTGAATTGGGGATGGGAAACTTAACTGTTCTCTTGCATCTAGGCGAGCTAGGTCTAGGAGGCCCCCAACCTGGTGGATCGAAGCTTCTAGTTTAGTTGTAACTAGCTCTGCCATCCTCTTTCCCCCAAGTTCCATCCCCTCCTCCCCGCCACACTCACCGGAGTCATGAATGAATCTTTTAGTGCTTCACCGAAGCCTGTAGCTTAACTCTGTTCCTTTGCAAATGACAAAGCATGCCTGCCTAGAAACGCAAACTGTACTGAGCTTGGTCTGCCTTACTGGAAACAGTGAAAAAGGAAGAAAAAGGCTGTGGGTTCCTTAATACTTTGAACATCCTGAATTTTGGGAGAAAAAGCCCGACATTCCCTACCTGTTATAATACGTAGCGTATTTAAAACAAGACTATTAAAGGACAATCTCCCACACTTTCAAAACAGTTTCCTTTACTAAGGTGTGAAGTCCAGTGCGGACACGTATGCTTGTACATATCACCACGTCTAGATTGGAAATAACCACTGATTCTGTTGCCATTTTCAAAATGACCTCAAACCCCCAGTCATCTACACGCAACAGCGGAACGTGACAGCAGGAGGGAGGCAAATACGGCAACTGAAAGAAGCACTTCCCCAAACCAAGATATATCGCTTGCGCAAATGGCCAGTTCTCCTTGGGAAAAAAAAAATTCACAGGAATCACGTACAAATATTCCTTGGAGAAAAATTTTTAAAAAGCAGGGTTAGAGAGAATTTTAAACAACGTGCTTCATGTAGCAAACTAAGTAACACTCCGGGATATTAGTCAGTTGTCAATATATTGCTTCTTAATTGACCAGCTGTTCGGAGTAAATATTACATACTGGTTACTTTATCAGGAAAGGAACAAGATACATGTTCGGGGGACATTGGCCAGTGGATATTTCACTGCAGAGAAAACCACTGTTTTTTTTCACCTGATATGTTACAAAAACTTGAAAATGCCATCTGGTGGGAGAGGGGGGTGGGTTGCATATTAAAACTAATAGCCACATTACGATGTAAACCAAAGACAAAGTAGACCAAACCATAAGAGAACTTATAAATCAACCTGCACCGGACTAATTTGTCCTATCGACAGTAAAACCAATCGGTAAATACCGAGATAAACGTGTGAAACCTCACACTTCTTAGAAGGTCAATAAAACCAAAGGGAATTCTTGGTTCGAAGCAGAAATGGATTGTAACATCTTGTTGCCTCTGTAGGAGTTAGAGGCATTTAAAATAAGAAGTCCAGAGGAGGCTTGGTTTCGAAGCAGGCAACTGCCGTTATTTGTTTGTATGAGGAAAGTTTCAGAAGGCGAAAAGCATTTTCTCACATTTGAGTTCTTAAAGTCCTCATCGCAGCAAATTAAGGTCGCCCCAAGAAGGTTCAGAGTTTAAAATCAACCCCCCAATAAATAAAAATGAAAACCCCAACCCCCAAATCTAAAAGGCATAATAACTCACGCTTCATTCCTGTATATCCCATTTGCCAAAAAAGTGCCATTGTCATTCACACACAGCCCTTCCTTCTCCGTGATCCAGGTTACTGGCTCCTCAGAAGGTTTCTAGAACACGTCCTGATACTTCCTTGCCTCTTTTCCCCACCCCCCTCTTCTCTGGTCTGTGACTTTCCAAGAAGGGAGGCCCCTAGCTCATCTAATGTTCTTATCTCCTAGACACTGGCGATCTGCTGCTGATAGGAAGAAAGCTTAAGCCTGACGAAAAGGATGTCTGGGAACAGGGCGGATTGCACAACCGAAATGGGGAGAAATGAAAAGCACTTTCACTTCTGTTCCATACCACAGGGAAATACCCCAGCACTGCAGGTGTCCTGAGAGTCGCAGTGGCTTTGACCTGCCACACAGTTGCGAATCCTTCTGGTAGCAGCAAGTTCGGAGCTTCCTTCCTAGAATCCTTTCTGATTATAACTTGTCATTTAACGAAAGAAAACAATCCCCTCCCTTTTAAAACAACAACAACAACAACAACTACAAGATGTGAACTAAAAATGTTTCCCTGCAATTCCTCACAACTCGGTTATCAAGACTTAGGCATTCATTCATCACAGATACTGAGTTAGTTGCAATCCCCTCAAGTTACAGGAGGCTGTTAAGCACACAAAGAAGTGGAGAGGAAGGATTTTCCTATTTAAAAAAAAGTATGTTGACATTTTATGGAAAATAAGAGCGAACCTTTTAAAACAGGAGTAAAATCCTTTTCTACAAATAATGGGGGTGGGGGAGGGAAGAGGGATGAAGTAGAGCTCAAACTTTAATGAAAGTGTCTGTGGTGTTTAATTGGTTTAACCTAGATGAAGTAAACTGAGATTCTTTATCAGACTTCAGTCTGTTATTAAGATTATTCTGTCTTTCTTTACCGCCCCTCCCATCCTTCATTTCAGTATAGGATACAGGACTGCAGAATATGAATGTACTTGTAGAAGTTGAATATGCAATCAACTTAGAAGCAGTGATGTGTCTTTTTCTCTTCCGTCCCAACAACCAGCCAAATAGCCAATAATCAGTGCTCTTGATATTGTCCTCCGATCCCAGCTAGGGACGAGCATTTTGCAGGTGTTCTGTCTCTCGGTCGCCTCTGAACTCGCCTGACTTAAGAGACCTGTGCTGTCTGGGAAGCGGCAGGTCGGTGACATTTTAATCAATGCTTTCCTATCCTAGCTGACGTGCATTTTACACTTCGGGACTCTCCTCCGCCAGCTAATTGATTCAAATTGTTTTATTGGTTAAACTGGTGTCACCCGTTTGCATGATCTATCACCGCTCCGCGGAAAACATTTCCTCCCTTATCTCCGTTCCGAGAGGCTGCGGTTTACCCAGGCCAGGGCCAGGTAAGGGAGCCCAAGAACCGGACCCAAAGGAAAACCACAAACCAAATTACAACTCCCTTTCCCCCGCCCCTCTCTGAACCCCGAAGGGTGACAAACTCAGCACAGATACTACTGGGCTCCTTGGAAACCGGGGCTAGCTGCCTGGGTCCAATGTTTTTAGTTGCCTCCTCAAAGATGAAACTAACACAGACTCAGATCTCTCTGGCCTCTGAACACTGACCAGGCGCATCTTCTCGGGCTGTCGGCTGGGGACTATAACCTACTAAGCTTCCTGAAACCCTAGAGTCCAAAGGCTGCAGGGAGCTATCCGTGGTCCTGATGCAGTTCCCAGCCCTCGAGGCGTAGCCGACCCTGACAGCCGTCAAAGCTCAACAGAAGGTATGGGGCCTGCAGCCCGCCCAGCAGGAGACCTCGCAAAGGCTCTCGGTTCAGAGCCCTTGTTTGCTTCTCAGGCTTCAGAAGCAGGGAAGGGGACGATCCAAAACCGTGGGTCCTTCCTTCTACACTGCTTGTCGGGTCATTAATGCCTGAGGAATGCATCCCCTTCTTCCCACTGCTTTTGCATCGACAAGCGGGAAAGAGAAATGCTCCAACACAAGTTAATATCATAGATTGTGGTCAGCAGAGATATCCTCGAATATCCGGATGCTTCCTCAATTCCATAAGCATGAGCATTGGGACTTTAATCCCAGTTAAGGTCCAGGTTTAAAATTTTCTTCAAATAAATAAATAAAAATAAATAGATAAATCTACATTCAATTCCTTTTACCCAAACGACTTTGTGTGGGTGGCACTGAGCAGGCGGAATGGTGCTTACACAGAAATATTATTTGTCATGTTAACCCTGTCACCTGTATTTCGATATTGGGACAGAAGGTAATATATTAAAGTATATCTCTTGTAAACTCCACCTAAGTAAAGGGAAATTCAGTTTCTGAGACCTAGGAGACTAGTCCAAAAATGACTGTGAGAGAAATAGCTTTCTCTGAAAATGGAGAGAGAATGTTCAAAGAGAGGTGGGGTAGGATGATTGAATCTTACCAGGGCCTCACAGTAAGCAAATAAGTAGATGAATCCATCTTCCTTTTGAGAAATATAAAATTTCTTAGAAAGGGTAAAAACTTCCGACTACTTAATCAGAAGATTCCCTCCTCTTTCCCTAAAACTTTGTTCCTGCTGCAAAAAAAGTCCCTTTTAGATTGTAAAGGCTCTGGGTGAAGGTCCTGATGAATATCTGTACAGTATCTTTTCTTTGCTCTTACCAATTCATAGTAAAATTAACTGGCAAAATCACTGATAATGAAGGATAGTAGCTAAATCAGTGATAATTATGTGGCACACATTTAGTTCCCATTTGCACACCTGGACCATTAATTTCCCAAGGCCCTTTCCTCTATCAGTCCTGTCAGGTGGGAAGTCTTTAGCTCTACTGCTGCTGCTCTGGTCCAAGTTACACCAGGAAAGGTCCCAGATTGGGAGACTGGGACCTTGGCAGTCACCAATGTCACTAAAGAATTGAGGAAAGCCTCTGAAAGTTTTGTGCTTTCTTCTACCTCCTTGACTCTTCACTAAAATCTCTATAAGTGAAATCTGCTTTTTCTAGGACTTTTTCGAGGATCAGGTCAGAATGTCCAAAGAAGACCTCAGGCTGGAAGGCTAAGCTAGCAAGCTGGGAAAATTTTGGCAGGTATCAAAGGATTTTTCCTAGTCATCTTCTAGTTTCTTTTGGAAAGGAACCATAGATTCAAAACCATAGGCAACATCAATATTGGTCCCAGAACATTTCTCCAAAACATTAAGAAAAGCAACACCTTTGCATATCCTTTTTGTCCCTACCACTCCTTACTTGAAAATGCATAACTTCATTTTATAAATAAAGCCTCATTGCAAAGAAAATTTGTATCATAATAAGTCAGTGAGAAAAAGCCTAAAGGGAGTGGCTTCTGGAATCCTAAGGTCAGGGTGTTAGCAGACATTTTACAAGTGGATTTCATATTTATGTTAGGAGGTCCGTTGTTCTGTGTTGATCCTATAAAATCTATAATGCCGTCTATATGTGCATGTACATGAGAGTACACGCATGTGAGTGTAGCCAGGCTGACATGTAATAAACAGTAAATACACATGCATTGTGAACTCTGATGAATGTTCAGTAAATGCTAGTTTGAGATGATCAAATGTACACACCCAGGGATTACACATGCACACACAGAATTCATTCATATGTGATAGATACACAAACACATGCTGAATAAACTCAAATAGAACATGATCAGAAAACCCCTAAAGTCTGCAGAATAAAAACACCAATGTCTACTGCTCTCTATATATGTATGTATGCATGTATACACAGAGAAAAAGAAAAGCACACCCACCCCAACCCTCCCCCCTACTTTGAAGGGGGGGGCATTTGAAATGGAGGTGGTCCCATCTGGAAAACCCCAGAGCTCATTTAGATCACATCACTTCAGGCTTTTGTCTCTGCTCCTGAATAACCTAGGCAGACACAACAAAAGGACAGGCATCTACATGGAGTTTTCATTGGCGAAGACACATCTAAAAGATGCAGCTATAATAATGAATAACGAGGCAAGACGCTCTTCTCTTTCGATTGCCACTCTTAAAGAAGGGAGATGAGAAAGAGAGAGGGGAGAGGGAAAGGGAGAGCTTGGACTAAGAAAAAGAGATTGTAGGAGACAACCAGGATGAGTATTTCTGAAGATTTCTGCCAGAGGGTCCCCAGTTGCAACAAGACTCCAGCTACTGCTAACAACAGTAAATGAGAGGATTTTTTTTAAAAAGCTCTTTTCTTTGAGGCATAGGTTTACATTGGCTTAAGGAGCAAGTGAGACTAAGGAAAGGGATATAGGGTGTGGAACTGTGTCTCAGTGCTTGGGGAATATGAGATAACAGTCACAGAGGTAGTGAAGAAGAGGGGTTGAAAGATCTTCTGTTGATATGTCATGAGAGGGGAAAATGACATGGATCCAAATTCAACATCTATCCAGTAGACATGGATGTTGGTATAGGCACCATTTGATTTGATTTCCCAGTGAAAAGAACCCTTTCCCTTCTTCTCTCTCTGACTCTGTCCCTGCCCGCCCCCTCTCCCTTTCTCTCTCCCTCTCTCTCTCTCCCCAGAAATTTCTGTGATTTTTCTGTAATGTTTGATCCTATTGTCACATATACCATTGAATTACCACCATGGATTTTCAGGCTGTCTAATAGATCTCTTGTCCTTGACTTTTCCTCCTGACTGCAGAAGTTGTCAATGTTAGCAAAAGGTGGACATAGATAATATAAAATTGAACCCTTGGGAAGATGGAGTGGGAGTGAGGCCTGAGTTATTGATTTTCCCCCTGAAAATTAAGCAACTGCTAAATATGGAACCAACAGAAAAGATGTACATATTTCTATGTATTTAAAGCAAAGTTGGTGGGTTTTTGGGCAACTAAATACTAAGCCTTCCCCAATATGGCATAAAGAGTCAAAGGAAAAGCATAGCTAACCAGACCATAAGAGGTATTATCCCAAACTTTTTTCAAGAGACATTATGTTATCATTGGCAAACTCCTAATATTGGCAAATAATTAAATTTTCCATCTTTTAGAACCGTGTAACCTTGGGTGTCTTAGAAACAAATTGTACAAACAAACCATTGAGATGAGCACTGAGAGTTTCAGAGGAGATATAATGAACCAACTTTAATTACTAACTTGAAATTAAAAATGTAATATACAGATTTAAATTTATTTTCACCTAAATTGTGTGTAAAATTATATGGCTTTTGCAGGCTAAGAAATGCTTTGTAACCAGCCATGCTACTAAAAAGTCTGAAGTAGTTTCCAAAACCTAGTTCCCAGACTCACACAGTAATAATGATACATTTATCATTACTGATGACCACCTACTGGGTAATTATTGCTTTGTTACCACTATTACAATCAAGAGATTTCTTTATTTACTGTTAACATTCACTTAAAACTGAATGTTAATGACTGTTCTGAATTCACCAAAGAGAGTTTTCTGTTATATTTCAGAAGTACTTACGTTCTGGTTCAGAAATGGGAAACCATATCATAATAAAAAGTGGAAGCCTCGGTGATTACTTGGATATCTCTCTCTCTCTCTCTCTCTCTCTCTCTCTCTCTCTCTCTCTCTCTCTCTCTCTCTCTCTCTCTCTCTCTCCTAAAAGGGCATTCTGAGGATTTCTGAGGATTTTTTTTCAACTCAGAGTTACAAAAGGTTAACATAATGCACATACTTGACTGCACTAATTATACAAGTATTTTATTACAGGAGATTCATTCATTATTGATACTTATTTGCAGCAACTTCCTGCTTTGGAGAGTTGTATTTTATATGAGAAGTAAACAATCTCCGGGTACTGGATTTGTTCCCTTTGGACAAGGATGATCTCCCACTTTCGAGCTGTCAGTTATGCCTTCTCACCTCTCATATTTGTTTTCACCCTCTCTTTTCCTGCAGAGCTACTGGAGAGAAATCTTTATGAGAGTAAGCCAGTTCCCTATGTCCTTGCTCATCAACGTATTTTCTTTAATTCTTAGTTTCAAATCTTTGGGCTTCAATAGTAGTTTTGGGCTTGGAGGATGATGGGTAGGAAAGAAATTGGGCAGTAGGTGAGTGGAAATATGAAATACATTTACAATATTTTAATACAGGAGATAGCCCTTGTAACATACCTTGATTCTTCTAGGACTGGCCTTTAACTTCGCTCACTAGTATTTATTTTCATATCCTACATATCACATGTGTATGACATAGGGTCCTTCTGTTATAGTGACTGTAGAGGTAGGTTACTGCATGATTGGGAAAATGACAGAGTCTAACATGAAGATGCTGCAGCAAAAGTTGTTGATCCACCATAGCCTTTCACTATGTCTTTTTCCCTCCCTGTGGCAGAACTAGGATACTTCTGAACATGGTCAAAAGATCCAGTTTACAGGTCCCAGTGTCACCCTTTGGACAAAGGAAAAGCCATGATCATTTTGTGGTGGAAAGGCTTCTGAGAGGCCCACTAAAAACACTGTGCAGACACTTGGCTAGGGCACCCTCTGGGGCCTTCCAATCCGGCTGTCACTCCTGAAACATGAGGAGGGCTCTTTCAAAGACAAGGGCAAAGACCAGTAAACTGAAGCCAAACCCTTAGAGTGAACTCAATCAGGATGTTTTGGCACAGGTGCATAGGTCTCCAAGCACAGGAACAAATGTTCCCCCCACCCTGCCCCCACCCCAACTTGGGTTTTCTTCTAAAGATTAGTCCTCCAAATTGAGTTGACTACTTCTTGGCCTCTTGGCCTCCGGGAGTCTTGGTAAACCAATCCCTACCATTTCAAAGCTGGGTATAGGCACACACTTCCAGAGGTCAAAGAGTAAAACAGGTGTTTTTTTTTTGAGAGAGAGAGAGACAGATGCTGAGAGATTATAGGATACGTAGCACACAGAGTAGGATGATGAGGCTCTAGTATATTTGTAACAATGCACTCATTATTGGAGAAGTAGGAGGAAATGAGTGTTGGATATCCCAGTCATATATGGCTCTGCCTTGGGCATATAAGGAGGCAAATAATGAACAAGTTAATTTTTGAAAAGTTCTGTTGGCTTGGTTTTGGGTCCAAGAGAATGCCTAAAGTGTGTGTGTGTGTGTGTGTGTGTTGTGTGTGTGTGTACCTGTCAAAATCGTGTGTGTGTGTGTGTGTGTGTGTGTGTACCTGTCAAAATCTGAGTGGAGGGGAATTCCTTACTCATATGCGGAGGGTCTGGGCTGGCGCCTCCCTGGCTGAAACCTCTACTTTCTTAGTTGCCTTGATCCTCCTCCCATCCTCCCTAGTTATCCTAGATAAGCTGGGGGAGTATCTGTGGAACTCTTCACTTGATCTACAGCAAAAAGCCCCTCCCAGAAGCTCTTCGTTAATGGTCCTTTAACAAACTCTTCGATCTATCTTTCTCTGTCCGGCCTTGGCCCCTGCCCGCCCTCCTCTCTCTTCCCTTCTCCGCTCCCTCCCTACATCAGTTATTTATGACCAATGTTAATTATTCACGAAATGAGAAAACTCCAGCTTTGGGAACTTTTCTAAGAGGTGTTTGTGGATCGTTTCAGCACCACTTGGGAGGTAGCACCCAGATTCTCCTGGGGGAGCAGAGTAGAGGTGGGGCTGGGATAGTCGGGCTGGGGAGGGAGGAGCCCTTTTATGCACTTGTCTTGGCTAGGATCTAGATTTGAAATGATAGAGGAGGGGGAAAACAAAGTGTGTGTGTGGGGGTGGGTGGGGTGGGGGGCGTCTTCCTCCAACTCAACATGCACTA
The DNA here is from genome assembly GCF_011100635.1 of Trichosurus vulpecula. NCBI lineage: Eukaryota > Metazoa > Chordata > Mammalia > Diprotodontia > Phalangeridae > Trichosurus > Trichosurus vulpecula. The sequence continues at coordinate 378,930,202 of NC_050573.1, forward strand.
TGGTCAGCAAACAGCAAAGAGCAGTGAGTAGTTGCAGTAATGGTGAAGGAGAGTCGCTGTCCCGGGCCGAATGGTGCTGAAACTGTCAGGGAGGTCAGAAACAAGGAGCCTTAGGGAATAGGGACTTTGAACATGGGGCGGGGGCCGGTGGAAACTGCTTTCTAAAAGCACATCAGAAACTCTAACACTCTAACTCTCTCTCTCCCTCCCTCTCTCTCTCTCTCTCTCTCTCTCTCTCTCTCTCTCTCTCTCTCTCTTTCTGCAAGTGACACCAGAGCACTGTAACCAAAGATTAATTGCCTTAATCAAATCGACCCACCCTCTGCAATTAATCTTTTAGCAACAAATTAGAGACAATTACCTCAACCTCCCGGGTCAGGCGGAGAGAAGAGGTGGGGGTTAGGGAGGTTGGGCTGGATAGGAGATTTAAAGAAATACATAAATAAGTAGGACTTTATCTGAGCAGCTGGCAGAGAACACGGTGGTGACTTGGGGAAAGGGTGTGTGAGTGGGAAGGGGAAGGATCCTGTCTGGGGCCATGTGTGTCCAGGAGGTTTTTTTGGGAGTCCTTAACCCATAGTTTCTCTACCCTCCCCCCCCCCCCATTGGGGGTGGGTGCGGAGTGGAAAGTAAAGAGTGGAGAAAGAGCAGCATTTGCTTACCTGGTTAGGGGCGGGTAGACTGAAGGCTCATCTCTTTATCCCCCTCACCCTTCCCTATCTCTCTTCCTCTCTCTCTTTCAGTCTCTCCCCCTCTCCCTTCTTTTCTCCCTCTTGCCTCTCTGGCTCTTCCGCAGCGCTCCGCCTCTCCTTACAGTGCGGGCTACCGGCTACACTCTGGTTTCCGGAGCCCCTGCTTCATCTACAGCCGCTCTTCTTCTCTTGGTCTCCCGGCTGCCTTCAGCCGCTGTTACGGCTGCCGCCGCCACTGCTGCGGTCTTCGCAGCGGCTCGACTGCTGCAGTCCCTGTGTAGTCTGCCCTGCTCCCCGCCTGCCCGGCCCCCTCCCTCCTCTTCTCGGCCTTGACCCTGACAGCCGCTCTGCTTGACTTCCCCGCCCCCCTCTTCCAACCCTCCCCGCCCCCCCCGGAAGTTTGTAAGTTGCTTGCTTGTTTTGGGTGAGGGTTTGTTTTCTCCGACGTGGCCTCGGCTGTCTCTCTCCTCCAGGGTTCCTTGGTTTTCCTTCCTCCTCCTCACACTTCCCCCACCCCCAGCCCCCCAAAGACCTAGGTCTCTGATGCCGCCTATCGGTCAGGCAGAGCAGTACGGATGGATCTGTTGAGGGGTGTGTGTGTGTGTGTGGTTGGGGCAAAAGGGGTTAGCAACTCAGGTAGGAAAGGAAAGGAGATGTGAGTAGAGTACCACAAAATGACATCTTACTAGTCGAATAGGTAGGATGACCAGCTTTTATACTCAGCTCTCTCACTCAGCACCCGACAGTTTTTAACTTGGGCGCGAGTTAAGTCCTTTCAGCACCTCCATTCCTCATCCCAGGAGAGCCAGCATCTGAGTTCCTGTGACCCCTTCAGTTCGAAGCTCAGGTAGGCAGATGTCTAGCACGGGGGAGGGGGGCGTGTGTGGAGCGGGGAGTGAATAGGAGTTTTTTAGTCACCGAAACTAGGGGGCAGAAGAGTGGAAGGCAGGAAGGATATAACTAGAAAAACAGGAGGAAAATCCTCGGATCAACCTTTTAGGCCCAGTTCCCAACTTTCTTTCCTCACAGTGAAAAGAAGAAGGAACTTTTAGCGTAAGAAACGCAGACTGCAAACTGGAAACCTCATGGAGATAGGTGGACGCCTTTCTCGAAGCACACTCCCTTCCCCCGCTCCGTTTTAGCCATGATTCATTCGGCTAAGCAAGGGCAGTCATAGCCCTGGCTTGCGGGAGCGGGGAGAAAGGGCATCTAGAAAAAAAATTGGTCCCAATATACTGTATCTCTAAATGCACATACAGGGTGTCCCAAAAGTCTTAGTGCTATTTAAACTACACTAAGACTTTTGGGACACCAATAATGTGTTTACTAACTGCAGTACTTAAAGTATCAGTGATTTCATCCGAGTGGGTTACCCCTTTCGCTAATACAGATATCCACCCTTCTTTCCCTTAGTAGACGATCATGCTGAGCAGTTGTGGCCAAAAAAAGTTGCCTCCTGCTGGCCAGGCTTCTGGTGGTGAACCTTTCCAGATTTAACTGGTTCTGGAAGTATAGACACATATAGTCCAATGTAGTCTGGTCTATAAGCAAAGTTAGGACCTGCTGGATAAAGCTTATGCTCATCTGTCGTAGTCTCCAATAACCCAATAATACTTTCAATAAGAGGAGGCATGGAAGAACTTTTGTGGAGGCTAATTATATTTGGATTAGTTTATCTATCTATAGCCACAACTATATTTTATTGCCATATAATAACTCACACTTCTGACTTCCACTCCATCTCCTCTCCTCACTCCCCCATCCCCCAATAACTAAATGGACTGAAAAAGGGAAGAAGAAATTTAGAAATCCAGCTCTATTCTCTCTCCCTCCCTCCCTCCCTCCCTCCCTCTCTCTCTCTCTCTCTCTCTCTCTCTCTCTCTGTGTGTGTGCGCGGGCGCTCGTGCCACCTTCCTTTTCACGTCCTCTCCTAAAAGTCATTCCGAAGCTCCTCTTCTCCGCACCTTTACACCACACAGCGATTTAAAACTATTTCCCAAACTCCCCAACGAGACTGAAAGCAGCTGCCTCAGAACATCAAAGGGATCAGAGCATTTTCTCTTCCGCTTCTCCTCCGGTCCCCTCCACCCCTCCTCCCTCTCTCGTCAATCCTGCTTTTTCATTGAAAGACTTGATTTACAATATCTTCCCCGCCGCCCCCGTCTCTTTCCCTAATAAACTCTTCCCATAGATTATTCGACGCAGAGAAGGAAGGAGGCTGCTTAAAAAACAAAAAGCCATAGCCCTAATGAGTTCAATTACAATGTGGTAAACACATTGCCTCTACGCTTTAATTAAGCCTGCTGCCCAATTTTAACTCATTAGTAATTCATTAAGAGAACAGCCCTTAGCTGGCTGGGTTGGAAGGCACCACAGACTGGGTGCAATACACCAACATACGCACTTCATCGCCTTCTCAATGTCCTCAGCTTCTCTGAATAGGTTTTGCGCCCTTGCAAGTCCGCCCTTTGAACAGTGGTGTGAACACAGACTTGAAACCTGTTCCCCTAGGTCGAGACTTTGAAACTCAGCTTGCAACCTTTCCCCAAGGGGTGACTTAAAACAATGCTTGTGAACCTGTTGGGCTGACGGGCAGTGGTTGTGCTCTGTACCCTCTGTACTAGATGGGGCCAGGAGTAATTGGCTTCAAGAATCTTTGGATTAAAGGGCACAAAAGACTAAAAGAGACAGCCTTCCTCTTCTTCCTTTCCTGGCCTCGCGTAGCTTTTATAGTAATAGATTGACGTTAAAATAAAGCCAACTCCTTATACTGTTTGAGGTTCTTTACTCGAGTTTTCATCCTGGACCATCTTTTGGGGAAAGCCATAAAGGTTCCCTTTCCTCTGTTTTACTCGGCCTCTACTTCTGTACATTGTCGCCAGAGTCCAAACTTTTCAACTGGATCCTCCTTCTGTAAGTGAAGGAAAGTTTTGTCATTCAGCCAAAACTTCTTTCTGTCAGCAGGGAGAAAAGAAATTTGAACCAAGAGTCCAGAATTTGCCATTTGCATTTTCCCTTTCTTTTTCTCCTACTGGGTTTAGGATTAAGACAATGTCTGTCCAGCCAATGCACCCTCATAATACTTTTTATACAGTTTTAAATTGTTGGTTTATAGGTTTGTAACTACATCTATTTAGCTAAACCCTATATACTAGAAATAAGTTAGGTGCATATGGCAGTAGATTGATAGGTCTAAAGTTATACATATATTGAAATTCAGAGCTATTAAAACTTCATTTTAAGGAATCTGGAAAAGTTCAAGTAGGACAAAGAAACCCTAAGAATAATCTTTATAAAGTCTTTAAGATGTTAGTGCACTCCTCTCTCACGAAGCTTTGGGATTGGTTAAGCTTTTGGATGAGTATCACACCCTGGAATTTGACTTTTATCTCAAGGGGAGGCTCTTGCAATGTTTTATTTAAAAGGTCTCACCCAGTACCTAGGACTGGATTCTGAACTTAATAAGCACTTAATGAATGTTTCTCGAATGAATGAATGAATGCATAGGGCCCCAAATTGATATGTAAGTGTTGTGTATATATGCATACATATATATTATACACACAACATATATATGTATATCTATATCTACATATCAGAAATATCCAAATATTACATGTGTGTATGTGCCCTATACCATACTGTTCAGAGAGCTAGAGAAACGCTAAACACAAATCAGTTACGTACATATGCTCATTTAAAACAAAGTCTATGTCTGTATATTTTTTGTATTTGTGCACCCTGCAGTTTTTTGCACATGGGAAGTGTTTAATAAATGTTTGATGAATGAATAGATACATGTTACTGAAAAAGGAATGTGCTGAAGACAAATGATTCATTGTCTCCATCTTTCCGTCTGTCTTTTTCTCTCCTGTCCCTCTCTTTTGTTGTCTCTTTCTTTCTTTGTCACTTGTAGCTTTTGACATCTGCCCTCTCTTGTTTCGCTGAATGTAGATTAGTGCTACCATCCTTTTCGGATTTTCCCTCCTGCCAGTCTCCCGAGTCAACTACTGACTTGGAAGATGATGGGTTGCAAGGCTGCACTGGAATGGATCAGATACAGCTAAGGAAGTGAATTGGCAATTTACAAACCCGGGCTTCCACGCCACAATTCCAGGCTCTTTAAAAACAAAAACAAAACAAATCAAAACCCAAAAAAGGCAAATGGAAATGTATCCATTCTTAACTTCAGACTTATTTGTGAGGTTTGTACTTGGATGTTTGGATGGATCTCACAGGTGTCGTCCTCAGTCTATCTCTTCGGCAGCTCTCTACGACTAAGACACTTGTGAGCAGACGGAATTGTGTTTCTACGAAGGTGATAAATTCAACAGCACTAGAGTTAGAGTTTAGTTTGGAAAGTGGAAAGACTCAGGAGGAGTCCATTTGCATTTCTGATTGTAGGAACTTTGGAAAAATCTTGAACTCCTTGAGCTCCCCTCTCTGCCTGCCCCTGTGCGCCCCCCCCCCCCCCCCCCCCCCCCCCCCCCCCGCCCCGCGCCATTCCCGTGCATCCAGGGCAGAAGTCAAATGAAGTTTCCACAGTAGAAGTCTTTCTGTCCATGGCTGAGCCTGGAGCAATTTGCAGCCTTTCTAGTCCTCTGGGGAAGATCAGAATGCGGTTAGAATAGCGGAACCCAGCCCAGAAGATCCCTACTTCTTAGAAAATTTCGGTAGATTCACTGATCCTGCAGTGTTTGGAGCCTGGAATAGCTCTATATTCCCCACCAGGGGACCCCGAGGCAAGAAAACAGCCCTTCTCTGAAACAGGAATCTAGAGAGCTTCCTTCCTTCCTTCCTTTCTTTCTCTTTCATTTCTTTCTCTCTCTCTCTTTCATTTCTCTCTCTCTCTTTCATTTCTTTCTTTCCTTCTCTCTCTCTCTCTCTGTCTCTTTGTCTCTGTGTCTCTGTCTCTGTCTCTCTGTCTGTCTGTCTCTCTCTCTCCTTTGAAATTTAAGACTGAACTCTCTTCATCCTCCCCTAACTCCTCTGGCAACAATGTCTCCTTAAGTTTCCAGGATTTGACTGAAGGGTGATTTTGTTTCAGAAACAATAAACTCACCAAACCCAACATTTTATTGTGTATTTAAAAAAATACTGAATTCCTTAATCCAGCATAGAGCTCAGGTTTTTTCCTGTCCCTCCCCTAAGGCAACCCTAATGTTTTGGTCCAGCAGAAAGATTAGGCAGCCTTTAAGTAAATGATACCTTTGAAAAAGAATCATCTGTAGGATCTTCCCCTAGCCCCTCTCAAGAAAGGAGTCTGACTACATTTAGAATGTGTTGTCATTGACATCAGTATTTAATCTTGCTGCTACTTAGAAGCATGTATTAGAGTGGAAAGAGTTCAGAGGACTCTCTGAAGTCCTCTGGGGTTCAACTCCTCTGCTCTTTAACACCCATGGGACCTTGAACACAAGTAATTCCATTTCTTGGGACTCCAGTTTCTTTGCCTGTAAAATGAAGGTTGGATGGCTCTAGAGTGCACGTGTGTGTGTGTGTGTGTGTGTGTGTATCTAGTTTATGACGGGATCCTCTATAGCCCTTGTGTATCCTGTTGATTGGTTTTCTTCAAAGGACTAAGAAGACTCAGTCATGCTGTACATTCACATGCATTGGGATCTTCTGATATGCTGAACTTTCATTAAGTCTTTCACTCACATTGAGAAATGTTGCCCAAGGAAATGTTTCAGAGAGGGCCTTCTAGCATTTAATTACAAGTTAAATAGATACCTTTTTTTTTTATTAAATTTCTTCACTGATTTCCCTGCTTTTCTTCCATAAGACAGTGAAGAGACTTGCTGGGAGACAAACGTGTGCCCAAGGATACATTAAGTGTCTGAGGTTGGATTCGAACTCTTCTTCCTGACTCCAGGTCCAGTGCTCTATCCATTGAGCCATCTAGTTGCCCAGTAAGTGATTACATAAGAACAATGGCAGAAAAATCAGAGCCAGCCATGCCATCAGGAGGCTTCCTCTTTGGACAGGAGTAAAACAGGAGTTGTAACAATGAATTGGATCCATTTTGTCTAGGCAGCATAATCCCCAGCTCTCTGGAGAATGGATAGATGGTAGAAGCCAGAGATCCATAGATTATTCTAAAACCAATAAGAACCACAATTCTGTGTGGGAAGATGCAGTTCTCTTTTGGGAAATGACATTGAGCACCTGACTTGGAAAGGGTCCAGGGCCAAGCTTGACCTAGGGAATTGTAAATAGATGAAATTGTTTAAAAAGTACAGAACCATCTTGCCTGGCACTAGGCACATTTCTTTTGTATACATTTATGGTTGCCCTAGAGACCTGATGTGTAGTGGATAAAGGGCTGACCTTGGATTCAGGAAGATCTAGGTACAAGTCTCTATCTCTACCCCAGTCTCTGTGTTACTTTGAGCAATTCACTTAACCTCTCAATGGCCTACTCAATTCTCTAAGTCTATAAGTTGCAGAGACTGTTCAGGGGTGTATGGGTAAAGGAAGACACACTGGTGGATCCATATATTCATGAAATCATAAAACCATTCCCCTCCCCTCCCACCTGCCCCACATCCCTGAATTATGATCTTACCTTGGGGTAATATTTTTGAATATTTTATTTTTTATTTTCCCTCAGTTACATGTAAAAACAATTTTCAACATTTGTTTTTTAAAACTTTGAGTTCCAAATTCTCTCCTTCTCTTCCTCCCCTCCCCATATTGGGAAGGCAAGCAATTTGATATAGGCTATACATGTGTAGTCATGCAAAACATATCCACAATAGTCATGTTGTAAAAAAATAGACAAAAAACTGAAGAAAAATAAAGTGCTTCAGTCTGTATTCAGGCACTACCAGTTCTTTCTCTGGGGATGGATAGTATTTTCATCATAAGTCCTTCAAAGTTGTCTTGGATTATATGGACACAATATTTGTTCGTAGGTTGTGCTATGAGGCTCAGACCATCTCTACTTATTGAGTCTGCTTGGTACCTCTAAAAATCCATGGTGAGTCATCCCAGGTTTTTAATTGCTGCTAAAAGCAAGGAGTAGAGACAAAAACAACACAATCACAGAATCGCATGGCTTGAAGGAAGCTTGGAAATCATTGGGTCTGTCATGTTTTAGATGAAAAACAAAATGGAGGCCTAGAAACATGAAAAGATTTGCCCAAGATTACAAAGCCAGTGTGAGGTGGATCTGAACTGAGCCCAAGTCATCTAGCTTAGTCCTAGAGGAACTTCAATAAGAATGGACCACAGCCCTAAAGAACTCTCCTCTATATCTTTAACCTTAGATTATTTCCAGGTTAAATGATTAGTAATAATTTTGACAACAGGATTATAATAGATATATAGCACTTTAAAATTGACAAAGCACTTGATATCTAGTGTGGTGCCATGGAAAGAACTCTGCATTCAGAATCAGGAGAGGAATGGGTTCACATCATGGTAACCGTTTTCAGGGGTATGCTTAATTTCCTCCTTTTTTTCTTCTCTATTTCCCGTCTCCTTTAAATACTGAAGAAGGAGACATTTGGCTAGACTAGTGTAGAATGAGTGGAATTGGAGGCGACTGTGGCATCTAGTTCTTCCAACCAAACTTAATTCACTTACCAGCAGATTGTAGCAGTTGTTCCAAAGGCAGTATAGAAGATGACATTCATTGTAATCCAGGCTACCACTAAGGCTCTATACACTACTTAATTACCTTGATAAGCATGTATTAAGTGGATACTATGTGACAGGTTCTGTGGTAGGACCTGGGGATACAAAGACAAAAAACAAACAGTTTGCCTTCAAAGAGCTGACATTCATCAGGGAGAAGGGGAAGCATACACAGAGATAAGCAAATACAAAATATAGATAAAGTAAACATGAGACAATTTTGGACATAGAGGACATTAGCAACTGAGGGAACTTCTGTAGGTGATGGCACTGGATCTGAGCCTTGAAGGAAGCTAAGGGTGAATTCTAAGAGGCAGAGGTGAGGAGAAAAGACATTTTGAGTGTGGGAGAATAGCCCTGTAATTGCATGGAGGTGGGAGATAGAACTCATAGATCAAGAACATGAGCAGCTTGGGATGCGGTGTGAAGTAGAGGGAAGAGCCCTAGATTTGAAAGCAGAGGACTCATGATCACCGCTCTGGTTGAGGTCTTCACTACCACTGCCTCCTAAGTGGGCTTCTGCTTCTGGTCTCTCCCCACTCTAATCCAACCACCACACAGAAGTAATATCAATTAGGTCTTTGATTGAGCCTTACTAGGTGCTAAACCCCAGGCCCAAACCTGTATTAGGTGCTAAGCCTATGTGGGTGTGAATTGGTAACTAAGGTGGGGTTCCAGGTGGGGCCAGTGAAGGGAGGTGCTAACACCAGAGCCAACCGAAGGAGCCTAAGTTCTGGTCATTCAGATGACATTTGATGATATCTGAAACTGCATAAAAAGGGAAGACAGAGCTATTTGCTTAAGGCTCTCACTCTTGGTGGCAAGCTGATTTGGAGACTCGGGCAGCTGTAGCTAAGAGACCTCCAGCTTGTAAACTGGGTGTTGGGACTTTGTTAAACTCTGGTAACTATGAATTGGAATTTGAATCAGACAAGGTCTGTCTGTTGATGTTTGTAATCAGTTTGTGTTTGCTCTGAAGTTCAGGGTGCTGGCTTTTATCCCTGAACTAAGTGAATGATATTTGTATACTGGATTAAAGTAAGCTTGTTAACCCCTTAATGTTGCTTTCCTTAGTAAAGCAGATCAAAATAGCCTGGCTTTGCAGTGTTCTGTGAGCTGGTTGTTGTTGGTTTTACACCCCCACAGCAGCTGCTAGCTGGATTGTTGAAACAACAGAGGCCAAAATTCAGAATTTCTTCATCATATCCTAAAATTAGTCCTTTTCTCTCCCTATCAAAACTTCTTTAAGGGATTCTTAGATACTGATATGATTAAAGTAATTCACTCTAAGTTGTTGTTGTTCAGTTATTTCCAATTCTTCATGACCTTATTTGGGGTTTTCTTGGCAAAGATACTGGCGTGGCTTGCCATTTCTTTCTTCAGCTACTTTTGGTGAAGAAACTGAGTCAAACAGGATTAAGTGACTTGCCCAGGGTCACACACTAGTAAGTGTCTGAGGCTAACCTTGAATTCAAGAAGATAAGTCTGCCTGCTTCAAACCCACACTGTGCCACCTTGCTGCCAGTGAGGCCTAATCCTTTCAGGGTTCTTTTCTTCTTCATCCTGGCACTAAAGGTCCAATACCATTATCCTTCAGTCTATCCTGTCAGCCTGAGCCCAACATTTCTCCCTTTTCTATGCTGCTGGCTTTAGCCAAACCACATAGCTCTCACATGTGAGCTTTTCCATGTCTGTGTCTTTGTCCATGCTATTTCCTGTGCCAGGAATCCACTTGCTCTCCTTTCTAAGGGTAGAAATTCTATGCTTTTTTTTTAAAGAACCAAACTGAATGTTACCTCCTCCATGAAACTTGCCTTGATCTCCCTAACACTTCTGCCTATTCTGAACTCCCCTACCGTGTTATTTGTACCTGTCCCATGTAATTAGTACAATCTCTTTCACTTTCTTTTTTACCAGATGAGTGATTTAATTGGTATAGGGAACTCCCAAAGAGGAAATGACCATTATCAATGCAAATTGGCACCTGCTTTGCAATTTATAGTCTCAGACTCTAAGGTTTTGCAATTTATAATCTTAAAGAGTTTGCTTGGGGCACTGAGAGGTTATATGACTTGCTCTGGGCCACATAGCCAGAATGCATCAGGGGCAGAACTTGAACCTATGTCTTCTTGATTTACAGACTTTGAGACTTAGAGACTTTGTACACTAAACCATGGTTGCCTCTATTTCCTACCATACATTTGTGTAGAGCACATAGTTTACTTCCCATTCTATGCTATAAACTCCCTGAAGTAAGGAAATGAGTCTTATCCAATGAGGCAGCTAGGTGGTGCAGTATATAAAGCTGAACCTCGAGTCAGGAAGACCCAAGTTCAAATCCAGCCTCCGATGCTTACTAGCTGTGTGATCCTGGGCAGGTCACTTAACCTCTGTTTCCTCATCTGTAAAATGGTGATAATAATAGTGCCTACAGTCCAAGATTGTTGTGAAGATAAAGTGAGATCATAATTGTAAAGTGTTTAGCCCAGGGCCTGGCACGTAGTAGGTGCTATAGAGATATAGATTATTACTGTTATCCTCCATAACACTGAACTTGGTAGCTTATACAATGTAGGTATTTAATAAATTTTTTTTATTTTTATTTTTTTTTATTTTTTTTAATGCAATTTATTTATTTAACATATTTGGTTTTCAGCACTGATTTTCACAACATTTTGAATTACAAATTTTCTCCCCATTTCTACCCTCCCCCCCCCCACTCCAAGATGGCTTATATTCTGGTTGCCCTGTTCCCCAGTCAGCCCTCCTCTCTATCACCCCCCTCCCCTCTCATCCCCTTTTCCCTTCCTTTCTTGTAGGGCAAGATAAATTTCTACGCCCCATTGCCTGTGTATCTTATTTTTTAGTTGCATACAAAAACTTTTTTTGTTTTTGAACATCTGATTTTAAAACTTTGAGTTCCAAATTCTCTTCCCTCTTCCCTTCCCACCCACCCTCCCTAAGAAGTTGAGCAATTCAACCTAGGCCACACATGTATTATTATGTATAACCCTTCCACAATACTCATGTTGTGAAAGGCTAACTACATTTTGCTCCTTCCCAACCCATCCCGCTTTATTGAATTTTCTCCCTTGACCCTGTCCCCTTTCCAAAGTGTTTGTTTTGATTACCTCCACCCCCATCTACCCTCCCCTCCATCATCCCCCCACCTTTTATTTTTTTTTATCTTCCTCCCTCTTCTTTCCTGTGGGGTAAGATACCCAACTGAGTATGTATGGTATTCCCCCTCAGGCCAAATCTGATGAGAGCAAGGTTCACTCATTCCCCCCTAACATGCACTCTCCCCTCCTCCCATAGAACTGCTTCCTCTTGCCACCTTTATGCGAGATAATCCACCCCATTCTATCTCTCCCTATCTCCCTCTCTCAGTATTACTCTCTCATCCCTTAATTTCATTTTATTTCTTTTAGATATCTTCCCTTCATCTTCAACTCACCCTGTGTCTGCTCTCTCTCTTTTACATATATAAATATATATATAAACACATATATATATATACACATACATACACATACATACATATACACATAAATACCTACATACACATTCACTTATATATATATACATAAACATATATATATACATATATATACCTGCATATTCCCTTCAACTACCCTAATACTGAGGTCTCATGAATCATACTCATCATCTTTCCATGTAGGAATGTAAACAAAACAGTTCAACTTTAGTAAGTCCCTTGCAGTTTCCGTTTCTTGATTACCTTTTCATGCTTCTCTTGATTCTTGTGTTTGAAAGTCAAATTTTCTGTTCAGTTCTGGTCTTTTCACTGAGAAAGCTTGAAAGTCCTCTATTTTATTGAAACTCCATATTTTGCCTTGGAACATGATACTCAGTTTTGCTGGGTAGGTGATTCTAGGTTTTAATCCTAGCTCCATTGACCTCCAGAATATCGCATTCCAAGCCCTTCGATCTCTTAATGTAGAAGCTGCCAGATCTTGGGTTATTCTGATTGGGTTTCCACAATACTCAAATTGTTTCTTTCTGGCTGCTTGCAGTATTTTCTCCTTGATCTGGGAGCTCTGGAATTTGGCAACAATATTCCTAGGAGATTTCTTTTTGGGATCTATTTGAGGAGGCGATCGATGGATTCTTTCAATTTCTATTTTGCCCTGTGGCTCTAGAATATCAGGGCAGTTCTCCTTGATAATTTCCTGAAAGATGGCATCTAGGCTCTTTTTTTGATCATGGCTTTCAGGTAGTCCAATAATTTTAAAATTATCTCTCCTGGATCTATTTTCCAGGTCAGTGGTTTTTCCAAGGAGATATTTCACATTGTCTTCCATTTTTTCATTCCTTTGGTTCTGTTTTATAATATCCTGATTTCTCATAAAGTCACTAGCTTTGACTTGCTCCAGTCTAATTTTTAAAGTAGTATTTTCTTCAGTGGTCTTTTGGACCTCCTTTTCCATTTGGCTAATTCTGCCTTTCAAAGCATTCTTCTCCTCATTGGCTTTTTGGAGCTCTTTTGCCATTTGAGTTAGTCTGTTTTTTAAGGTGTTGTTTTCTTCAGTGTATTTTTCAGTATTTTTTTGGGTCTCCTTTAGCAAGTCATTGACTTGTTTTTCATGGTTTTCTCGCATCCTTCTCATTTCTCTTCCCAATTTTTCCTCTACTTCTCTAACTTGCTTTTCCAAATCCTTTTTGAGCTCTTCCATGGCCTGAGACCAGTTCATGTTTTTCTTGGAGGCTTTTGTTGTAGGCTCTATGACTTTGTTGTCTTCTTTAGGCTGTATGTTTTGGTCTTCTTTGGTGACAAAGAAAGAATCCAAAGTCTGAGACTGAATCTGGGCGCGTTTTCGCTGCCTGGCCATATTCCCAACCAACTAACTTGACCCTTGAGTTTTTCAGTGGGGTATGACTGCTTGTAGACTAACGAGTTCTATGTTCTACGTTTGGGGGGGGAGGTGCCAGCTCTGTCAGAGCCGCACTCCTCCTTCCCCAAGGACCCCCAGTCCAGACTGGACTTAGATCTTCAGCAGGCTGTTGCACTCCTGCTCTGATCCGCCACTTAATTCCTCCCACCAGGTGGGCCTGGAGCCGGAAGTAACAACAGCTGTAGCTGCCCCACCTCCGCTGCCCCCGGGGCTGGAAGCCGAACCGGGAACTCCTTCCACTCCCGCAGCTTTTCCCACTAACCTTCTCCGCAGTCTTTGGTGTTTGTGGGTCGAGGGGTCTGGTAACTGCCGCAGCTCACATATTCAGGGCGCTAGGGCCCCCTCCGCCCGGCTTGTGGTCTGGATCGTCCACGCCGCTCAGGCTGGGCTCTGCTCCACTCTGTTCCCAGCTCCCAGCTCCCAGCTCCGTGTGGGATAGACCTCACCCAGAGACCATCCAGGCTGTCCTGGGCTGGAGCCCTGCTTCCCTCTGCTGTTCTGTGGGTTCTGGCATTCTAGGATTGGTTCAGAGACATTTTTATAGGTTTTTGGAGGGACTCGGGTAAGGAGCTCACTCTAGTCCGTGCTTACCAGCCGCCATCTTGGCTGCGCCCCCCATCCCCTCGCAACAAGGAAATTATAACACAGTATTATAGCAAGGAATGAAGTCATCCTGTAACTTTCCCCCCGTGGGGTTCTCCCCATAAACACGCGGGAATTCTAACTGTCTGCTTGCTTGTGTTCTCTTCCCCCTCAGTCCTCTGGTCTCTGCAGCTTCCTGGTTTCTACTCTCCACTCCACACTCTTTCTGCACCTCTGTTGTCTCAGAGTTCTTGCTTCTCCTCATTGGGCTGGACTCTGAATTCTCCATTTAATAAATTTTGATATAAATTGAATTGAGAGCAGCTTTACTAACCCAAATTAATATCTGATTTTTTGATTAAGTGGGTAAGGCATTTTTGAGCAGAGAGCCTTTCAATCATTTCACTTCCCTTCTCCTCCCCTTTACCTAATCAGAGACAGGCAAAGAACATGAAATCATCATTGTTTTTAGTAGCAGTATGCAGCTTGATTCTGATTCTCCCCCTTCTCCCAAATCCAAGATATGAAGTTCTCCTCAGAGCTCAATGAAAGCCAATGTCTTCCTGTGGAAAAAGAAAAGGCAGTGATTATTAAGCCTATTTTAAATACAAGAAAACTGAGGTCCCAGGGAGGTGAGGTATCTTACTCATGGTCACACAGGTAGCTCATGACAGGATGGTATAAGAACCCAGGTCTCCTGACACCCAGTCTAGCACCTGTTCCACTTCATCATGGAAAACAGCTTTCAGGAAAAGCAGCCAATTGTTCAAAGGTTTAAGAAATAGAGTAAATGGTGTTTGGGAGTGGGAGTAGGGAGGTTGAATACATTGGTTGAAACTGAAATGCAGTTTGGGGGATTTAATTGCGGATTTCCTTTATCCTGTCATCCATACCTGTGGTCATGAGTAGAGCTGGATCTAGTTGAGCAACTGAATACCTCTGGCTTTGAAGAGTGGCAATCATTTTAAATTGGGACTTTCTGAGGGTACTTCCTTCCTTGCCACCATCCTATGAGTGTATAAGGATGGATAGCTGATTTGGCTCCTTGCCAAAGAGAGATGGGTCTGGGAATTCCATTTCTCTGCAACTATTCTTTTCTGATGCTTACTTTGCCTACAATTTGGGGAGGGGCGGGGGAGTGAGGAAGATAATGTTATTCATATTTCCAGCAATTTGAAAAACTCTGCAAACACAATTTGGAGCTGTGAACTCCTTGGTGTTTGGAAACATCATTAGAAATTCACTCCTGGTGTTTCTTGTCATTTCTGAAGTATTTTGATTAGTTTCAATCTAATACGGGGCTGTACTGGGCCCACGCATGTGTGTGTTAGAAATGTTCCTCTCTCCCTCCCTTCTCCCACCTTGGTTTGTGTTCCACTTGCTAATTACTGATGGAAGGGGGGGGGAGGAGTAAGGAAGGCAGGTGTCATTTAGTCACCTGCATTTGAAACTCTAACAGGCACCAGAGCAGAAGCCACAAAACTGTTTCCAGTGGAGTTCCCAGTAACTGCCTCCAAAGTGCCTCAGGCTAGGTCTACAGGATGCCAAAACTACTCATTGATAAGGGAGAATTCTAGCCCATGCAATTATTTGGAGTCCTATAGACAAAAACAGAGGACCAGTTGTTGTACTGAATTTACCTTTAAAAAAATGGAAATTCATCCGGAGGGCTTGTAGTTTTTATGTTTTGTTTTTATTTGAACTTAGCAGACATTGACAAACTCAAATGTTTCAACATACAAGGAACAGAAAAGATCATTGTCTATTGAACTTGTGTCTCCAAGAATTTTTTAAAAAGACATTTAGTACATCAAAAAGATTGTAATAAAATTATCCTACTTGCTATAGTCTTCAAAAGGGCTTCCCCTCTTTGTTCAGACTTTCCTGAATCAGATGAAATGAAATGAAGACCAGAGGAGTCAAATAATTCCCTATTATTTTTGTAACTGAAAAAAAAAAACCCATTTCTCAAATCCTGCAGGCCACCAGACCTACTGTCTGAACCATGTTTTTCTTGTCCTAAAAATTGCTTTAGATTCATGTTTGCATGTAGGCAAATCCAAAGCAGTCAAAGCTTGTGTATATCCATTTGGATGGATGTGAAGCCTTTGATTGGAGCTGCAAGGTGAAACCTAGTGCCCAGAAAAAAATGATGAAGTGTTCTTGACGAGATGTGAAAGTGCAGATCTGAGCACTCATGAGAGATTGATACGTCAGCCTTCAAGGCCACCCCAGCCAAGTTGGCACAGCCTAATAGGCACTTTTTTCCCTCAGTCTTAAAAAAATGGAATGTGAAAATGATCACGGGAGCAACAATAAAAAACAAATGGGACTGCCTCAGGTATTGCCAAGTAACAGAATCATAGTCACAGAAATTCACAGTGAGAAGAGGCATTAGAGACCCACTCAGTCTAATTTGCACCTAAGCAGAGATCTTTCCTACCACCTTCTCTATTGGGTAGTCACCCAGCATCTATTGAAAGAGCTCAGTGAGAGAGAGCCCTCTTGAGACAGCTTATTCCACCTTTGGATAGCTCAAATAGGAAAATCTTCCTTTCTGTATCATCCATTCATTGCTCCCAGTTCTGCCTTGGTACCAGTTCTGGTACCAAGTGGAACAAGTCTGATCATCTTCTATCTGACAGGGCTCCAAATGCTTAAAGGGATATAGACCTAGAGCTGGAAGCAAGGAAATGAACTTTTATTAAGCAAATACTATATGCCAGGCACGTGCTAAGGGCCTTATAAATGTTATTTCACTTGTTTCTCACAACGGCCTGATGATGAAAATGATGATGATGATAGCTAACATTTCTCTAGTGCTTACCTTGTGCCAGGCACTATTACTAGCTAACATTTCCATAGTGCTTGCTATCTCATTTGATCCTCACAATGACTTTTGGAGGTAGGTGTTGTGATCATTCCCATTCATAGATGAAGAAACAGAGGGGAAAAAGAGGTTAAATTACTTACCCAGGGTCACACCATTAGTGTCTGAGGCTGGATTTGAACTCAAGGATCTCCTGGCTCCACTCAGAGCTCTATCCCCTGGGCCACCTAGCTGCTTCTAAGAGATCTTGGAAGTCATTTGTTCTAGGTCAACCTCCTGATTTTACTTATGGGAAACTGAGGGCCCCAAACCTTAAATATCTTGCTTAAGGTCACACAGGTCATAAGTGATAGAGTTGAGATTTGAGTAACTTCCTCTGACTTCCAAACCCAGTGCCCTTAAAAAATGGAAGACAATGTGAACTATCTCAATGGAAAAACCACTGACCTGGAAAATAGATCCAGGAGAGATAATTTAAAAATTATTGGACTACCTGAAAGCCATGATCAAAAAAAGAGCTTAGATATCATCTTTCAAGAAATTATCAAGGAGAACTGCCCTGATACTCTAGAGTCAGAGGGTAAAATAGAAACTGAAAGAATCCATAGATCACCTCCTGAAAAAGATCCCAAAAAGAAGACTCCTAGGAACATTGTTTCCAAATTCCACAGCTCCCAGATCAAGGAGAAAATACTGCAAGCAGCCAGAAAGAAACAATATGAGTATTGTGGAAACACAATCAGGATAACATAAGATCTAGCAGCTTCTACATTAAGGGATCAAAGGGCTTGGAATATGATATTCCAGAGCTCAATGGAACTAGGATTAAAACTAAGAATCACCTACCCAGCAAAACTGAGTATCATACTCCAAGGCAAAATATAGACTTTCAATAAAATAGAGGAATTTCGAGCTTTCTCAGTGAAAAGACCAGAGCTCAATAGAAAATTCGACTTTCAAACACAAGAATCAAGAGAAGCATGAAAAGGTAAACAAGAAAGAAAAATCATAAGGGGCTTACTAAAGTTGAACTGCTTTGTTTACATTCCTACATGGAAAGATGATGTGTATAATTCATGAGACCTCAGTATTAGGGTAGCTGAAGGGAATATACACATATATACATACACATATACATATACATACACACACACACACACACACACACACACACACACACACACACACACACATATATATATATAGGCAGAGTACACAGGATGAGTTCAATATGAAGGAATGATATCTTAAAAAAACAAAATCAAATTAAGGGATGAGAAAGGAATATATTGAGAGACGGAGAAAGGGAGAGATAGAATGGGGTAAATTATCTCACATAAAAGTGGCTAGAAAAAGCAGTTCTGTAGGAAGGGAAGAGGGGGCAGGTGAGGGGGAATGAGTGAATCTTGCTGTCATTGTATTTGACCTGAGGAGAGAATAATATACACACTCAATTGGGCATCTTACCCCACAGGAAAGAAGGAGGAAGGAGATAAAAAAGGGGGGACAATAGAAGGGAGGGCAGATAGGGGGAGGAGGCAATCAAAAGCAAACACTTTCAAAAAGGGATGGGGTCAAGGGATAAAATTGAACAAAAGGGGATAGGTTAGGAAGGAGCAAAGTATAGTTAGTCTTTCACAACAGGAGTATTGTGGAGGGGTTTTACATAATGATACACTTGTGGCCTATGTTGAATTGCTTGCCTTCTTAGGGAGGGTGGGTGGGGAGGGAAGAGGGGAGAGAATTTGGATCTCAAAGTTTTAAAAGCAGATGTTCAAAAATAATAAGTTTTTGCATGCAACTAGGAAATAAGATATACAGGCAATGGGGCATAGAAATCTATCTTGCCTTACAAGAAAGTATGGGAAAAGGGGATGGGGGGGGAGTGGGGTGACAGAAGGGAGGGTTGATTGGGCAATGGGGCAATCAGAATATATGCCATCTCCACTTGGAGTGGAGAAATGGGGAGAAAATCTGTAATTCAAACTCTTGTGAAAATCAATGCTGAAAACTAAAAATATTAAATAAAACAAACTACATTTCAAAAACATGCAAAGTTCAGTCCAAATACTGCTTAGATTCTCATACCCATAAATAAGGTGATTCTGAATTAATGAAGTTCCAGATTAATGAAACATATTTATACAGTAAAAAAATGACCTTTGCTGATCCCCTGTCACTTCCAGTTATTAACATTTTCCCCTTACTGTCAAACTATACTTTGTAAATGTTTCATGTTTACTTATCTGTGTACCTGCCATTCCCCCCCCCCCCTGTAGAATGCAATCTCCCTGAGGACAGCAACTGTTTTGTTTTTGCCTTTGTATCTCTAGAGTCTAACACATATGCATATAGCAGGATACTTAGAAATCTCTACACACAGAGGAAGGACTTCTAGGCTCCGCAGTACTGGGAGTTGTGAAGGAGTTGTGAATTCTCTTTTCCACATGTATCCTGCTTGTGTGCATTACAACCATTATACTCTAAATTTAAGCCCACTCATAGAAGCCAGGTGTATTTGTGGAAGAGTGCTTCAGGTTTTGGGGGGAAGAAGGAAATGTTTTGTACCTCCCGTTATTTGTTTTGGAGGGGAGAAGGGAAGGCAATTGGGGTTAAGTGACTTGTCCAAGGTCACACAGCTAGTAAGTGTGTCAAGTGTCTGAGGCCAGATTTGAACTCAGGTCCTCCTGATTCCAGGACTGGTGCTCTACTCACTGCACCACCTAGCTACCCCTGCCACTGTTATTATTATGCCATCTTAGTATACCCTATCACCATGAGCTAATTGGGTCTACTACCTTATTATTAATGGGAAGCACACTGGTGGGGTTTCCTGAGTTAGAAGTACAGCCCCACAGGCTAACACCTATGGTAGCAGCTAGCTTCTGGAATCAAAACCTTCAAGTGAGAGTACTCCAGTGGGTGGGTAAGGGAGTATTCAACAGAAGATATTACACAAATATTAATAATAAAATATTAATTGCTGATGAACATACCAACTACGTACTGTCATTTCTTCAAAGAACAACTAATACAACATGACCTAGGTAACTGGGCCATAACAAGTCTCACGGTCTCAACTTCTCTCCCCTTAATTTTCCATCTTAATGCTGCAATAGCATTAGTTATTGTATTTAATATATAGGATATTTGTTCACAGACTTTTATGACTTCTGTTAATTAGCATTGCAGTCTTTTATTAGTGTTTGAAACTCTAATTACTTCAGCTTCAGGAAGTTTTAATAATGTTCAGAATTCATTGCAGCTTTATTGACTTCAAGATTTTCCAACTGAAGTTATGAATTTCAGTGAATCAATATTCATTTAAAGGAGGGCACCCCAATTTAAACAGCCCTTCTCTTTAGTTAATGAGCAAAAAGGTAGGGAAGGGATAGATCTCAGTCAACTCCAATGCTGTGTAGACTGTCCTGTACCTTCCGTAATGCACAGCCCTCCAAAGAAATTAGGCAGTTCAGATACTGACAGGCTGGTCTTTTCACTGTCACATGCCACGCTCATTCCCATGTCTTCAACATCTCACCTGAATGCCCTCCTCTTTGCCTACTCATATCCTAGTATTTTTCAATCTCAGCCTTGTATAACTATGAATGGTGTGCTGAGGTGGGCACATGATTTAGGTTTAGGAACAAGACTGAAATCCTGACTTTCTCGCTTACTATCTATATGACCATAGACCTTAACCTCTTTGAGACTCGGTTTTTTCATTTGTAAAATGGGGATAATGATACCTATACTAGCTTCCTTGCCAGACTATGATGGGAATATAACTTTGTAAATACTAAAGCGCTACTGAAAAATTGTTATTGCTGTTATTACTCCAGCACATACTGACCTTTGCCTTCTCAATCCTTCTTATTTTTACACTTAGTTATATTGTCTTATCTTATTGATAGTTTCTTGTTTACTTGTTTGGCCCCAACTAGATAGCATAGCAAGCTTCTTGAGGTCAGGGACAATGTCATCTTTGCATCCTGAATAGGTGTTCAAATCAACATTTTAATGGTTAATTGATGGTGCAGTACTTATTAGAGGAGAGGTTTAGCACCTGAAGCTTTTCAAATAGTAATATAAAATTGCAGATGATGGAGTCAGGCAAGAAGAGGAGCTAATTCCCCACATTTTAAATTTCATTGCAGAGTCTATCAATCAAACACTCAATCTGAGGATACAAAGACAAGAACCAAACCTTCCTTGCCCATTTTATTGTACTATAAATTATCTATGTCTCTTTCCTGTAGCTGAAGCAGAGTTAGCTGTGTGGGTGTGTCTTTATCTTACTTTCCACCTATAAAGGTGATGTTACTGATGTGCTTTTTGATTTGTTTTTCAGTAGTGGTGAAGTCTGACCTGTTTCCATTCTCTTGTCTGGTTTCCTCTTATTAACAGGGCCAAAGCTATCACAAGTATTGAAAAAACACTTTCAACATGGGTTTTATTGTTTCTGGGCCACAAACTCTGAAGCTAACAGGATCTTTAACATGTGCCTTGTGGGCTACAGGTGTGATGAGAGATTTTTCTCATTCCCAGAGGAACCTGGGCACATTGGCCATGAGCTTTCTGTATTTGTAGTCCTTGTTCTAGGGCTTGGGTGTGGCCTTTTGACTGAGTCCAAGTTTTACAGAACAAATCCTTTTATTAAGGGAATTTGTTCTGTGAAGTTTGAATTAAGTCAAGGGACTGCACTTGAAGACCTAGAGGGCCACATGGGACTTTGAGGCCTCAGGTTCCCCACCCCTGTCCTAGGCAATGCCTTCCATACACTTAGCCACCTGTCTTTCTTTAGTAGATATCAAAGGGTAGATCTGCCTCAGAGTTGGTTAACTTCTATGCTTGAAAGGACAACACTTCCAATCAATATCAAATTCTCTTTATACTCTGTCTCTGCTACCCTTCACTATTTTTCCCAGGTTCAGAATGGGCTGTTTTCAATAATCAAATTCACATCACAGCCTGAGCTTCCACCATTCTCTACAGGCAAGAACTACAAATACTGTAACATCATAAGAAATGAGCTACGTATTGAGACATCATGACCTGCTTGTGCTAAAAGCCTGATTCAGTAAAAGGGCACTGACAATTTACATCATAACTAGCCCATTTGCACCAAACAGGAATCAAGAGAACTACAAATAATTGAAAATTGTTCAAGGTCTCAGACTGTACTGAGTGGATTGCAGCAGACCACACCTTTGTTTCTCTTAATAAAGGTTGGTTTCTTTGCTTATAGAAGCTTCACAGTTTCTTTATTTCAGGAATAGCCTTGCATTGTTCAAATGTCATTTCCTTTGCATTTGAATATCTCTTGATCACTTGTAGAACTTGTTTCTGAATTGAATTGTTAGATTTCACCACCATGTGTCTTGGAGTCTGGAACTTTTGATTTCTTTCTTTTTCTTTTTTTTTGAGGTAATCTGTGAACTCTTTCAACTGAGATTCCATTTTCTATGTTTAGAAATTCTGGGCAGTTCTCTTCTATTATTTCATAAATTATGGTGTCCTGTCATGTTCTTTTGGGAGACCTTTGGTCCTTAGGTTGTAAGGCTCAGTACGTTTTGCTTGCCTGATGAGTATATTTTCTCTTAACGTTGCTGTTTTTTGCTTCTCTTCTTCTAAATTCTCCTTCATTTCTATATATTTGTATTCCCAATCTATTATTCTCTTTTGTTTCTTTCATGAGACATGGCATCTCAAATTCTAGTTTTTCTATTGTGCCCATTATTTTTACTTCTCAGGGTACAAATTTTGCTCTTGTAATTCTCATTTCTCTTTTGAACCACTCAAGAAAAACCTGTTAGGAATTCCATGTTCTCCTCAAATTCCACAAGCTCCTCTGTCTCATCAAGAATTGAATCATTTTCCTTCATTTTGCAGTATGTATTCATAGATGACTGAACTTGTTTACTAGATTTTGAGGCCATATTTCCTTCTGTTGTTTATGTTTTCCCTGTTGACTTATCTGTTTGTGTTCAAGGTCTTTAAGTCTTCTTTTTCCTGAGATTTTTGTTAATTTCAGTCTTTTTTCCACTAATTTTTCCCTATTTACTTTCTGTCCCCTCTGTGTGGGACAAAAACTAACCCCCCCTCAAATTAAATTAAATGCAGAGGCTACTCAAGTAGAAAGTAGAAAGTAATTTTATTATGATCCCGTTGGGAAACGGCAGTCTCCAAATGGATAGGAAATCGGTAGGGAGAGGCGGGGTACAAGAAGTGAAGCATAACTTTATACCTGAGCAGTTCCATCTTCCTCCCACCACTGACTCTCACTCTCATTGGTGGAGTTCAGGCTCACAATCTCGTGAGAACTCTAACCCAGGTACAAGGAATGAGGAAACACTAATTGAGCCAATAACACTTTTTAAGGACACTTTTATCTTCATTTGGTGAGGCTTGTGCTGAGGTGGTAGTGGGGAGGAAGTGGGTCTGGTTTCTCTAAGTTCTGGATTCCTATAGGTCAGGTGATTCCTTAGTAACTTCCCTGAGACTTAGACCTAGCTGTCAATCAGAAGCCTTGAGCCACGCTGATTCCATGAGAGGGCTTCACCATCCCACTCAGTCCCTCTCCTCATTTGTTCACTGAAGGCCTCTCACATCAGTGTTGATACATCTGAATTTTTCCCCTTAACTATTACCCCTTTTTAGTAAATATGTAAAGGATTGATCAACACATTGACAAATCAAAGGGGGCAGTCCCCTCTGAAAATACAGATACAGAGACCCCAAAGAAAAACAACAATGCAATTGTCAATGAGGTCCTCTTGTCCTTGGAATCTGTTCCAGCCATCTTCAGCATCTTCTTCCTCTCTTCTTCTTGTAAGTACCAGCTTTCTGCCCATCCTCCTACAAAAGTCACCTTAGCACAATTTTAAACTACCATTTCTAATCCTTATGTACTAATCATTTTACATTTTCAAAACTGGAACTTTGACCAATTGTCCTGTTTAAGAAATTCACATCAGAACCCAGTTTCTTATATTTTACATTAACTCATTATTAATTTCCTCACCAGGAGGAACAGACTCCCGTACATACATAAATACATTAGATAATCAATTTTTAACGCAGTACAGTTAACATCATAAACTTTTAGTCATGCCATGTTTCCTTGAAGGCATTTACAAAATAAACCATAAGCAATTCTTCTTTTAGCATTATTAATTGTATCAAAACCTTAGAGAAGCTTGATATTAACCAAATAATATCCTCACAAGCCCTTGACCTAATTGTCTAATTGTCTCCATACCATTACCAAGAATTAAAGGACCCTAACTTATACAGGACCACACACAGGAACACTAGTCCCAGTCCTATAGCAATCTAAGATGTTCCATAATCAATTATTTTAACGGATTTGTTACTGCACTTACAAAACCTTCTGATTATAGAAATTTGCCACCAAGAGATTAGGGACTTAGAGGAGGGGGACCATATTTTCCCCAGCTTCCTGTCAACTCCAGGCAGAAGTTGTGTCAAACTGCAAGCTGCATTGAGCCAGGTTTAATCTGCCAAGTTTCAGTTAAGGAAGTCGAGAGTCCCACCTCAGCATATGCAGAAGTTGCTCTCTCAACTTTATCATGAAATCATACCTGCTTTTCACAGGGCTACTGGCATCTTGGGTCAGCCTTCCTTGACTTTCACACCTGGAGTTAGACCCAGAAAACACAGCCAGTTAAAAGTCCCATTAAGTCTTTGAATAGCAAATTCCAATAATCAGTTAAGATATGAGTATAATCTCACATTGATTAAGGAATATCCTTAAAGCTAGCTCTAAATAGCTTGCATGCATCTCCTCCCTTATTCATAAAATCTTCCCGTTAATATCATGTTATTGCTCTAACACATTTGCATCTATCTCCCAAGATTAATGAGCAGAAACATTTAACACTTTACATTAATGCAAAGGTGTTCTACAACTTATCTCTCTCTAAGAAACTTACATTGAAATTCTTTTCCCCAAACTGAAAATGTTTCTGAGTTAGTTCCAGTAATTAATTACACCATTTGTATTAATACCTAATTGCTCCTATATCACTTTGAAACATTTAAGGACCTTATTCCACATAGATACAATGTAACTTTAAATCCCAGTCTTAGTCTATGGGATAATGATTCAACCTTACATTTGTATTCTTATCTCACAAACTTCTTTCCCTTTGTCCAAATTATTCCCATTAATATTTAGAAACAATGTTATCTTTCATATGACTATACAAGAGTACCAATCTACCCAGTCATTTGATTAAAAACAGCAAGGTTTCACATACTCGCATTAATCCAATCCAATTTCTCCTGTAAAACCTCTTAGGTCTTTAGGTACCACAACTTCCCATCAAAAAAAGCAACAAACATGGACAGAAACTTTTCCTTTAGTGAGTACTACTTGTTTTGATTAGAGACTGCCACCAAAAAGAAAACATCTGAGCCTTCCACACAGGATCACATCCATCTGTTATCTCTTGAGTAACTAATGGGATCTCCCCCAGAGTGTGGGTTCTTTCATATCAGATTGCAAATCTCTTCAATGGGAACTACCAGGACTCACATCTTAAATTAAAAAAAATTAAAAGCCAGTCACTAGAGATCATTTGCAAATTCTCAGCTAATCAAGTTCCTCCCTTAGTAATTCCATATACAAAAGTTTACCAATTTGATACACTTCAATTTTGTTGGATACACTTTACATAGAAACTACAACTTGTAAGAGACAGAGGTAAGAAGAGAGTGTATTCCAGGCCCCAGCCCCAGGGGTGGCAAAGTGGTGTGGCAGTGGCAGCAGCAGCAGCAGCAGCAGGAAGCTCTGGCAGCTGCTTCCAGAGCTCCAGTGTCAGCTGCTTCTGGAGTCCCTGGTCCACACAGTGGGAGGAATCAAGTGGTGGATCAGAGCCAGAGTGCAGGGAGCACTTTGCTGGCACAGAGGCAGGGTTCTCTTGCTTTGCTCTGCTTGGATCTGGATTGTGGTCCTGGTTGGTGGTTCTTGGGGGAGGAAGAGCGCTGCTGTGGCAGAGCTTGTAGTGACTGGAGAAGAAGTAGCTCTGAAAACAGCAGTGCATGCCCCCTAAAGCTTGGGATAAAGTACTCTTTACTCTACAAGCAGTCATACCCTGACAAAAAGCTTGAGGGTCAAGTAGCTGGCTGGGAACATGAACAGGCAGCAAAAAAGGCCTCAGACTCAGACTCAGACTATAGAATCTTTTTTTTGGTGACAAAGAAGATCAAAACATACAGCCAGAAGAAGTCAACAAAGTCAAAGAGCCTACATCAAAAGCTTCCAAGAAATATATGAGTTGGTCTCAGGCCATGGAAGAGCTCAAAAAGCATTTGGAAAGGCAAGTAAGAGAAGTAGAGAAAAAATTGGGAAGAGAAATGAGAGTAATGCAAGAAAATCATGAAAAACAAGTGCTAAAGTACACCCCAAAATACTGAAGAAAATAACACCTTAAAGAATAGACTAATTCAAATGGCAAAAGAACTCAAAAAAGCCAATGAGGAGAAGAATACCTTGAAAGGCAGAATTAGCCAAATAGAAAAGGGCGTCCAAAAGACCACTGAAGAAAATACCACCTTAAAAATTAGATTGGAGCAAGTGGAAGCTAGTGACTTCATGAGAAATCAAGAAATTATAAAACAGAAACAAAAGAATGAAAAAATGAAGACAATGTGAAATATCTCATTGGAAAAAGCACTGATCTGGAGAATAGATCCAGGAGAGTTAATTTAAAAATTATTGGACTGCCTGAAAGCCATAATCAAAAAAAGAGCCTAGATATCATCTTTCAAGAAATTATCAAGGAAAACTGCCCTGATACTCTAGAACCAGAGGATAAAATAGAAATCGAAAGAATCCACCCTCCTGGGATCTTGAAAAAGATCCCCAAAAGAAAATTCCTAGGAATATTGTCACCAAATTCCAGAGTTCCCAGGTGAAGGATAAAATACTGCAAGCATCCAGAAAGAAACAATTTGAGTATTGTGGAAACACAATCAGGATAACACAAGATCTATCAGCTTCTACATTAAGGGATCTAAGGGCTTGGAATATGATATTCCCAAGGTCAAAGGAGCTAGGATTAAAACCAAGAATCACCTACGCAGCAAAACTGAGTATAATGCTCCAAGGCAAAATGTGGGTTTTCAATAAAATAGAGGCCTTTCAAGCTTTCTCAGTGAAAAGACCAGAGCTGAATAGAAAATTTGACTTTCAAATACAAGAATCAAGAGAAGCATGAAAAGGTAAACAAGAAAGAGAAATCATAAGGGACTTACTAAAATTGAACTGTTTTGTTTACATTCCCACATGGAAAGATGATATTTGTAATTCATGAGACCTTTCTCAGTATTAGGGTAGTTGAAGGAAATATATACATACATACATATATATATATGTATATATATATATACATATATATATGTATATACACACACACACACACACACACACATATATATATATATATATATATATATATAGACACAGAGGGCACAGGGTGAGTTCAATATGAAGGGATGATATCTAAAAAAGAAATAAAATTAAGGGCTGAGAGAGGAACATATTGGGAGAAAGATAAAGGGAGAGAGAGAATAGGGTAAATTATCTCACATAAAAGTGGCAAGAAAAAGCAGCTCTGTAGGAAGGGAAGAGGGGCCAGGTGAGTGGGAATGAATGAATCTTGCTCTCCTTGGATTTGATTTGAGGAGGGAAAATATACACACTCAATTGGGTATCTTATCTGACAGGAAAGTAGTGGGAATGGGATAAGAGAGTGGGGATGATAGAAGGGAGGGCAGATTGGGGGAGGAGGTAATCAAAAGGAAACACTTTTGAAAAGGGACAGGGTCAAGGGAGAAAATTGAATGAAGTGGGGCAGGACAGGATGGAGCGAAATATAGTTAGTCTTTCACAATATTATGGAAGTGTTTTGCATAACGATACATGTGTGGCCTATGTTGAATTGCTTTCCTTCCCAAGGAGGGTGGGTGGGGAGGGAAGAAGGGAGAGAATGCTCAAAAAAAAGTTGCTTTTACATGCAACTGGGAAATAAAATATACAGGCAATGGGGTATAGAAATCTATCTTACCCTACAAGAAAGTAAAGGGAAAGGTGATGGGAGGGGAAATGGGGTGACAGAAGGGAGGGCGGACTGGGGAATGGGGCAATCAGAATACATGCCATCTTGGAGTGGGGGGGAGGGTAGAAATGGGGTGAAAATTTGTAACTCAAAATCTTGTGGAAATCAATGTTGAAAACTAAAAATATTAAATGATAAAAATATGAAAATAAAATAAAAAAGAAAACTTGGTAAAAGAAATGAAAAGTATGCAAGAGAGACTCAATAGCTCAGAAAAGGAAGGACAAAAATTGAGTGTAGGAAACAATTGGCCAAATGGAAAAAAAATACACTGAAGAAAACAACTCCTTAAAAAATAGAATTGGCCAGTTGGAAAAGGAGGCATAAAAGCTCACTGAAGAGAACGCCTTAAAAAGCAAAATGGGCCAAATGGAAAAGGAGGTACAAAATCTAATTGAAGAAAATAATTCATTAAAAATTCGAACTGGGCAAGTGGAAACTAATGACTCTATGAGACATCAAGAATCAGTCAAACAAAATCAAAAGAATGAAAAAAATAGGAGAAATGTAAAATATCTCATTGGAAAAACAATTGACCTGAAAAACAGATCCAGGAGAGACAATTTAAAAATTATTGATCTACCTGAAAGGAATGATAAAAAAAGACCCTGGACAGCATCTTTTGAGAAATCATTAAGAAAAACTGCCCTGAGGTCCTAGAACCAGAAGATAAAATAGTTATCAAAGGAATCTACCAATCATCTCCTGAAAGAGATCACAAATTGAAAACACCAAGGGATATTGTAGCCAAATTCCAAAATTATCAAGTCAAAGAGAAAATACTGCAAGCAGCGAGAAAGAAACAATTTAAATATTGTGGAGCTACAGTCAGGATTATGCATGAACTTGCAGCTTCTGCAAAAGATCACAGGGCTTGGAATATGATATTCCATAAGGCAAAGGAACTTGGATTTCAACCACTGATCCACTACCCAGCAAAATTGAGTATAATCTTTCAGGGGAGAAGATGGACATTCAATGAAATAGGGGATTTCCAAACCTTGATGAAAAGACCAGAGTTCAACCGAAAATTTGATCTTCAAATACAAGACTCAAGAGAGGAATAAGAAGGTGAACAGGAAAGAAAAAAAAACAGGGTATTCAATAAGGGCAAAATTTTCACATCCTTACGTAGGAAGATGATACTTGTAATTGAGAATCATATCTTTATTATGACATTTACAAGGGGGTATACATAGACAGAAGACATGGGTATTTTGAGGTTTTATGCCCTAATACATGGTCAGTTCTTGTGTAGGTTCCATGTACCACCGAGAAAAAAGTATATTACTTTCTATCCCCATTCAATTTTCTCCAGAGGTCTACCATATCTGACTTGTATTAGGGCTTAAAACCTCAAAATCCAGTGGAGAAAGGTATAAATATTAAATGCATCCTTTTCAGATTATGATGCAATAAAATTATATGTTATAAAGCATCATGGAAAGATAGACTAAAAATTAATTGGAAACTAAATCATCTAATCCTAAAGAACGGGTGGGTCAAACAACAAATAATAGAAACAATTAATAACTTCATCCAAGAGAATGAACATAATGTGACAACATACCAAAACTTATGGGAAGCAGCAAAAGTGGTTCTTAAGGGAAGTTTTATATCTCCAAATGCTTACATGAATAAAATAGAGGAAGAAGTGATCAATGAAAAGGGCAGGCAACTAAAAAAGCTAGAAAAAGAACAAATTAAAAATCCCCAATTAAATACCAAATTAGAAATTCTGAAAACCAAAGGAGAGATTAATAAAATTGAAATTAAGAAAACTATTTAACTAATAAAACTAAGATCTGGTTTTATTAAAAATCAATAAAACAGATAAAATTTTGGTTAATTTTATTTAAAAAAAAGAAAGAAGAAAACCAAATTACGAGTACTAAAAATGAAAAGGGTGACCTCATCTCTAATGAAGAGGGAATTAAAACAATAATTAGGAATTATTGTGCTCAACTGTATGCCAACAAATTTAACAATCTTAGTGAAATGGAAGAATATTTGCAAAAATGTAAAATTGCCCAGATTAACAGAAAAGGAAATAAAATATTTAAATAACCCCATTTCAGAAAAAGAAATTAAACAAGCCATCAGTGAATTCCCTAAGAAAAAATCTCCAGGGCCAAACGGATTTACAAGTGAATTCTATCAAACATTTAAAAGACAATTCCAATACTATATAAACGATTTGGGAAAATAGGGCAAGAAGGAGTCCTGTCTAATTCTTTTTATAATACAAATATGGTGCTGATACCTAAAGTAGCAAGAGCTGAAACAGAAAAAGAAAATTATAGACCCATTTCCCTAATGAATATAGATGCAAACATTTTAAATAAAATATTAGCAAAGAGATTATAGCAACTTATCTTGAGGATAATACACTATGACCAGATAGAATTTATACCAGTAATTCAGGGCTCAATATTAAGAAAACTATCAGCATAATTGACCACATCAATAAGAAAACTAATAGAAATCATATGATTATCTTAACAGATGTAGAAAAAGCTTTTGACAAAATACAGCACCAATATCTATTAAAAACACTAGAGAACATAGGAATAAACAGAATCTTCCTTAAAATGATAGGTAGCACCTATCTAAAATCACCAGCAAGCATTATAGGGATAAGCTAGAAGCATTTCTAATAAAATCAGAGGTGAAACAAGGATATCCATTATCAGCACTGTTATTCAATATTGCACTAGAAATATTAGCTTTAGCTATAAGAGAAGAAAAAGAAATTGGAGGAATTAGAACAAAGAAGAAACAAAGCTATTACTCTTTGCAGATGATATGATATACTTAGTTAACTAAAGAAAATAATTCCTTAAAATTTAGAATTGGACAAGTGAAAGCTAATGACTCTGAGACATCAAGAATCAATTAAACAAAATCAAAAGAGTAAAAAAAAAGAAAATGTAAAATACCTCATTGGAAGAAAAAAACTGACTTGGGAAATAGATCCAGGAGAGACAATTTAAAAATTATTGGACTAGGGGCAGCAAGATGGAGCAACGAACAGAGCACCAGCCCTGGAGTCAGGAGGACCCAAATTCAAATCCGACCTCAGACACTTGACACATACTGGCTGTGTGATCTTGGGCTAGTCACTTAACCTCAATTGCCTGGCCCTCCCTCCTCCAAAACAAACCAATATAGATTATTGTACTACCTGAAAGCCATGAGAAAGAAAAGAACCTGGACACTATCTGTCATGAAATTATCAAGGAAAACTGTCCTGATATCCTAGAACCATAGGGTAAAATAGTAATTGAATGAACTCATTGATCACCTCCTGAAAGAGATCTCAAAATGAAAACTCCAAGGAATGTTATAGCCAAATTCCAGAACTCTCATGTTAAGGAGAAAATACTGTAAGCAGCTAGAAAGAAACAATTCAAATATCAAGGAACCACAGTCATGATTACACAGGACTTACCAGCTTCTAAATTGAAGGATCAGAGGGCTTGGAATATTATATTCCAAAAAGCAAAGGAGCATGGATTATACCCAAGAATCAACTACCCAGCAAAACTGAGCATAGTCTTTTGTGGGGGCGGGGCAGGGTGGGGGGGTGGAGATGGACATTCAATGAAACAGGGCACTTTCAAGCATTCCTAATGAAAAGACTAGCGCTGAACAGAAAATTCAATTTTCAAATACAAGACTCAAGAGAAGCATAAAAAATGTTAAACAGGAAAGAAAAAAATATTCAATAAAGTTAAACCATTTACATCCCTGTAACAATAAGTTTAAATTGTTTACATCCCCATTCCCATATGAGAAGATGATACTAGCAACTCTCAAGAACTGTATCTTTATTGGGGCAATTAGGAATATATAGATGGAGAGTGTGGGCTTGTTGACTTTGATATGATAATAGAAAAGAAGTTAAGGGATAAAATAAGATAGGAATAAATGGTGCATTCTTTAAAATGATAAGTAGCATCTATCTAAAATCATCAGCCTGCATTATCTGTAAACTAGAAGTCTGCCTAATAATATCAGGGGTGAAACAAGGTTGCCCATTATCACCACTATTGTTAAATATCGTAGTAGAAATGTTAACTTTAGCAACAAGGGAAGAAAAAGAAATTGAAGGAATTAGAATAGGCAGTGAGGAAACAAAACTATCACTCTTTGCAGATGATATGATGGTATACTTGGAGAATGCTGGAGAATCAACTAAAAAACTATTTGAAACAATGAACAACTTTAGCAAAGTAGGAAGATTTAAAATAAAACTACAAAATCATTAGCATTTCTATATATTACCAACAAAGCTCAGCAGCAAGTGATAGAAAAATTCCACTTAAAATAACTAGAACATTTAAAATATTTGACAGTTTATCTGCCAAGACAATCCCAGTAACTATATGAACACAATTACAAAGCACTTTTCACACGAATAAAGTCAGATCTGAACAATTGGAAAATTATAAATTGCTGATGGCTAGGCCAAGCTAATATAATAATAATGACAATTCTACCTAATTTACTTATTCAGTGCCTTACAAATCAAACTATTAAGATTTATTTCATAAAGCTAGAGAAAGATAATAACCAAATTCATCTGGAAGAACAAAGGGTCAAGAATATCAAGGGAATCAAGGAAAAAAAGTGCAAATGAAGGTGGCCTAGCCATACCAGATCTAAAACTGTATTATAAAGCAGAAATCATCAAAACTACTTGGTACTGGCTAAGAAATAGAATGGTGGGTCAGTGGAATAGGTTAGGTACACAAGATATAGTAATCAATGATTATAGTAATCTACTGTTTGATAAATCCAAAGACTCCAGCTTCTGGGATAAGAGCACACTATTTAACAAAAAGTACTGGGAAAACTGGAAAATAATATGGCAGAAACTGGGCATAGACCAACATTTTACACCATATACCAAAATAAAGTCAAAATGGGTACATGGTTTAGATATAAAGGCTGATACTTTAAGCAAACTAGGAGAGCAAGGAATAGTTTACCTGTCAGATCTATGGAGAAGGGAAGAATTTATGACCAAGCAAGAGATAGGGAATACAATAAAGTGCAAATGGATAATTTTGATTAAATTAAATTGAAAAGTTTTTGCGCAAACAAAGCCAAAGCAACCAAGATTAGAAGGGAAAGTGGAAAGCTGGGAAACAATTTTTACAAACAAATATTTCTGATAAAGGCCTCATTTTTAAAATATATAGAGAACTGGGTCAAATTTATAAGAATACAAGTCATTTCCCAATTGATATATGGTCAAAAGATATGAACAGGCAGTTTTACAGATGAAGAAATTAAAGCTATCTATAGTCATATGAAAAAATGCCCTAAATAACTATGGATTAGAGACATGCAAATGAAAACAACTCTGATGTACCACATCCCTCCTGTCAGAGTGGCTAACATGACAAAACAGGAAAATAATAAATGTTGGAAAGGATGTGGAAATTGTGACATTAATGCACTTCCGGTGGAGTTGTGAACAGATCCAACCATTCTGGAGAGCAATTTGGAACTATGCCCAAAGGGCTATAAAACTGTGCATACCCATTGACCCAGCAATACCACTTCTAGGTCTGTATCCCAGAGAGACAATAAAAATGGAAAAAGGACCCACATGTACAGAACTATTTATAGCAGCTCTTTTTGTGGTGGCCAAAATTGGAAATTGAGGGATACCCATCATTAAGGAAATGGCTGAACAAGTCATGGTATATGAACGTAATGGAATACTATTGTGCTACAAGGAATGATGAGCAGGCAGACTTCAGACAAACCTGGAAAGACATATTAATTGATGCTGTGTGAAGTGAGCAGAACCAGGAGAACATTGTACATAGTTACAGCCACATTGTACAATGATTGACGTTGATAGTCTTGGCTCTTCTCAGCAATGCAACAACCTAAGACAACTTCAAAAGACTCTTGGTGGAAAATGCTGTCTACATCCAGAGAAAGAAGACTATTGTGTGAAATGCCAGGCTGGATGAATCAAAAGCTGGAATTAAGGTTGCTGGGGAGAAATATGAATAATCTAAAATATACTGATGATACCACTCTGATGGCAGAAAGTGAAGAAGAATTAAGAAGTTACTTGATGAGGGTGAGAGAGGAGAGTATAAAAGCTGGTTTGAGGTTTAACATAAAAAACTAAGATCTTGCAACTGGTCCCATAATTTCCTGGCAAATAGAGGGAGAAGAAATTGAATAACTATTAGATTTTATGTTCTTGGGCTCAAAGATCACTGCAGACAGCAACTGTAGCCACAAAATTAAAGGATACTTGCTCCTTGGAAGGAAATCTATAGAAAATCTGGACAGTATACTAAAAAGCAGAGACATCATCTTGCTGATAAAGGGCTCTAGAATCAAAGCTATGGTTCTTCTAGTAGCAATGTATGGCTGTAAGAGTGGGACTATAAGGAGAACTGAGCGTTACAGAACTGACACGTTTGAATTGTGGTGCTGGAGAAGACTTTTGGGAGTCCTTTGGCCAGTGAGGAGATCAATTCAGTCAACACTTAAGGAAATTAGCTCGGGCTGTTTACTGGGAGATCAAATACTGAAGCTGAAGCTTAAATACTTTGGCCACATAATGGGAAGCTGGGACTCACTGGAAAAGACCCTGATATAGGGAAAGACTGAAGGCAAAAGGAGAAGGTGACAGCAGTGGATGAGATAGATATTGTCATGGAAAAAACACAGATGAATTTGGACAGATTTGGAGAGAGAGTAAAGGGTAAAAGAGGTTGGTGTCCTATGGTCTACAGTAGGGCATGACTGAACAACTGAATAAGGACAACAACAACAACAACAACAAACAGGCCGTGCCTCACAGGGTAAGTATGAGGATGAAGTAAGATAATATATCACATACTTTGCAAACTTTAAAGTATTATTTCAATGTTAGCTCTTCTTTTTTCTTTTTTTCCTTTATGGTTTCTCATACTCCTTTTCTTGTGCATTTATGTGATTTTTCTTATGACTGTAAATAATTCTTTCTAATCTTAATTTCCCTCACTACCTGGTACAGTTGAAACCCACTTAATTTTGTACTATCCTAAGTTCTTAGTTTTAGAGTAATTCTTTTCTTTTAACTTACATTTATGTAGCACTTACACTGTACAAAATTCTTTTCTCTAAGTAACCCTCTGAGGCAAATAGTGCAAGTATTATCATTTCCATTTTAAAAATAAGAAAACTGAGGCTCAGAGTGATTGTGATTTGCCCAGATCAGGGTTGGGATTTGACTCACTCTTCTGACTCTGAGTCTAGAGTTCTCTTCACCACATCACGCTCAGGATACTATTACTGAATTCCAAGAACCCCCAAAGCTATCTGAATGGAAGATCAGTGGGTGGTACCTGAATATGGGGGTTCAGCACTCTGAGTTACAAGTCTGAGCTCCACTGATTTTCTGGGACACTTGGACTTTTTTCATGAGCAAAACAAGGGAATGGGAGTTTCTGCCTATCCCTTTGGGATGTGAGCAATAAATGGGTTAAATTTTACAAAGTGCTTTGAGCTCCTTGGAGGGAAGGTACTAAGTATAACATATTCTCATTAGTGCATAAATAATAGATGAGTATAAAGCATTTTGCAAATGTGAAGTTCTCCAGAAATGCTAAATAATAACACCATTAAAATACCTGTGAGTTGTAGTGAAGGTAGGGGATGGAGTGGGTGGCATGAGAGACCAATGCCAGGATCACAAATGGTATACTCTTGGGTCAGTCATTAACTAGCTGTGGTACTTTAGTCAAGAAAATTAATCAATCCTGACCATCTTCTAGGCATCTGCTCTGTCTATTCCTATACCTACCTGACCATCAGACCTTGCAAACTACCCTGTCACTTGGATAGTTTTGAGGGATTTAACCCTTTCATTTCTGGAACTTTCACCCTAGGGTCAGCTCTGTCCTGAGTGACGAGGGTGCCACATGGTTCACTATATCTAGCTGCCTCAGGCATTATTCGCATCCCATCTTGGCTATCTTCTTGCCATCTATGCTGTTGCCATGCATAGAACCTCCCCTCTTCATCTTCCTCTTTCCAGCCCTAGAACTATAATAAAATCAATATATCTTACTGGAAAAGACATATCAATCAATCAGCTCCCTTATGGCTCTTCTCACCATCCTTGTTACTGCCCAAATCAAAAATCTTCCCTGGCCACAGCTCCTGTTTAGTTATTGTCTCCTTCTATTAGACAATAAACTCTTTTTTTGTTTTAGTGAAAGTGTAGTAAATTTTCCATTGATAGAAAAAATAAAGTTATGTCTGAAGAAATCCTGTCCTTACAAAGGAGGTTTTAAATATAAATATTGCTTAAAAAATCTGTGCAACTGACCTTCAAGTACCTTTATCATTTAATACATTATTTGTCATAAACAATTAAAAAATAAATCTTTAAAAGAATAACCATCAATTCATTTTATTGACTGGTTAGGGAAATAAAAAAATGAATTTCCATCATTTGTGATTGTCTTGGATCATTGCATTGCTGAGAAAAGTTAAGTCATTCATAGTTCTTCATTGAACAATATTGCTGTTGCTATGTGCAATGTTCTTCGGTTCTGTTGGCTTCACTTTGCATCAGTTTATGTAAGTTTTCCCAGGTTTTTCAGATATCATCCTGCTTGTCATTTCTTATAGTACAATAATATACCATTAAAGTCATATACCACAGCTTGTTTAGTCATTCCCCAATTGATGAGCATCCCCTCAATTTCTAATTTTTTTCCCCACAAAAAGAGGTCCTATAAATATTTTTGTGCAAATAGGTCCTTGTCCCTTTTTTTGGGATGTCATTGGGATATAGACCTAGCAGTGGTATTGCTGGATCAAGGAGTATGCAGAGCAAAGTTCCAAATTACTGTCCAGGATGGTGGGATCAGTTCACAACTCCACCAACAGTGCACTGGGGTGCCAGTTTTTCCACATCCCCTCCAATAGCCAACATTTTTCTTTTTTGTGATATTAGCCACTCTGATTGATATGAGGTGGATAATTCAGTGTTGTTCTAATTTGCATTTCTCCGGACAGCAGCTCCTTAGGCCTTCTTGTTCCAGCATCCATGGTGCTTCCCTTTGCTCAAAATAAGAGATCACATCTTCTCTGGGGACTGGAAGCCCCAGGGAGAGCAGTTATTGGCCATTTTCAAGCATGATCTCCTTGTATAGCTCTTTCTGAGAATGGCCCAAGAGGCCCCACTCATCCTGGGTGAAGTCCACAGCCACATCCTTAAATGTCACTGTCTCCTGGGCTGGGGTTTGGTTGCTCCCAGGGGGCATTCCCTTGCAATCTAGGCTCCCATGAGGTCAGATGAGGACGATGAGATCCAATAGCACTGGTAGCTAGCAGAAGGCAGGACCTGTGCAGGGCCCCAGCTCAGACCTATCTATGATCCAGTAAACTCTTTGAGGTCAGGGACTATCCATTTTTTATTTGCTTAATCTTATTTTAGCATAACTTCCCCCTCTCTAGCCCAGCCTCCATACAATTGCCAAAGTAATATTCCTAAAGCACAGGCTGGACTATGATACTCCCTTGCTCTGTAAATTCCAGTGGTTTCCTGTTACCTCTCAGATCACTTAAAACCTCCTCTGTTTGGTGTTTAAAGACCTTCTTATCCTGCTTCCAACCTACTTTTCCAGATTTAGTTTACATTGTTCTCTTTCATTCACATCTCAGTC
This sequence comes from Trichosurus vulpecula, assembly GCF_011100635.1. Classification (NCBI taxonomy): domain Eukaryota; kingdom Metazoa; phylum Chordata; class Mammalia; order Diprotodontia; family Phalangeridae; genus Trichosurus; species Trichosurus vulpecula. The sequence continues at coordinate 378,967,705 of NC_050573.1, forward strand.
CAGTCAAATCGACCTTGTTCCTTACACTTGGCACTCACTCTCCCATGTCTGTAACCTTTGCCCAGAGCATTCTCTCTACTTAAATCTCCTTAGCTGAAATACCCCTTCCCACATGTGGCCTTTCATGATCCCCCCAGTTTCTAGTGCCTCCTGTACTAAAATTCACCTTGTATTTATTTTTTATATTTTTGTTTATGTACTTATTGTTTCCTCTTACGATGTAAGCTCCTTGAGGTTAGGGCCTGTTTTATTTACCTTTATATCCACAGTGCTTACTGTGATTCCTGGCACATAGTAGGTACTTAAAAAGTTTCATTCATTCTTTTATTGATTTAATCATTCATTAATTTATCTCTGTAATCTATGTATGTGTATATGGGAGATCACATTAGTCAATACTTAAAGAAATTAATTGACTATTCACTGGAAAGTCAAATGCTGAAGCTGAAGCTTAAATACTTGGGTCATATAATGAGAAGATGAGAGTCACTGGAAAATAACCCTGATGTTTAGAGAGATTGAAGGCAAAAGGAGAAAGGGACAGCAGAGGATGAGATGGATAGATAGCATCATTGAAACCGTGAACCTAAACTTGGACAGACTTCAAGAGACAGTGGAGAGGAGAAGGGTCTGGTGTGCTATGGTCCATAGGATCACAAAGGGTCAAACATGATTGAATGATTGGACAACAACCACAATAAAATCTATCCATCCATCCATCTATCCATCCATCTATCTATCCATCTATCCATCCATCTATCTATCTATCCATCCATCCATCTATCCATCCATCTATCTATCTATCTGTCTGTCTGTCTGTCTGTCTGTCTGTCTGTCTCTCTCTCTTTCTCTCTATCTATCTACATTACATACATTCACTGATTACTTCTACTTCAGATCTCTTGTAACAAAGTAAAGAAGTTTAAGCAAAACTAATAATACAGTGATCCCAACAGAAAGGGAATGCAACATTTCATATCTATAGCACACCCCTCCCCTACAGCTCTATTTTAAAAATTAACAGAAATCTATTTTCTCTCTCTCCACTCCACTGGAAAAAAAGAAAAAAATTTGTAACAAATATGCATAATGAAGAAAAAAGTTCCCTTAATAGTTATATACAGTAATATGTATCTTATTTTTTCTCCTAAATCCATCACATCTCTGCCATGGATAGCATGTTTTAGCATTGGTCCTCTGGTATCATGAATAGTCATTATATTGATCATAGTTCTTACAGCCTTTAAATCGGTTGTCTTTAAAGTTTTGTTGTTATTGTGTAAATTCTCCTCCTGGTTCTGCTCATTTTTCTCTTCATTACTTTATGAGTCCTCAACACTGTTCATTTTTCTATTATCTATGTTATAGTATAAATTGTTCTTTTAGTTCTGCTTATATCTCTCCACATCAGTTCATAGGAGTCTTTCCTGTCTCTTTGAAATCATCTATTCATTTCTTACAGCATAATAGTATTCCATCACATTTATATGCCACAATTTATTTAGCCATTCCTCAATTGTTGGACATCCTCTAAATTTCCGATTTTTTTCCACCACAAAAGAGCTGCTATAAATATTTTTGTATGTAAAATATCTTTTCTTTTAATTCTTGTTGATGGACTGATCAATAACAGGTCATGCCAGACTAGGCTCCTTTCCTTTTTTTTTTGACAGGATTAGTAACTAGACTGGTAGATCAGAAGGATGCAGTTGTTTTAGTTTCATTTATGCCTTTTGTTTTTATACATCATCATAATTTCTCAGGATTATCACCTCCAATGCTTACATTGAATCTTCCCTTGTAACAACAGTTAAGGGTGACCTTAAATGTCCTTTAGGCTTTGGTTGGGATGGGAATGTTGAAAGCCAGGAATATGGCTAGGCAGTAGGTGAGACAAAGATCCATTTTCTGAGACTCATTTACATAGAAGAGTGAGAAGAATTTAGTGATAAAGAAACTGGAGAACTAACAACCCTAGAGCTGTTTGGCACTGTTGGCTAAATTTTCCTTTAACTGAGGATAACTAGGGATAATCTGACCAGGTATAGTCTAGCCTTCAGGGACAGTCAGCCTTGAAATTGGGAGGTATATGTGATCTTCACTAAAAGTTCAAATGGGATTTCCTTCCTAGAGTCAAGCCCTGAAGCCAGGAAGTTCAAGCCAATGATAAGATTAATCTTTAGATAACTGGGAATATCTTACTCTGTGTCCTAATGCCAGAGGCAAAGGATGTCTTGCTGTAGATGAAGGGCCTTCTCATCAAGATCCTAGAAAGATACAGACAGGCTATTACATAAAGGAAAAAATTGCCTAAAAGGTTATTTTTACTTAGAAAGGCTAATGTTGGTCTTGTAATTAAGGCAAAGTTGTCTGGTTTTCCAAGGCAGTTATAAAAAAACTCCTTTGTTCTTTTGGCTCAAAATCTAGAGGGTTTTTCAGTTGCTATCTTGGAAAACCTGACAACTTAGCCTCAATTATAAGCCCAACAAGACCAGACATAGCCCCACTGAATATGTGGCTATGAAACTTCTATTTCCAGTTTATGGCTTTAGCAGGAGTCCTTGGCTCTTCTATATCTCCCCTATGAGAATGGGCCATATCTGGTAGCATCTCATAGAGCAGTGACTGGTGGAAAACATATACATGTCTTGGAGGGCAGTATTCACCTGAGGAGCATCCTGATGATCAGTATCTGACGGATGCTACATGTCCAGCAGAGAGGCATCTGTTAAGTGACTTCATGACTAGCTGGCCCCGTGATGAATCACTGGAAGAACTCCATGATCTGGCAGCATCATATGTTTAAATTGGACCACTATGCATGTTCCTTAGCCACATCTGTTGCTTATTGTGTATCCTGCCCCATACGTGCTGCCACACCACACATGGTCTTTGTATATTTGTCACTCTGTAAATGTATCTTATCAAATATAATTCTGGTGTGTCTCTTCATGTATATTTCCCCTTCCTATTGATAGTACATGTTTTGTGGGAAAGTATGCCCCAGGTTTATGTGGGAAATATCCCTATTTTTTCTTACTCCACCATTTCATTAAATTACTTTGGACTGTGTCCTCTGGCTAACTATTAAAGATAAATAAATCAGTGGGTCTTGTGAACTATAGTTTTAGTGGATATGAATCTGCCCATATCTACTGTGAAGGATAGGGGAATACACCCTGAAAGGGTCAGAGCACCCCCAGGTGCTATATACACAAAGCCAGCTGATGCATCAAAAGCTTCTAACAGTAAATACCATACTACACATCTATACTCCTCACTTCTCTACTGAAAGAAAGGTGTATTTTGTCATTTGTTTTCTAGGATGAAAATTGATCATTATAATTAATCAAAGTTGCTTTCCTAGTTTATCTTATTCCCTTCTACATCCGCTCATATAAATCTTTGCCGTATTACTTTGATTTCCACTTATCTATTGTTTCTTACAGCATAATCATATTCCATCACATTCAGATATCATAGTTTTCTCAGTCATTCTTCAATCAATGGGCACTCACTGTATTTCCAGGGTTTTTTTTTGCTACCACAAAAGTACTATTATGAATACCCGGATATGTAGGAATTTTTTTGCCTTCTTGGGGCAGACATGAACAAAATCAGTAGAGGTAGAATAAGAAGAAAAACCATAGAGCTAAAAGAACTTAACATGATATTTCTGCTAAACCCTGATATCCAAGATAGATTAAGTATCAACATGAACATTTAAGAACAAGAGCTATTACTCAATAGATAAGTGGTCAAAGAATATGAATAGTTTTCAATCATAAACTATCAACAATCATATGAAAGATATCATCATATATCCCTAATAATAAGTAAAATATAAATTAAAATAACTCCAAGGTTTCACCTCACACCCCTCAAAATGGCAAAGATAAAAAAAAATTAAAATGGTAACTGTTAGAAGGGCTATAGCAAGATAGATACATGTATACACTTCTGATGAAGTTATGAACTGGTCTATTTTGGAAAAAACCAAAATAATTCATAATTTCCCAAGAAGAAACATTAAACTGCTCATACCTTTTCACTCAACAATCTTACTACTAGTATATGCCAAAAGAGGTCAAAGACCTAAATATTGATAAAATCTGTCTAGATGTTAGCAAATCATTAAAAAAGTTTACTTTCCAGGTCTGAATTCTGTTCCTCCCTTCAGCCCCTCATCTACCCATTGAGAAGAAATATGATATCCATTATACATATGAAGTCATGCAAAACATAATTGTGCATTAGCCATGTTGCCAAAAAACCAAGAAAAATAAAGTGAAAGAAAATATGATTCAATCTCGATGTGCTCAGAGTTCATCAGCTTTTTCTCTGAAGGCAGATTGCATTTTTCATCATGAGTGCTTTGGAATAGTCATGGATCATTGTACTGATCAGAGTAGCTAAGTCTTTTGCAATTGGTTGCTGTTACGATATTGCTGTTACTGTGTACAAATGTTCTCTTAGTTCTGCTCGTTTCACTTTGTATCAGCTCATATAAGTGTTCCCAGATTTTCCTGAAACCATTCTCTTCTTTATTTCTTGCATCACTCTCATTTCTCTGTGCAATTTTTCCTCCACCTTCTTTTTGAGTTCTTCCATGGCCTGAGACCAATTAATATTTTTCTTGGAGGCTTTGGTTGTAGGAGCTTTGACTCTGTTATCTTCTTCTGAGTGTGTTTTGATCTTCCTTATCACCATAGTAACTTTCTATACGCAGAATATTTTTCTGTTGTTTGTTCATTTCCCCAACATATTACTTAACTTTTAGCTCTCCGTTAAAGTAGGGTGGAAGGTGCACTATCTCAAGCTTCATATTTTTTTTCAGCTGTTTTCAGAGACGTTTCTAGGAATCTGCAAGTTTTCAGCTCTTTTAAGGTGGTATGATCTAAGGAGAGGTATTTACCATTCTCCTGGCCTGTGCTCTGGTCTGTGAGTGAGCACAAGCACTCTTTTCTGCCCTCGAACTGTGAGGAGGGTCCCTGCTCCACTGTGGCTGCAAACTCTGGTGTGCTAGTACTTCTCCTGGCCCTGGAACTGCCAAAAATGGAATAGGATGTCTTGGGTGACTGAGTTCCATCTCACTAGAGGTCTTCAGACAGTGGTTGATTGGTCACGTCTTGGGTAGATTGCAGAAAGAGGCCTTCCTTCTGTGAAAAAATGGTATGGGCATTTAGAGGAGGGATAGGTCCCTATCAGATGGGAGATGGGGAAGACAGAATGATATAGTGCACTGACGCCAAACTCAAATGGAAATGGAGGCCACTAAACCATAATAAAAATTCCTTCAGGGTACATATTGACTTAGAAAACCATGCATTAACACTATTTATGTACTACTGTAGTTTTATTTATTTTGTTAAATATTTCCCAATTACATATTAGTGTAGCCTGTGGGCAATGTGACTGACACCTCTGGTGTCAGACTTAAGAGTCAGGAAGACCTGGGATGAAAACTTACCTCAGATACTTGTTAACATTGTGACCCTGAACAACTCACTTAACTTCTCTGTGACTTAGTTCCCTCATCTGTAAAATGAGGGTGTTGAATTAGATGGTCTCTAAGGTTTCTCAGCTCTAAATCTATCATCTTGTAACTTCATGGAGAAGGTAGTATTTGAGCAGGGCCTTGAAAGATGGGTAGGACTTCAGCATGTTGAGACAGGGTGGGAAGGCTATTGGAAGCCAAAAGAATTACATAAGCAAAGGCAAGTGCAAAGGATGTCCAGGGCACACTAAGTAATTCAGTTTGACCATCATATCTGGGCTTTGTATTATAATTTAGCAACATATTATGTAGCATTATTATAATTTTATTTATTCACTTTAAGTTTTTTTTATCATCTCTCCCCCATCTTCTGGCCCCTGCCCCTGCACTAGAGAAGGCCACTATTTGATGCAGATTTATAAATATATGGAAAACCATACTATGCATACCTCTATTTATCAGTTCTTCCTCTGGAGGTGGATAGCATCTTTTTTTAAAAGTCCTTTGAAGCTGATCTGAGTATTTATAGTGCTCAGGATAACTTAGTTGTTCACAATTATTCTTCAAACAATGTTGCTGTTACTGTATACAATGTTTTCTTGGTTCTGCTCATTTCACTTTTCATTATTTCATACAAGGCTTTCCATGTTTTTCTAGAATCAACCAGTTCATTATTTCTTACACCACAGTAGTATTCTGTCACAATCCTATACCATAAATTGTTTAGTCATCCCCCAATTGATGGGAAACTGCAATTTCCAGTTCTTTGCCACCGCAAAGAGAGCTTCTATAAATATGTGAGAACATACAGGTTTGGATGGCGGCTGGAAAGCAGGAACTTGTGTGAGCTCCCCACCACATCCCTCCGAAAACCTATAAAAATGGTTCTGAACAAATTCTAGAACTGCAGAACCCACAAAATAGCAGAGGGAAGCAGGGATCCAGCCCAGGACAGCCTGGATCATCGCTGGATGAGGTCTATTGTGCATGGAGTGGAGGGGAGCAGAGCTCAGCGTGGGAGGCAGCAGGACCAACCAGACCAGGAGCCAGGCAGGACAGGCCCTAGCACCCTGAATCAGTGAGCTGTGGCTCACAAACACCAAAGACAACAGAGAAGGTTAGTGGGAAAAGCTGCGGGGGTTTGGCCACCACCCCAGGGGCAGCAGGGGAGGTGCAGCCACAGAACGACAGCTGCAGTTACTTCCGGCCCCAGGCCCACTTGGTAGGAGGAATTAAGTGGCAGATCAGAGCAGGAGTGCAGAGCCTGCTGAAGATTTGCGTCAGGTCCAGGTTGGTGGTTCTTGAGTAAGGAGGAGTGCTGGTGTGGCAGAGCTGGCTGTATAGAAATAGCTCTGAAATCAACGGCACATCCCCTCAAGCTTGGAACAAAGTACTTTGCTCTACAAGCAGTAGATGAAAAACTCAAGGGTCAAGTAAGTTGGCTGGGAACATGGCCAGGCAGCGAAAACACACCCAGATTCAGTCTCAGACTTTGGAATCCTTCTTTGGTGACAAAGAAGACCAAAACATATGGCCCAAAGAAGTCAACAAATTGCAAGAGCCTACATCAAAAACCTCCAAGAAAAACATGAACTGGTCTCAGGCCATGGAAGAGCTCAGAAAGGAGTTGGAAAAGCAAGTTAAAGAAGTAGAGGAAAAATTGGGAAGAGAAATGAGAAGGATGCGAGAAAACCATGAAGAGCAAGTCAATGACTTGCTAAAGGAGACCCAAAAAAATACTGAAAAAAATATTGAAGAAAACAACACTTTAAAAAATAGACTAACTCAAACATGAAAAGAGCTCCAAAAAGCCAATGAGGAGAAGAATGCCTTGAAAAGCAGAATTAGCCAAATGGAAATGGAGGTCCAAAAGACCACTGAAGAAAATAGTATCTTAAAAATGAGATTGGAGCAAGTGGAAGCTAGTGACTTGATGAGAAATCAAGATATTATAAAACAGAACCAAAGGAATGAAAAAATGGAAGACAATGTGAACTATCTCATTGGAAAAACCACTGACCTAGAAAATAGATCCAGGAGAGATAATTTAAAAATTATTGGACTACCTGAAAGCCATGATCAAAAAAAGAGCCTAGATATCATCTTTCAAGAAATTATCAAGCAGAATTGCCTTGATATTCTAGAGCCAGAGGGTAAAATAGAAATTGAAAGAATCCATAGATCACCTCCTCAAATAGATCCTAAAAAGAAAACTCCTAGGAACATTGTCGCCAAATTCCAGAGCTCCCAGATCAAGGAGAAAATACTGCAAGCCACCAGAAAGAAACAATTTGAATATTGTGGAAAAACAATCAGGATAACACAGGATCTGGCAGCTTCCACATTAAGGGACTGAAGGGCTTGGAATATGATATTCTGGAGGTCAAAGGAGCTAGGATTAAAACCTAGAATCACCTACCCAGCAAAACTGAGTATCATGCTCCAAGGCAAAATATGGATTTTCAATAAAATAGAGGACTTTCAAGCTTTCTCAGTGAAAACACCAGAGTTGAATAGAAAATTTGACTTTCAAACACAAGAATCAAGAGAAGCATGAAAAGGTAAACAAGAAAGAGAAATCATAAGGGACTTACTAAAGTTGAACTGTTTTGTTTACATTCCTACATAGAAAGATGATGTGTATGATTCATGAGACCTCAATATCAAAGTAGCTGAAAGGAATATGCATATATATATGTGTATACATATATATATACATATGTGTGTGTCTATGCATGTATATATGTAGGTATACACACACACACACGCAAAGGGCACAGGGTGAGTTGAATATGAAGGAATGATATCTAAAAAAATAAAATCAATTTAAGGGATAAGAGAGGAATATATTGAGAGAGGGAGAAAGGGAGAGATAGAATGGGGTAAATTATCTTACCTAAAAGTGGTAAGAAAAAGTGGTTCTGTGGGCAAGGGAGAGGGGGCAGGTGAGGGGGAATGAGTAAACCTTGCTCTCATAGGATTTGACCTGAGGAGGGAATACCATACACACTCAATTGTGTATCTTACCTCACAGGAAAGAAGGAGGAAGAAGATAAAAAAGGGGGGATGATAGAAGGGAGGGCAGATGGAGGGAGGAGGTTATCAAAAACAAACATTTTCGAAAAGAGACAGGGTCAAGGGAGAAAATTCAATAAAGGGGGATAGGTTAGGAAGGAGCAAAACATAGTTAATCTTTCACAACATGAGTATTGTGGAAGGGTTTCACATAATGATATGCATGTGGCCTATGTTGAATTGCTTGCTTTCTTAGGGAGGGTGGGTGGGGAGGGAAGAGGGGAGAGAATTTGGAACTCAAAGTTTTAAAAACAGACTTTCAAAAACAACAACAACAAAAAAGAGTTTTTTCATGCAACTAGGAAATAAGATACACAGGCAATGGGGCATAGAAATTTATCTTGCCCTACAAGAGAAGAAGGGAAAGAGGGATGAGAGGGGAGTGGGGTGACAGATGGGAGGGCTGACTGGGGAATGGGGCAACCAGAATAAACACCATCTTGGACTGGGGGGAGGGTAGAAATGGGGAAAACATTTGTAATTCAAACTGTTGTGAAAATCAATGCTGAAAACTAAATATATTAAATAAATAAAAAAAGAATAAATAAATAAATAAGTAAAAGAAAAAAAAAGATAAAAAAAAGAACATACAGGTTCTTTTCCTTTTTCCCTGATCACCTTGGGAAACAGACTTAATAGTGGCATTGCTCAATCAAAGGGTATATGCAGTTTTATAACTCTTTGGACACAATTCCAGATTGCTCTCCAAAATGGCTGATGAGTTTATAGTTCCACCAACAGTGAATTAGTGTCCTAATTTTCCACATCCCCCCAATGTTTGTCATTTTTCCCCTTCTATCATTTTAGTCAGTCTGATAGGAATGAGACAATATCTCAAAGTTGTTTCAATGTTCATTTCTCTAATCAATAATGATCTACAGCATTTTTATATGATTTTATACACATATATATACAAACTATATATATATATATATATATATATATATATATATATATATATATATATATATATATATATATATACAGTTTTAATTTCTTCACTGAAAAACTTGCTCATATCCTTTGACCATCTATTAATTGGGGAATGACTCATTTTATAAATTTGAAAAAGTTCTTTATATATTTGAGATATGAAACCTTTATCCAAGAAACTATCCGCAAATTTTCTGCTTTCCTTCTAATCTTGGCTACATTGGTTTTATTTGCATACCCCTTTTTAAATTTGATTTAATCAAAATTATCCATTTCACATATCACAATGTTCTCTATCCCTTGTTTATTCATAAATTCTTCTATCCATAAGTGTGATAGGTAATGTGTTCCATGTTCTTCTAGTTTTCTTATGATATCTCCCTTTATAACTAGGTCATGTATCCATTTTGACCTTATCTTGATAAACGGTGTAAGATATTGATCTATAATAATTTCTGCCAGACTGTTTGCCAGTTTTCCTAACAATTTTTTTTACCAAATAGTGTATTCTTATCCCCAAAGCTTAAATTTTTACATTTGTCAAACACAAGGTTACTATAATCATTCAGTACTGTATATTGTATGTCTACTCTGTTCCACTGATCCATCTTTCTTTTTTGCAGTCAATACCAGATAGTTTTGAAAATTATAATATAGTTTAAGACCTGGTAATGCTAAACTTCATTCCTTTGTATTTTTCATTAATTTAAAAATATTCTTGACTTTTTGTTCTTCCAAATAATGTTATTATTTATTCCAGCTCAAGAAAATGGTTTTTTGGTGGTTTAATTGGGATGGAATTGAATAAGTAAATTAGGTAGAACTGTCATTTTTATTATACTGGCTCTGCCCACCTATGAACAATTAATATTTCTCCAATTACTTAAATCTGACCTTATTTGTATAAAAATGTTTTATAATTACATTCATGGCATTCCTGGGTTTGTCTTGACAGATATACTCTCAGGTATTTTATCCAGTCTCTGGTTATTTTAAATGGGTACCTCTTACTATCTCTTCCTTCAGAGTTTTGTTGGTGATATATAAAAATGCTGATGATTTATGTGGGTTTATTTTATATCCTGGTATTTTGCTAAAATTATTAATTGTTTCAAATAACTTTTTAGTTGAATCTCTAGGATCTGCCAAGTATCTCATCACATCATCTGCAAAGAGAGATAGTTTTATTACCTCATTGATCATTCTAATTCCTTCAGTTTCTTTTTCTTCTCTTATTGCTGTTGCTAGCATTTCTAATATAATATTGAATGACATTGGTGAAAATGGGCATTCTCATTTCACTCTTGATATTATTGGGAAGGTTTCTAGATTATCCCCTTTATAAATAATGCTTGATGATGGTTTTGGGTAGATACTTCTTATTGTTTTAAGGAAAGCTCCATGTATGCATATACTCTCTAGTGTTTTTAATGAAAATGCGTGTTGTATTTTATTAAAAGTTTTTTCTGCACCTATTGATATAATCATGATTTCTATTACTTTTGTTATTGATTTAATCAATTATATTAATAGTTTTCCTTATGTTAACCATCCCTGCATTCCTGGTCACCATATATAATCTTTGTGATATATTGTCGTAGTCTCAATTTTATTTAGAATTTCTCATCCATATTCATTAATGAAATTGATGGATATTTTTCTTCTTCTATTTTTGCTCTCCCTGGTTTAGGTATCAGCAACAGATTTGTTTTACAAAAGGAGTTTGGTAGAACTCTTTCTTTTTCTATTGTTTCAAATAATTTATTCAATATTGGATTTAGTTGATATTTAAATATTTATTAGAATTCGCTTGTAAATCCATATGGTCCTGATGCTTTTTTTCTTAAAAAGCTTATTTATGGCCCATTCAATTTCTTTTTCTAAAATAGATTTATTTAGATAACCTATTCCCTCTTCTGTTAATCCAGGCAATTTATATTCCTGTAAATATTCTTCCATTTCACTTAAATTTTTAAATTTATTGACATATAATTGGGCAAATTATGATTTGCCTAATAACTGCTTTGATTTCATCTTCATTGGAGATACATTCATTAGAGATATATATTCACCTTATCATTTTTGATATTAGTAATTTGGTTTTCTCCTCTCTCTCTTTTGATCATATTAACCAATGATTTATCTATTTTATTGTTTTTTTCATAAAACCAACTTCTAGTTTTATTTATTAATCCAATGGCTTTCTTATATTCAATTTTATTAATCTTACCTTTAATTTTTAGGATTTTAAATTTGTGCTTAATTAGGAATTTTTAATTTGTTCTTTTTCTAGGTTTTTTTTTTTGGTAAAAACAATTCATTGGTCTGTTTTATTGACGTAAACATTTAGAGATATAAATTTTCCTCTGATTACTGTTTTTGCTGCATCCCACAGGTTTTGATATGTTGTTCCATTATTATCATTGTCTTTAATACAATTATTTATTGTTTCTATGATTTGTTCTTTAACCCACTCATTCTTTAAGATTGAATTATTTAGTCTCTGACTAATTTTTAATTTGTGTTTCCATAGTTCTTATTACATATAATTTATATTGTGATTACGATCCGAAAGGATGAATTTAATATTTCTGTTATTCTACATTTAAACATAAAGTTTTTAATGCCCTAATATATGGTCAATTTTTGTAAAGGTACCATTTACATAAAAAGGTGTATTGCTTTCTATTTCCATTCAATTCTCTTTAGATATCTATCATATCTACTTTAGCTAAGACTCTATTCATTACCTTGACTTCTTATTTATTTTTTTGCTTAGATTTATCTAGCTCTGAGAGGGTAAGATTGAAGTCTCCCACTATTACAATTTTGCTATTTCTATCTGTAATTCATTTAGCTTTTCATTTAAAAATCTAGATGCTATAACATTTGGTGCATATAAGTTTAGTATTGCTATTATGTCATTATCTATGGTACCTTTTATCATAATATAATTTCCCTGTTTATCTCTTTTTATTAAATCTATTTTAGCTTTAACTTTGTCTGAGATCTTGATTGCTACTCTTGCTTTTTTTCATCAACTGAAGTATAACAAATTTTACTCCAGCCTTTTATTTTTATTCTTTGTGTAACTCATTTTAAAAATGTGTTTCTTATAAACAACATATTGTCTGATTCTGGTTTTTAATCCATTCTGTTATCTGTTTCCATTTCATGGGTGAATTCATCCCATCCACATTCAAAATTATAATTACTAGTTGTGCATTTCTCTCCATCTTATTTTTGCCACTGTTTATTCTCTTCTCCTTCTCTTTTTACCCTATCCCTCATCAAGCATCTAATTGACTTCTAACCACTGCCTCTCTAATTTATACCCCTTCTAAGAATCTCTCCATTATCATCTCTCTGTACCTTCCTATTCCTTAATCTACCCACCCTTCTAAGAGTCTCTCTCTATCTCTTTTAAAAATCCCTCTCTCCTCCTCTCCTCTTACCCACTTATTCCTTAATTCAGCTACCCTTCTAAGAATTCCTTCCTTGTCCTATCCCTTCACCTTCCTACTTCCCTGTAAGTTAAGAAGACTTTAATGCCCTTCTAGATGTGGGTTACTCCCTCTTTTACCTAGTTTTGAAGAAAATAAGATTTTAGTACTACCAGTTCCCCATCACCTCCTGCCATCATTGTAGCAGTTTTTCCATTCACCCCTCATTTGTATAGATAATTCCCCATTTAGCCTCTCCCTACCCAATTTTATTTTTTAGGATCATGCCACCATACCCAACTCAACCCTAAGCCTTCTATTTATTTTTTTCGAACTACCAAAGTGATGACAACATTCTTAAGAGTTACAGATAATATTTTCCCATATAAAAAAATAAAGATTTTGACCTTATTAAGTCCTTTATAATTGGTCTTTAATGTTTACCTTTTTACTATTCTCGAGTCCGGTAGGTCAAATTTTCCATTTAGTTCTGTTTTTTCTTCACAAATACCCCAAAGTCCTTTAGTTCATTAAATGTCCATTTTTTCCCATTCACAATAGCACACAGTTTTTCTGGGTAAGCTATTTTTGGTTGTAAGCCCAGATCCTTTGCTCTTTGGAATATATTGTTCCATGACCTTTGGTCTTTTAACATAGAAGCTGTTAAATCTTCTTCTGTTATATTACCCAATCTGAAAGGTGAGAGGTGATACCTCAGAGTTTAATTTACATTTTTTCTAATTAATAATGATTTAGAGCATTTCTTCATATGACTATAGGTAGCTTTGATTTCTTTATCTGAAAACTGCCTGTTTATATCCTTTGACCATTTATCAGTTGGCAAATTGCTTGTATTCTTATAATATGAATCAGTTCTCTTTATATTTGAGAAAGGAGTCCTTTATCAGAGATACTTACTGTAAAGATTGTTTTCAAGCTTACTGCTTTCCTTCTAATCTTGGTTGCATTGGTTTTGCTTGTGAAAACCCTTTTTAGTTTAATATAATCAAAGTTATCCATTTTACATTTTATAATGCTCTCTATCTCTTGTTTGGTCATAAATTCTTCCCTTCTCCATAGACCTGGCAGGTAAATTATTCCTTGCTCTCCCAATTTGCTTATATCACCCTTTATGCCTAAATCATGTACCCATCTTGACTTTACCTTGGTATATGGTGTAAGGTGTTGGTCTATACCTACTTTCTGCCATACTGTTTTCAGATTTCCCAGTAGTTTTTGTGAAATAATGAGTCCTTATCCCAGAAGCTGGGGTCTTTGGGTTTATCAAACACTAGGTTACTATGGTCATTTACTACTGTGTCTTGTGCACCTATCTATTCCACTGATCCACCACTCTATTTCTTAGTCAGTATCAGATAGTTTTGATGGTTACCACTTTATAATATAGTTTGAGATCTGTTATGGCTAGGTCACCTTCCTTTGGATTTTTTTTCCATGAATTCCCTTGATATTCTTGACCTTTTGTTCTTCCACATGAATTTTGTTGTTATTTTTTCTAGCTCTATAAAATAATTTTCGGTAGTTTGATTGGCATAGCACTGAATAAATAAGTTAATTTAGGCAGAATTGTCAATTTTATTATATTGGCTTGGCCTACCCATGAGCAATTGATATTTTTCCAGTTGTTTAGATCCGAATTTGTGTGAAGTATTTTGTAATTGTGTTCATATAAGTTCCTGGGTTTGTCTTGGCAAGTAAGCTGTCAAGTATTTTGTATTGTCTAACGTTATTTTTGATGGAATTTCTCTTTCCATCTCTTACTGCCTGGCTTTATTGGTAATATATAGAAATGCTGATATTTTTGTGTGTTAATTTCAAATCCTGCAATTTTGCTAAAGTTGTTAATTATTTAAAATAGTTTTTTTAGTTGATTCTCTAGGATTCTGTAAGTATGCCATTGTGTCATCCACAAAGAGTAATAGTTTTGTTTGCTCATTGACTCTTCTAATTCCTTCAAATTCTTATTCTTCTCTTGTTGCTGTAGCCAATGTTTCTAGTACAATGTTGAATAATAGTGGTGATAATAGGCATTCTTGCTTCACCACTGATCTTATTAGGAAGGCTTCTAGCTTATTCCCATTATAGATAATATTTGCTGATGGTTTTAGATAGGAATCATTTATCATTTTAAGGAAAGCCCAATTTATTCTTATGTTCTCTAGTGTTTTTAATAGTGTATTTTGTCAAAAGCTTTTTCTGCATCTATTGAGATAATCATATGATTTCTGTTGGTTTTGTTATTGATAGAATCAATTATGCTGATAGTTTGCCTAATACTGAAGTGACTACTACTTTGTATGATTTTATTTGGAAATAAAATTCTTGGTGGCCAAAGATCAATTGAATGTTTTTTTTTGTATTGAGAATAAAGGAGGAAGACAATATTATTTTCCCTGTGCACTCCCCATTTTGAGTGCCCCAATCAGTAGGCAGGTAGCATGAGTAACGAAGTAAATATTTTTATGACCTCTTGTCTTGTGTAATTTCTCTCCTCATAAACCTTCAATAGTTCCCAATTGCCCACCAAATGACTAAGTTCATTAGGTTGACATTCAAGGCCCTCTACAGTTCGACATGCTTTCCCGACCTTAACTCACACTACTTTTTCATTGCATCATTGAATCTCCGAGTTAGAAGGCACTTTTGTGGTTATCTAGTGTGACCCCCTATCTGAAGAGAATTCACTTCCTGTGAGATCCTGGTAAGTATTGAAGCTCACCAGTGACCCCATACCCTTTACTGTTAAATACTCTATCCTCTAGTCAAACTGAATTGTTCTCTGTCCTCCAAATATATCCTGTGTATTTCCATCTTTGTACTTCACATTGTACAGGTCTCTTAGCCTGGAAGGCCCTTCCCACTATTTCTGCCTATTGAAAACTTAGTCAACACAAATGCCACCTTCTCCATAAAACCTTATGACCTCTATAAAGCAGCCCACTACATGGCATGATCTGAAGGTCAACAGGAAGGTCCATGTCTCTTCCCTCCCTCCCCACAAGCATCTTCCCCCTCTCCAACTCCAGATTCTTGGAATGCCTGGCATTCAATCATTAGGGCTTTGTTTTTCTTTGAGTCCTAAAGGTTTTTTTTCTTACTTCTGGAGTTTCATCTTACTAACAACAGATAGTCTTGAGAGGGCTAATAACTCAAGATCTTATCACCAACACCTTCAAAAGGCTTAATTTGACAGGTAGACCCTCAGAGAATGGCCTACAGAACAGGTGTCTCAATGATGGATTTTGGGGACAGGGAGAGAGAGGAGAATAGGAACCAGGAGATTGGGCATTTGCAAATGGCTCCAGTTAGTTCCTGTTGACATCTCCTGGCCAACTTCTAAGAAGTCATTGGGAGCTGGGGTCAGTTCGGACAGTGAGGAGGGTAGGCCAGTGTCTAGGGCTCACACTCCCACCCACATTCTCCTTTGCTGGCCTAATTAACAAGTTGGGTCCTTGCCAGCTCTTTATGTCTGCCTCTGGGGCCCTGGTTCCACTGGGGGCAGGCAGACAGTCTTACTTTAAGCATTGTATTGATCAACTGCCATCTTCACGTGGTCAGAGGGCTCCTCTTGGGGGAACACTCTTGTGTTTTAAGTGCACGCAGTTACTCTCATGACTGGCTTGTAAACAGGTTTTAATGGGGCTATTAGTGTAAAAGGACAGGAAACTTTCAAAAACAGCCTCTTAAATATTCATGAGGATGTTAAATCTGGCGCTTAATCACCAGTGTTTGCACACAGCTAACTGGGAGGGCAGCTGACAGGCTGCCTTCACTATAAGCAATTGACAGGGCATTAATAAGCGCTCTTAGATGCATGATGAATGGCTGAGAGGCCAATGCCTTTTTAACAAAGGGAGCCCCTCTTCTCTAGGCTCCTTCTTGCTTAAGATGAGCTAGAAGTCAGGAATACTTCCCTTCCCCCCATAGAGCTAGGGAGGTCTTGTGGGTGGGGGAGACATGGAAATAGGCTCAAGTTCTTGGCCCCAGAAATTGTTTGACAGCTGTCCATTTCCCATAGCCTTTCCCTCTTAGGCTTGGGTTCTCCCAAGGGGAAATCAACTGAAAAGAAGCATAGAATCTCTGAAGACTTTTCTACCTGGAGAATCCTTAACTCAGCCTTCGGAGGGCCCCTGAGAGCTCCTTTGAGGAGTGAAGATCACTCATTGCTGGGAGCTCCCTGGTGAGGAGTTACCAACAATCTTCAATACCTGGATGCGATGGTGCTGAGTTAAGTGCAGACCAAAGCCCTGGGTCTTACCTCAGACTTTCTGCAAACATTTCCTAGTTACACCTCCTTTTATCATCCATAGAGGCAACCTGAACCGAGTTATTTAACATCCCTCGACAAAGTTATGTTAAAGAGAATAATTGTGTAATTGTAAAATTGTTGACAACTAGCTATTAATTATCAACCAATCAACAAGCATGCAGTTATGGTGAGGATGAAAAACAGGCTTATGGAGGAGTAAGGCTTACAGAGATTTGGAAAAGATAAATGATCAGATAAAAAAAATTCAGAGTTTTTGAACATGGAAGTGGATTACTTGTGGTTAATGGCAAGATCAAGGGTATGACCATTCCTGAGCATAGTTGATCTAGAGTGGAAGAGCATGTCATGGGATTTGAATAGATTGAAGCACTGGGAAGTTAGGGGTAGTTGAAGGAACTCAACATATATGCTGAAATATCCTAAAATGAAGGTAAGAGTTAGAAATGGAAAAGAAGATTGAGCCAGGCACTGAACTCATTGAGAAAGGAGGGAGAATTAATTTCCTAGGGATCAGTAGATAACAGCCACCAGAATCTGGATTACGTGGTAAATTTGTATTTCATGGAGCTCGAAGGAGAGATTTTTGAGTGATGGGAATAGAGGGAGAGTTTGCAAGTAGTAATGGGGAGTAAAAAATATTCTGACTTTCTGCTACCTTCTAAAACGCATGCATACACACACACACACACACACACACACACACACACACACACACACACACACCCCACAGCCAATACTAGGAAGGGTGGTGAAGGAAGCTGTGTTGTGAGGGAGCAAAGGTTTAGTGAGTGCCATAAAGATGGAAAGAGTGAAAGAGGAAGTGGTGTAACATAATAGGAAATTTGTTAATTACAGAGCCGGTGTTCCAGAGGACAGAGTGGAAATTATGTGTATTGCTAAGATCCTATTGAGGTTTTAGAACTATTATGAAAATTAGAGAATCATAGAATTTCAAAGCTAGAAGGATCCTCAGAGATCATCTAATTTAATCTCCTCACAATGAAACTAAAGCCTAGAACATGAAACACATTGGCAAGTCAAATCTCACTTCTGAGCCTTTGTTTTCTTGTTTGTAAAATGAATACATTGGTACATTGGACAGGGCATGGGGGTTCAAATTAGATAGCTTGGCTTTAAGGTCTGCTTACTTCTTGTGTGACCTTGGAAGAGTCATTTGACTTCTCTGCCTTCAGTTTCCTCATCTGTAGAAAAGTGAGGGGGTTGAATTAGATGGCTTATGGGGTCCCTTCCAACTCTACGTCTATGATCCTTTAAATTTGCTGCCATATGATCTTTAAGGTCACCATGAACTCTTAAAATTCTACATTTCTGTCAAGTGGCTCATCTAAGGTCATACAGCTAGCGGGTATTAGAACTAGAATCCAGGTCTCCTTACTGTGAGTACTATAGTGTTATTGAGTCAATGTAAATGATCTGATGCTGAGTGAGGGGAGCAGAACCAGGAAAATATTATACGTGATTACAGACACATGGTATCTGTGATGACCAACTTTGATAGACTTGGCCAGTGGTGGGATTTAGCCAGTTCCCACCAGTTCGGCAGAACTGGTACCTAATTTTAGGTTGAGTTCAGCGAACCGGTTGTTAGCGGGGATGGGGCCTGCACCCATCATATCAGTGACTTTGGTGGCACCTCAGCTCCATTACGTGGAGAACCGGTTGTTAATTTATTTGAATCCTACCACTGGACTTGGCTCTTCTCAGCAGTGCAAGGTTCTCAGATAGCTTCTAAAGACTCATGATGGAAAAAGCGATCCATATCCAGAGAAAGAATTACAGAGGCTGAATGCAGATTGAAGCAAACTATTTACTCTCTCTTCTTCCCTCCTCCCTGCCTTTTTTTTTGGTTTTGTTTCTTCTTTCTCACGTTTCATTCCATTTGTTATAATTCTTCTTTACAACTTGACTATTGTGAAAATAAGTTTAATGTGAAGGTAAAAAAAATTAATTAAAAAAAGTCAATGCAAAGAATCATCTTCAGGGCCAGGAAATCCCACCTCTAGGATGAGGGGGTGGGGACCATAAAGACTTTTTCAGAACTTCTATAGTCTCAAATGCCAATGGTAAAGTTTGAAGGAAGACCAGTAATACCATGCGTAGTCCAGATTTGCATACTCCAAGTCCTTGAAAAAGTTTTCACAGAAGGAAGCCCAGTATTCTCAGTGTGAGAGGGAATTTCTGCCTCATTTTCTGAGAAAGGCTCTCTCTGACTTTAAAAAAGTCTATCACTTACCTGTCACCAGACCTTCTGCTACCGTATCTTATGCCCATTATTCTCCCCTTTTCAGATATCCTTGATAATCACCTGTCTATCTGGTCTCCAACCTATTGCCTTCTGCTGACTCCCTTGATTCTACATGTGCAATTGTAGCCACTCCTTTTGATGACCTAGTTCTGCTCCTCCCCCCCACTCCCACTCACACCCCTAGGCACTAGAGGAAGCCGTGGCAGGAATTCTTGGACTCACAAATACCATTTATAAGTGAAGTCATCAGCAATGGTTCCTTCCTCCACTGCTTTTCTCTCCCCTTCCCTGAAGCTGAGAACTAAAAAAAGTTTAATTTTTGTGGGAATAGGACAAAAACCACTTTGTTCTTTAGGGTTAGATTTGGGTACAACGAGTGTTGCCTCAAAAAAGCCTCTTCAAGTCTCTAGATTCAGACCCTAATAATTCATCTTACATAAGGAATTTTTCAAGCATTATTTTTATATTGTTCTCTAGACCTTTAAAGTTAAACATTCTATAATTACATAGTATTTTATATCCGTCACTTCCCTGACCAAGAACCTAGAATGTCTCCCTATCACCCATAAGATCTAGAGTCCTTAGCTTAGTAGTCAAGATTCTCAGTCAGCTATCTCCTCTATGCTCCCTATCATACATTTATTCCCCATTATGGCCAAATATGCATCCTCTTTCCTCGTTGTCACTGGGTGATGTTATAGAAAAGATGAATATTATCCTTAATCACAGATCTGCCCAGGGATCCAGTGTAACATTTTTCTAGGAAATGTGGACAGGATAATGAAAAATGCAGCATCTCTTGCTAAACAGTTTGCATTAAGGGTTTCCATGAGAGCCAATAGATTGATTTTTTTTGTTGTAAAACTTAACTTGTCTCTTTCACTGGATATATAGCCAGTGGGTGCTATAGGCTGAACGACAAGTTTACTTTACACAATTAGAATTGATATATTTCGACACATTTCACAAGCGATGATTGCACCACTCTACGCAAATACCAAACACAATGGAAATCTTTAAATCCGCTGAAGTTGAATATTGTACTTTAGATGGCTAAAGTTGATTGTCAATTGCATGAAGTGTAAGTATGAATTTCATCTGGCTCTTTAGGTTACAAATTGACACTACTCTTTTATTCTCTTACTGAAGACAATTTTGGATCTCTGGAGAGCTTCTGATTCTGATGTCTCCCAGTACACATCAAGGCTATCTGGTGTGGTCAGCTAGACTGCTCCACAGCTAGAGTACTAGACTAGCTGGCAGAAGATCTGATCTCTCATTCTGAAGCTGCCACTAACTAGCTGTGTGAACTTGGGCAAGCCACTCTCTGGTCCATAGTCTTCTCATCTGTAAAATGGGGATAATAATACCTGCTTCAATGTGATGGTCAAATGAGATGGTAAATATGAAAATACTCTGCTTGTGTAAGTTATCGTGACCATGATGATATTGATGATAATGTTAACAAGGCACCGAATGAAATGGAAAGTAGGGAATTAGCTAATTTGGACTCCAAAAGCAATCATGTTTTCGTGTGTGTCTTGCATGTACGTAGTCGGTTGCATGTGGTCTCCTCCATTAGAGGGTGAGCTCCTTGAGGGCAGGAACCAGGTTTTTTTACTTTCTTTAGATGCTTAACTTTTAGCCTAGTGCCTACCACATAATAAAACCTTTATAAATGTTTGTGGACTGATTAACTGACAGTTAATTCATGTCTCAAAATGCATATTCTGTTAATTTGTTTGGCTCTCCACAATGAGATGATTTATCAGTTAATTCTCAGTAAAGGCTAGTTTTAAAAGGTAGGTAAGAGCAGAGAGTCACAACACCTAATTTAGGAGTGTTTTCCTCTGGGGATAAAACTGAGGTGTAGGGGCATCTGGTGGCAGCAACATATAAGACAGTGAGACTGTGGATGTAATTGTGTCAGGAGAGAGGGTTGTCAGATCTTCACCCCTGTGGGGTTAGGGAGAAGGACTCTTCAACAGGGTTGCCTGGGTGATGGTCCAGGAGCAGTAGTTCTGCATTGCAATATGGACCAGAAAAGGATGAGGAGGTAAGGAGAAGGAATGATGATCTTTATAGGGAGAAATACTCCATACTGGAGAGGAAGCCCTTACTACCAGATGTTGCTTTCTGAGGCAAAGCTCCATTTACCCTGCACTAATTATGGTTCTGGGTGGTCACCCACAGATAAATACCATGTTTCTATAAGGGACATAATAAACTCCTCTGACCCGACCTTTTTCCTACTATCTGCTTACTATGGTGCCTGAAACCTTTCATTAGACTTACTCCTTTGGGTCCAAGTGGGGTCCTCAACCAGTTGATCATGAAATAATGGTCAATTTTAAAGGTTGCCACTACTGTCAGTCTTCCCTAATTGATCTTGGCCTTTCTGTTAAGGATGGCTGTGGGGGACAGAATTGATAACATGGCTGTTTTATTGTCCATCAAATCAATGAGTAGGAAGGCATACAGATGCCAGCTCTGAGCTGCTTCTCCATGTCAGCGTTTTTTCTTCCCTCCTGATCTAGCACTTGTCACTATCCCCTGTTTCTTCTCCTATTGTCAGGAACCCTTCTTCCTGACTGTCTTTCTTCACCTTTCTTGAGGATCTTTAACTTGGAGAGAAGTGGAGGAAATCAGTCCCTTCTTGAAAACGATCAGATTCCCTTGGTGAAGGCATTGAAGCACCTTCTTATAATACACAAATGTGTTACTGCAACTTACTGTACAGACCTATGGCAATGTCTGTGCAAGACAGCAAGGAAAGTTCACTGACAACATTAAGAAAACTGTCTCAGGCAGAGAAATAGACATATTGCCATTTTCCCAATGTAGATCACAAGATTTAGATCCTAAAGGACCTCAGAAACCATCATGCCCAATTCCCTCATTTTATAGATGAGAAAACTGAGTTATAGAAAAATGTAAATGACTTGCCCAGAGCTAGTAAGCATCTAAGGTGAGATTTGAACTAGGGTCTTCCTGACTCCAGGTCCAGAGCTCTATATGATATGGCATGCTGCCTCTTTAATAGTAGAGAACATGTCAAAAGTGGAATTCAAACTCCTTAGAATGAAGGAAGAACAAAAAAAAATGAAGGAAGAACAAAAAAAAAAAAAGCTTGAGTCCGACACCTTAGACCTCTTAGTCATCTTAACACAAGTCCTGATGCTTCTCTATCCTCTTTGTAGTGGATATTCTCTGACTTCTTGTGTGAGCTTCTACAAACTCCTTTCCTGCTGCCCCTTCTACTACCTTGTTTCCTCCTGTATTCTGGCTTAACCAAATACAGCGTCCTTTTTTCTTCTTTCAGATCATGACCTGGACCAAACTCCTTCACCCCAGGAAGGTTCTTTCCTTGTTACTTTCCTTGTTAATTACCTTCATCACCAGTCTGTTGCGGGGTTGAGGATTTGACATTAATACCTGTTGCACAATATAGATTAGGCTGTCATATTAATAGCAGTGGTGATAATTGACATTTTATAGCATTTTAAAATTTTAAAATTTTCTATATATCATGTGTGTCCATATATTATCTCATTTGATCCTTGCAACAACCAGGTGAGGAAAGTACAAGAAGAGTTATTCTCCTCCACTTTAAAAAAATAAGGAAATAGGCTCCAAGATGTTTAGTGAATTGCCTAGGGTCAAAAATTTTTAAGTATTAAAGGGATAATGTAAACCTAAATCTTCCTGATTCTTGGAAACACCCTATCAATCAGTTAGCAAAGAGCAGGAAGCTGAAGATATGGAACATAAGAAGAGTAAGTCTTGAATGGAGGAGAAGGAAGACAAAGGTATGGAACGTGGAGGGCAGGGTTTGCTGGGGAGCCAATCTAGGAGATGAGGGCAGTGTACAGATTTTTCTGAGGGCACTGGGAGCTTGGTGGTATGGGGCACCAGAAAGAGAAGGGCAGGAAACAGGGGAAGTAGGGGAGTACCAAAGTCCAATTTCACTAGCTTTTGCCACTTTGCCAAGGGCCAGTCCCTGTTTACCATCTCTACTGAGTGCTATGAAGACACAACTACATCAATTAAGAATAGAACTGAGGGTTTCCATTTCCAAATCCATGCTATAGCCGTAAGACTAGGCTGTCTCATGTATTTTTTAGATGGGCCTCTCTACAGTAGGTCTCAAAAGCTTGAGTAAATCCTTGAGAAGTCCATTGTCTCACTCAATGAGACAAAGAATTATTTCATGACTTCCCAAAGGGATACTAGTGAGTGGCATCCACAATGAACTAGACATTCTACCGTCTTTTTTTGAGGGGGGAAGGCAAGGCAATTGGGGTTCAGTGACTTGCCCAAGGTCACACAGCTAGTAAGTGTGTCAAGTGTCTGAGGCCAGATTTGAACTCCAGGGCTGGTGCTCTACTCACTGTGCCACCTCGCTGCCCCCATTCTACCTTCTTAGGACCTTAGGACTGTGGCCTCAGTAGGCCAGCTGGGGCCTCTTGCCTCTCAGGTTAGTAGCACTTAGAGCTATGAAAACACATTTCCCATCTTAGACAGCTTGCTTTATACCCATTGGATTATAAAAAGCAATACCAAATGATGTGAGCTGTGATCCCCACAACCAGTACAGGGACCAGGACTTTGAGCCTAATGTAGATGTTTCCTGCCTCTCCTGTTGATGAAAGGCAATATGGACAGGGGCATGACCTCTGGATCTGGAGTCAGAGAGCCTCAGCCTGAATCCCAGATCAGCCATGGACCTCTTTCAAAACGTTGGGCAAATCACTTAATTTCTCTGGGGGTCCTGATGTCATCTTCTGTAGGTGACTTCTGAAGGTCGTCCCAGGTCTGAATCTATGACCTGAGGATGGTGCTGGTGCTGATAAGACCACAAGGCCTTGGTCATGGCTTTAATGTATTCCATCACTGTTTGGCGCCACAATCCCAGAATGCCAACAGAGCAGGAAACTGTTGCAGCGTGCCTGATTTGGAAGACAAGGAACTGCAGTGCTCAGGATGCCAATTGTTTGAGTGCCTTAAATCCTGCTTCTCGGGAACAAAAACCTGGGAACATCGAAGAATTTACCAGGAGGGATTGACTCTGTGTGATCAAAGCCAAACTCAAAGAGCCAGTCAGTCATGGGAGCTGGCACATATTAACATAGCCCACTGGAGAACTGTGCATTAACAACTCCTAGGCTTTTGTAGGGAGCATTAGGCCTCATCTTTACAGTCAGATTAATGGAGATTAGTGATTCCACTTAGAGTTTAAACAGTGCACTGACCCAAATTGTTAGCAGAGTTGAGACTAGTATTGTGTATTTGAGGGGTGGGCCATCTGGGGGGTTGGGGGAAGGGGAATTCAGGGAGGAAGGGAAGGTCTTAATGCTTGAAAAGTGATTTCATTAATTGTCCTATGCAAGAAAGCCAGGCTGACTTTCTGCACCTAATCCATATATTGTGCTCCTCCATATTTTCCATAGGTTTAAATGCCTACCAGACAGGTCTGATGATCCTCCTCATTTAAGTATCCATTTAGTAATCAACCTTCACCGTGGCTTTCCTCTGCTGGGCTTTTGTGGGCGGAGCCCACTCTCTTCCCCTCCCCCCCACCCCAAGTCTACAATGGTTTCATTAATGTTTCTTATCCACCAGAAGGATAAAAATAAATCTCTAGCAAAAGCACTTAGGAGCCTGCCACATTGAATGGAGAGTAAGCATGGGAAGGGGTAGGGGAGACGGAGGATGGTCGTTAATTAATGAACTTAAAAACCCGCTCAGCGGAGTGCTCTGATGTGATCTCTGACACAGCCTGCAGGAGGTGGATTCTCACCTTGTACACCTAATCAAATCGAGCGTTCCTGCCAGCTCGGAATTACTTTTCATTCATTAAACAGATTTTGAAATTGTTGGAACTTTGCTAGATTTAGAGCTGCAGTGGAATTCATGAGTGAGGCAGGGCTAGGAAGCCATCAGCCCGAGTCTAACAAACAGGGCATAACTTAAAGAAAGTTATGTTCCCTTTGGTGGGAAATCTTCATCCTTCCGGGATGGATTGGACTTCTGGAAGGAGTCCAAAGTCACCCCTGGGAGCGTAGGGTGGTAAGTAAGGACGATGAGAACACTAGGGAATTTTAATTTTTTTAAATCTGAATTTAATGAACACCAAAAAAGAGGGACATTTATATAGAGAGGAGAACAGAAAGAGAGGACTCTGTGTGAATTCTATGTGAAGCAATGAATCTTTATTATGTACAAACTGGAGTTTTTATTTCTTGGTTCAAGAATTCACTTATTCAACAAGCATTTATTAAGCAACTACTATGTGCCAGGAACTAGGGATGCAAATACAAAGGTGAAATAGTCCCTTACCTCAAGAAACTTGCAGCAGTAATAGAGAGAAAATATATAATAAGCAATGGTAATAGTGATATGGGGAATGGCAGCAGAAGAAATATGAACCCTCAGAAAAGTAAATACAAAATATGTATACAGAGTAGATACAAAGTATTTGGCAAGGTGTACTGGTGAGAGGATCCTAGGACTTTCAAGGATTAGGAGGGTGCTTTTGAACATTCTTAAAGGTAGCTAGCCATTCCAAGTGGTGGAAGTGAGGAAGGAAGGAAGGAAGGAAGGAAGAAAGGAAGGAAGGAAGGAAGGAAGGAAGGAAGGAAGGAAGGAAGGAAGGAAGGAAGGAAGGAAGGAAGGAGTGTATTCCAGACATCACAGTTAGGAGGGGGCAGTGATAGCCTGTGCAAAAGTGTGGAGATGAGAGATAGAATTTCATGTATAGGGAATAGTAAAACAAGGAGACTTTTCCTTGGATGGCTGATAAACTGTCTAGAAAGGAAGGTTGTTTTCAAAGAGGAGTTGGATTGTGCCGCTAGGTGCTGACAGCATCAGGCTATCGTCATCTCTCTTGACTTTTGTTTTGCTCCTGGACTTCAGTGACTCTGGAGGAGAGTGAGGCTGACGACTTCAGCCAGCTGTGCCTCACTTAACTCCCTTCTGACATCATTGGTCCAATTCCAGAATGAAGGACAGGGATGAACAACAGTCACTGGAGTAACTGCAGCCTTTTCAGGGATTGCTTTGAGGTGGAAACATGGAGGAATTTGGTTTGTTTCTCTTTGTCTCAGCTTTTATGGAGCTAACTCTTAAATGTGTCTGCACATTTTGTTTCCCACTCCTCCTCAGCCCTACCTCTGTTTAGGTTCATCTCGTCACTGTCCTCATGTGCCACCCTTATTCCTATATTTGTACCATCGTTTATGCTCTTTTCTCTAGCAGTAACGTCATCCTCATTCTTTAGAATTACGTTTCATTGATGCCTTTTGGCTTTATATCACACATCCCTTCATACTGAGCTTCCCCTTGTGACAAAGAAAAACAATTAAATAAAATATCTGATATAGTGTATGCATTTGTCAGTGTATATAATATTTGGTCTACAGTTCCTCTTCCCTCTCTGCTATGGCATCTCCCCTCTCCCTTTCATCTAGTTGAATCCTTCTCATTCTTGAACATCCAGTTTGAAGAGCAGGAAGGAGATGGAGGGGATATCTGACCACTGATAATCCACCTTTTTGGGTAACCCCTGGGAAGTGGAGTAACAAGCTAACCTATTCACTGTCTACCCCTTACTCTCGTCTTCCTTCAACTCAGGTCACTCTCTATGGGATTCAGAGTTTCCTGTGTTTCCAAAGTGAAAAATGAAATACTTGAATGAAAGCATCACAACACCCTGCATTAGGCCCCTATAGTGTGTGAGTCTGTAGGTTTGCCAATCTATATGGTGTGGTTGGATTCCAGGTGAAAGTCTCCTCAGCTGGAAGCCACAAATACTTCCTCTTCCTCTCTTCTCTTAGAAGCTGTACCATACAATTTAGCACTTAATTATACACTGTCCGATACTGTTCCCTAATTGTTCTGTGTATATTAGTGGGTAAGAGGTGGAAAGTTGTGTTCTTGGAACTGGAGCAGCTAGGTGGCATAGTGGATAGAGCACTGGGCTCGGAAACAGGAAGACTCATCTTCCTGAGTTCAAATCTGGCCTTGGATACTTACTAGCTGTATGTTCCTGGGCAAGTCACTTACCCTGATTGCTTTAGTTTCCTCATGTACAAAATGAGCTGGGGAAGGAAATGGCGAACCACTCTAGTATCTTTGCCAAGAAAACCCTAAATGGGGTCTTGAAAAGTCAGACACAAATGACCACTACCAACAACAATTCTTAAAATTAGAGAGTCAAGAATTGGAAGGGACTTAAGAGTTAACCAAATCCAGCTACCCATGAAGTTCAAGAATAACTCATACAGCATCTTTTCAATGTGGTTATTCAGCTTTTGCTTGGATACTTCCAGAGATAGGGAGCTCACCACCTTATGAGACAGCATAGTTCCTGGTTTTGCAGTTTTGATTGCTAGAAAGTTCTTTACGTTGAAGTGGAATCTGACTCAGTAACTCCTACCCATTGGAACTAATTCTTTCCTATTTAGATATGTACAAAAATACTACCCCCTTGTCCACAGAACAGCCCTTTGAGTATTTGAAGACAGCGATCATGTCCTCACTAAGCCTCCTGTTTTTCAATCTACGATTCCACATTTCCTTCAACTAATTCTTTTCATGATGTGCTTTTTTCAGTCCAGACAATCAGGTTTTCCTCCCTGCCTCTCAACTTTTCCGGGTACATTTGTGTGAGGGGTCATTTTCTCCAATGTGAATAGCAATCTCTCCTCCTCACCCCAAGGGGATAGGGTTAACTCGGTTCCTGACTTCACATCAGTCCTGTTGGAGCCACAACAGCTGTTGCCTTTTCCCTGAAGGCATCTCTTGCAAATCTTTTGACATCCTGTCCTAAAGTTGATCTCAGAAGCTCCGTTGATAGTGGAGAAGCAAAAGTAGAGAGATCTGCTCATCTATTGATTGGTTTTTTCTCCTCCTGACCTACGCTTTGATAAAAACTGTCCTTGCAAGTAAGGTCCCCAAAAGTTCTGAATCCACAGCGAGTATTTCCTAGGCTGCTAGGAGTTAGAGGTTAGGGAAAGAAGTAAGATTGGCCTTCTCTCCATTTCCCCTTCACTTCGCATTTAGATGGAGGGCTAGAAAGTAATATATAACTTGGACTATATCTTTTGGCTCTAAGTCCACTGCTCCATCTATTATACCATGATACTCATCAGCAGTGGCTGGACAGCAGGAGATCTGGTTCTAGCGTCAGCTTTGCTGCTTATCAGCTGTGTGAACCTAGGTAAGTCATGTAACATCTCTGAACCTCGATTTCCTCATTGGTAAATAGGGGATAATAATACTTGTACTCCCTACCTCAAGCATGAATGGGAGGAAAATATTTAGTATGCCTTGAACTACTTGAAATCCTTGATCAGGAGAGTATTATTTTTATTACCTAGCTGTGTAGCTTTGAGTAAATTACTTAATATTTTTGTGCCTCAGTTGTTTTCACCTGTTAAGTGGTGACTA
This sequence comes from Trichosurus vulpecula, assembly GCF_011100635.1. Lineage (NCBI taxonomy): Eukaryota > Metazoa > Chordata > Mammalia > Diprotodontia > Phalangeridae > Trichosurus > Trichosurus vulpecula. The sequence continues at coordinate 378,996,660 of NC_050573.1, forward strand.
GTAGTGCCTCAGATTTCTAATATTGTTACAGAATGAGGTGTTTCACATAAGTAAAATTTCCAGACAACTGAAGCATCACTTTATGTGCCAAAACTTTGTTTATTTTAACCCATTTTGGGGGGGGGGTTAAGTTTCTAAAATATGCTACACATTTCCTCACTCTTATTAACTGAATTGTTGTTTGTCCTTCATTTTCAAGGAGGATCAATGACATCATGGGTGATGTCTCGACTTGTGGGTGAATTGGATTTAAGTAAGGCAGAGTTGCACAAAGTCATCAGCCTCACTCTCTCTTTCAGAATCACTTTCTCTGCCCAGTGGCAAGACAAGCGGCAGGATGACTGGTGATAGCCTGGGATGCAGTGGATGACCTTGGTGTCTTTGATGTGTGACCAAGCTCTAAGCAGTGCATGGTGCCTGCTTGAGCTGTCTTTATGGCTATTGGAACAAATAATCTGCCCTTTCCACTGGGGAAAGTTTTCACATCCTTGGGGTAGACATCCCCCTAACTAACTGACAGGTTTGAGGCTGGTTTGTTACCCTCAATCTGGTTTAGTCCATCTGCCTAGATAGTTTACTGGAGTATAACCACTATCCATGCTATAGCTTCTTGGAGCCACAGGTGGGAGGTGGGTGAAAGGTAGACACCAAAGGTAAATGAGCAGCCCTGCAAAGGGTTCAGCAGCCCTCACACCAGAGGTGCTAGTCTTCCTGGCACACCCCACCACACCTCATTAACCGGATATTGATCTTTTTAAAAAGTGTCTTTTAGAAAATATTTTACCAGAGTTCTTTTCTTTATATCACTGTCTTCAGCAGAATGCTCCATTTAAACAAAGAAATACATTGAGACAAGACAAGTCAACACACTGACTATATCTGAAAACATCTGCTTCATTCCACAACTATACTCCACTGACTCTCTGCTAAGAACAGTTATGTCTCAGGCTTCTGAACTCAAAATCAGCCAGTGCCTTGATCAGAGTGTTGAAGTCCTTCAGTGTTGTTTACCTTTATATTATTGTGGTCTCCATACAAATTGTTCTCAGGTTCTGCTTATTTTACTCTGCATCAAGTAATACAAGTCTTCCAAAGTTTCTTTGAAATTTTCTTATTCGTAATATCTTATGCTGCAATAGTATCCCATTACATTCATATAACACAGTTTCATTTGGCCATTTCCTAATTGTTATATAACATAGTTTCATTTGGCCATTTCCAAATGTCTTTCCAGTTCTTTGCTACTACAAAAATTGCTGCTCTAAAATAATTTTGTTTTGATGGAAACATCCCTTCTCTTTTTGACATCCTTGGGATATATGAATCGTACAGGTATCACTTGGTCAAAGGGGTAGAATATAAAGACTTTCATAGAGTAATTCCATATTGTTTGCATAGTTGAATAGCTGAACCAATTCACAGCTCCACCAACAATGCACCAGCATGCTTGATACTAATCATTTCGATGACTAATATCATTGTTGCACACATCATTTACTGTACTAGGCAAATTGTACTAGCAAGTTTTTCCCTATATTGATTTGAAATCTACTTCCCTGTAACTTCTACCTGTTGGTCCCAAACCTGTGTATCATAGTTGATGTGGATGAAGGCCATGGCCAAGTTATAACGGACGATTATGAGCTGGGTGCTAAACTATTTGAAGAAAGAAGAATGTATTTGAGGTGCTCCCAAGGATTAATGGGAGGCATAAAGACTATTTCCCCTATATTGATGGGTTCCACATTGGTTATAATTTTATATTCTTTTGTCTGCTTTTTGTAGTTCTTCTGTTGTCAACTGTTACTTCTTGTTTCTATTCCTCTTTCTTCCTTTAAGTGCTTCACCTTCCCCTCCCCCACCTAATTTACTGCTTTTAATCTGTTGAGAGAGGGGGAACCAAACCTGTAAGAAGTTTATGTAAAGGAAGTGTACTCTGATGAGGGCCTGAGGAGCTCTCCTCTGAATACAATGAAAAATGGCATGGTTTTTGACTACTTTAAGGTTTTTTTGCTTTCTTCTTGATTTTTAGCTGTGTCACAGATAGATATATTACTGAATAGCTGAGTTTCTGATAAGTGAAGTGTTCCTATTATAATATTTGCTCTATCTTCCAGGGTTGTTGTAAAATAAGTAGATAGAGCACCAGGCCTGGAGTCAGTGAGACTAGAGTTCAAATCCAGCCTCAAACACTTAGTAGTTGTGTGATCCTGGGCAAGTTCACTTAACCTCTGCCTCAGTTTCATCAGCTGCAAAACGGGGGTAATAATAGAAACTACCTTGCAGCGTTGTTGTAAGGATCAAATGAGAAAATAATTGTAAAGAGCTTAGCACAGTGCCTGGCACATAGTAAGTACTATGTCTATATCTGTCTACATGTGTGTGAATATTAGCTATTTGTCATTACTATTTTAGATAGATGTGAAAGTAGCACATAAAAACAATCCCTCTATTTTTTCTTCAGTGTCTTCAGAGTAAAGTCCAGTCTCCTCAAAATGGCGCTCAAAGTCTTCTTCAGCTGGCCCCTATCTTTCCTATCCAGCATTTATTTTTTCTGCACCTGTGGTTTCACCATTAAAGAGGGCTTTTAGGTGAGGAAACTCCCTCTACCCATGCAGATCAACACTTGCTCTGCAGCCTGTTTTTAGAGTCTTAGCAAAGGCTCATGGGGTGCTGTAACAACAACGTGGCTAGCAGATGCTGCTGAGGTGTAAGACCCAACAAGACCAGCAACAAGAGCTTCCAGCACAGGTTCTTTGATCTCCTTCTCTAAGGAAAGCAACGTTAAGGGGTTAACAATCTCACTTTAACCAAACATACATATATCATTCACTTATTTCAGGGGGAAAAGCCAGCACCCTGAACTTCAGAGAGAATACAAACAGAAATTACAAACAGAGACACTATAAACAGATCAACATTTCTGTCTAACCACATCACAGTATATATAGTTACCAGAGAAGCACCAACATCTGAGTTGTCCAAAGCCGGGGGGCTCTTAACAACTGCTGTCCAGAGTCTTGCCTAGTTGAATCACATGACACTCTTCCAGTGAGTGACAGCCCCAGACAAAATGCTAACCTCTGAGTTTATATAGCCTTCTTAGGGCCTGAAGGCTTCACACTTACTGAGCAAAAGGGTGTGAGCCTGGGGCTTTGCATCTAGTAAGACTTAATCAAAGACACTTGATTATTTAGCATTCTCAAAGAGAAAACAGTAAAAAAAAAGTCTCACCCTGTTTAACATTACAGGTGAGCAGACAATGTGACTTGCCCAGGGTCACTTAGCTAATGTATCAGAGGCTGCACTTGGCTGCACGGGTTGTTCTGACACTGAGACAAGCTTTCTCTCTCCTCTGCCCCAACTAGGAATTAGCAAATCTTGGTTCTATGACTCATTCTGTCACAAGTTGTGTGATATCAGGCAAATCAGTTCTCCTTTCTAAACCTTGATTTACTCATCTGTCAAATGAAGAGTTGGACTGGATGACTTCTAAGATCCCTTCCAGCTTTAAAATGCTATGATCCTCTAAGTCACAAACAGACCATCAGAATACGAAGATGTTTTACTTTGAGAGGGACAAAGAGGAGCAGGTATAGGAAGGAGGAAAAGGGGAAATCCTGGCCTCTGAGGCCACTGAACCATCATAGCTTGATAGAGAAAGCATTTATTAAGAGCATACTGTGTTGCAAATGTTCAAATCTGGCCTTAGACACTTACTAGCTATGTGACCCTGGACAAGTCACTTCAACCTGTTTGACTCAGTTTTCCTCATCTGTAAAATGGTCTGGAGAAGGAAATGGCAAACTACTCCCGGTGCCTTTGCCAAGAAAAGTCCAGACGGAGTCACGAAGAGTCAGACACAACTGAAATGATTCAACAGCAACCACAGCAATGTTCCAAATACCATACTAAGTTTTGGGAGTGCAAGTAGAAACGAAAAGGACAGTGCCTGCTCTCAAAGAGCTTACATTCTAACTGTGAAAGACAATGTATAAATCAGGGGAGGAGACCCGCATGGAGACAAGGCTGCTGGTAGAGGAGGTGAAGTCTGGAGAGAGAGAGGAGTGGCTTTCAGAGCAAAGTGATCCTAGTCTGGGTGCCTTGTGAAATGGTGACCTGGGCCACAAATCAAGAGAGGGCTGTGGGGTAGAGGAATCTCCGAGATAAGAAGGCTCCTGGTAAAAGGTAAAGAAATCGAGAGTTGGGAGATAGCTACTTCCTGTTATATATAAATCACAGCTTCAGAAAGGGCTTCCTTACGGAGGTGGAGCAGTCCTTTTAGAGTCGGGGGCTCACATATGGAAGCCGTTTCTCTCCAACACCAGGTTTTGTGGGAGAAGTATTTCTATATATAATAAAACTATTCTATATATATGTATAATTTCTATATTCTCTCTCTCTATATATATATACACACACATATATATGTAACTCTCTCTATATAACTTCTATATAGAGGTTATATAGAGAGTGGAACCATTGTAAAATCTCGATCTGGAAGGTACCCTAGCAACTGTCTTGTCTAACCACTACATTTTAGAGATGAGGAAATGGAGGATCAGAGGGATGGTGTACCTTGATGAAGGTCATTTAGGAAACTTTAGCGGCTTTGTGACTTTGGGCAAGTCATTTAACCCCTGTCTGCATAAAACTAGAGAAGAAAATGGCAATCCACTCCAGTATCTTTGCCAAGAAAACCCCATGGCCAGTTGGTCTAAGGGGTCACAAGAGCTGGACACATCTAAATGACTGAAAAACAAACAAAAGTGAAGCCTAGACTTGAACCTGGGCTTTCTGACTCCAAATCTAGTTGTTTTACTCTATCATGCTGTGCAAGGGCCTATAATCTAACCAGGGGTGGGGACCCTGTGGCCTTGAGGCCACATTTGGCCTTCTAGATCCTTGGGTACAGCCTTTTGACTGAGTCCAAGTTTTAGAGAACAAATCCTTTTATTAAGGGAATTTGTTCTGTGAAGTTTGGATTCAGTCAAAGGGCTGCACTTGAGGACCTAGAGGGCTAACATGTGACCTCGAGGCCTGATTTCTAAACATTCTTCATTACTTATTTTTTTGTTGTCTCAGTCACTTTTTTGTTGGTCAGTCATTTTTCAATCATGTCTGACTCTTTGTGACCCAATTTGGGGTTTTCTTGGCAGAGATGCTGGAGTGGTTTGCCATTTCCTTCTCTAGCTCATTTTGCAGATGAGGAAACTGAGGCAAACAGGGTTAAGTGACTTGCCCAGGGTCACACAGCTAGTAAGGGTCTGAGGCTAGATTTGAACTCAGGAAAATGAGTCTTCCTGACTCCAGGCCCAGTGCTCTATTTACCTTGTCATCTAGCTGCTCTGCCTAAATAACTTTAATGACATTCAAATGACCACAAGTTCACCTTCAAGCTCATGACCACAACCCTACTTTTGGAGGCCAGCTGGAACCTCACCTTGCCTTACTTCAGGGCATCCCCTTTCAGGGCTAAGGTCTGACCCTCCCTGGGCCCTGCTCTCTAAGGGGAAACCACGGAACTCCCAGCCCTAGGTGATGTAGCAACATCTTAGATGTGCTTAACAAATTGCCTGTTCACTCAATTACATTTTATTTAATCATCTGTAATCATATAAATTATGCCTGATGGTAGTAAATGTTCATGTCAGTTCCTAATTACAGATTGATTAATTGGCTAGGGCGATTTGTATTACTACTTATATAAGAATATAGAAAGATGATGATAAATTAGGATCGGTGAGGCTGAATGTGGGAAAGCCACTGTGCTGGTTCGATTCCTGTGTTGTCTTGTCTTTGGTTGGGGATCTAGGTGGGGAAAACTTCCTTTTTCCCCCTCCTTTTGGAATTTCTGACAGATGCCACCAAGAAGGCTAGAGTTCTGTTGATAGATTTACTTATTTTGGCAATACCTGATTCAAGCAAAGTTTATTATTTGTGTGTGTGTTTGTGGGGCGCGGGGAGGTACATGAGAATGTGCTGTGCAGTGGATCGCTCTTTGGCAGAGGCAGAAATGAATAATGACGATCTCATTAAGCCCAAGCGGGCCCTTCAGGCCACGTTGGGCCCTGAAGCTTCCTGAAGTTGGATTTGGGGAGGAAAATGCTCAGGGAGTGGGGGCACTGTACCAGAGTCCAAGAAACTGCCCGTTAATAGCAGGGTTCTCTGTCCTCTCCCCATTCTTTCAAACAAGAGTAAAGTCAAGCACTCCAGACTGTCTCTAGGAGCCCCTCTCTTGTGACATTAGACCTTCATGGATGTCTTCAAGGCAACTTGCCTGGGATATGTAATTATTCGTTCCTGGCTTTTGCTAACATAACCTAATTAAAAATCACTCTTCTTTCCTCCGCCTTCCCCCTCCCTCCTGCACCTTGGGCAGAAGATAATCATCGTTCCCATTTTCTAAACAGGGAAGCTGGGGCAAGAGCTGCAGGGATCTCAGGGAGGGAGGAAAAAAGGAAGGGAGGGCAGAATGCCTAAATAGCCAAGAATGAGTTTGAAGGGACCTCGCCCACGTGACTTGGTCGTGGCTGGCTCAGCCTCTGCTCAATGTTAGAGGATGAGATTTCTCCCCTGCCTCATCGCTGTGTTCTCACTACCCTGTGATGAGAAAGAAAAGGCCCAGGAGGAAGGGAGGAGGGACTGAGAAGATTTAGTCGGCTGAAGACACAGCTGGGACGTGACCTAATAAGGAATCCCAGTTTATCGCTACTGAAGAGGGTGACCATTTGGCCTCCATCTCCACTTTAACAAATGGGCTGACATGAAAGCAGGAAGTATGTAGGTTAGATAGATGGAAAAACTTTTGACAAGGTTTGTGGACAATAGAAAATGACCATTTGGGAGGTTGAAATGTCTCCTTCTCTGGACAGTTTTTAAATAATAATAATAATGGTACCTTGTATTTATACTCTCTCTGTCTCTGTCTCTGCCTCTGTCTCTCTCTCTGTATATCTCTCTCTCTCTGTCTCTCTGTTTCTCTGTCTCTGTCTCTGTCTGTCTCTCTGTCTCTCTGTGTCTCTGTCTTTCTCTCTGAAGTAGGTAAGGCAGGTATACTCTTTTCATGGACAGGGAAACTAAGTCCTAGGTCACAGGACTAGTTGCAGAGTTAGAACTCAAGTTAAATGGTTCCTAGTCCAAAGCTCTTTCCAACACACCATGCTGCAGAATAGGAATGAATGCTTCATGGAGCCCTGTTATCATGAATCCGCCAAGATGGAAACAATTGCTCCTTTGACTGCCTAGATTGGTTTTCTCTTTTATTTTTGGTTACCCTTCCTTGGTAGGTTTCCCTTTCACCTTGGGCAGCACTGCATGCGTATGGTTGGTTAGCTAAACTACATGGATTAATCCCTTTTAATCTCAGCTCCTAACTCAGTCCCTAATTGTTTAATGTTCTGGTATATTCATTAAAATGACAAGGCACTGATTCTTCCTGGGTTTCACCCACAGCATGATCCTCCCTTGGAAACAGAGGCCTCTTATTCATCATCTGTCAACCTGTCTGGAGGCTGTCCTCTCTTCGCACTTCCCCTCCCCCTCTTCTTACATGACAGAGCTGTAACTGCTCCACATTGGAGTGAGGGTTCAACAATAGGGTTCCAGGAAGAGGGTGGGGACTGGCAATATATTTAGGAAACTTAAGGAGACAACGGCATGGTGATAGGTGGGGACTGGTCGTCATTCATGTCACCACCTCCGATAGCAAGGCTCTGTTGTTAGCAGGATTTTACCATTCTTCGGCCCGTGTCTCTAAGGGCAGTAATGTTGATGTTCATTCAAGTTGACTTCTATATGTATCCTCCCCCCCTACTCTAAGCCAGATCAGTCTAACACCTTCCATTGCTGACATTCCCAGGGGATTTCTTTATGGATGCTGATGAACAGTTTACAAATGTTCTACGCTGTGCATCAGAGCCCAGCAAGTGACTTTGGGGTCCCAGAAGTGAATGATTGATCCAGTGAGGATAACTCTGTGCTCATCAGAGCGGGACATAGGAGGGGCTGAGAATGCATATTCCCATTTTACAGATAGTTGCTTATATTTGAAAACTATGTTATATTTTCTTGCATACTTTTTGCATCCATTATCTCATTGGATCCTTACAATGGTGGGGGAGGGGCAATCATACTCGCTTATACTGAGATTACTTATGTAGTCCATTAACCCTTCAGCAGTCAGCCCCAAACCCAGAAAAGCACCACCTCCAGCAAGTCAAATGGATAAGAAAAATACTGATGAGAAGAGCTGACATTGCACTTTCATATGTTATCTCATTCAATCCTTAAAGCAATTCTGTGAAATGGGTAGTACAAGGCTTTTACCATCTTGGATATGAGGAAAATGAGGTTCAAATAGACTTGCTTGGGTCACACAGCTGGGAAGTGACTGCCTAGAGAACTAGAATGCCAGACAACAAATCCAATGCTCTTTCTACTGTATCATGCACTTCATTTATAGAGAGCCCTTCTGGCTCTCACTCAGAGCCTATTGACTCATACTTTAATGCAATTTTGATTTGCCAGATTTCTCAGCTCTGCTAGATTTCACAGCAGATCTGTGCCAGCAAAGCTTAAGGGACATAGGAAGAAACTTCTACAGATAGGCCAGGTGACAATAACATGAAATGAGAGCTGGTAGTTTGACATCAGTGGAAAATATGGAAAAATTATTAAAAATAGCTACAAGAATTGAAAAGCACAGCAACAGGACAAAATAGTTGTGTACATTTCAGTGGACCCTGCAGGCATTGTCGCTGTCTAGCACAGTATAAAGTTCATAATAATGACCCCAAGTCAACAGGAAGATATTAAATTATGTTCAGCATATTCTGCTTGGGAAGTCAAGGAAGTGTGAGAAGAAAAGATTTCCATTAAAAATAATGAAGGTAAGAATTTGTTTTGGTCCTGAAGGGGATAAGCTAGGCTATCTGGAAAATACCCTTGTATGGATATTCCCTGGCAGTGCTAGGTAAGTGACACATTTTGGCTTTATTATTCTCATTCAACAGATAGAGAAACCAAGGCACAGAGATAGCATTCACTTGCCCAAGGTCACACAGTGAGTTAGTGGCAGAATGAAACCTGCAATGAACTTTCTTGATTGATTCACTGCTTCCTTTTGGAAAAGCGCTTGTGACAACCCTGGGGTCAGGATTTTGTTTCCTTTAGACATATTATACTTCCATTTGACGTTTTCTTTAACTCAATGGAATAGGGACCTGAACCCAAAACACAAGATCGTTGGACTGTGTGTGCAAATCAGGAGATTCACATCAGGAGACAAGATACATGTCCTGCCTGTTTTCCTGACTTATGTGTGACCCTGATCAGATTATGCTTTCTCTCTGAGTTTCCATTATAAAACAGGATTCTTGATAGTTCCTCTCACTGGATGGTTGTGAGGAAAATTTGAAATCTGAGGGCTCTGGGTGAGAAGGTTTGAGTGCCTCAGAGGAAAGGCAGGGCAGAAATATGTTGTCAACTTCTTGAAGGCAGGGGCCATCTCTATATTCCCTCCCATGCCTAGCACACACATACTCCTTATTCTTTTTGTTGGTTGGTTGTTGTCCTTTGTTCTCGAAGAGGACTAAAATGACATCCCTGTGTTAGAGTCAAGTTACAGTGTGTCTGACTGTGCCTGATCAGACCAATACAAGCTCAGAATGCTCTACCACAGGTGGGGCACAAAGAGTCCACGTGAACATTTGGGGTGGGTTCTCTAAATTTACACACTTCAAATTTTTGAGCCACATCAATTCAGCTTTGCTCATAGAGCACAGCACCTTCTCTGATGTGGGCATGCCATGCTGAGCAGTCCTGTGCCAATGTCTCCCATGTCACACAACCAATCCAAAAGTTCTTGAGAAACCTTAAGACTGCCCTTGTATTGCTTTTTCTGAGTGATTGCCTTGTGTGAATTCTCCCTAAAATAGTCTTTTTGGCAAGCATACGTTTTGCATTTAAACAATGTGGCTGGCCTATCTGAGTTGCACTCTCTGCAGTAGAGTTTGAATCCTTGGCAGTTTAGTTCGAGAAAGAACCTTAGTGTCCATCACCTTCTCCTGCCAGTTGATCTTCGGGATCTTCTTAAGACAATTCAAATGGAAGTAATTCCATTTTCCAGCATAGAGCTGGTGTACTGTCCAGGTACATAGAACAATGATGTTAACACAAGGACTCTGTAGACCTTCAGTTTGGTAGTCAGTCTAACACCTCTTTTCTCCCACACTTTCCTTCAGAGTCTCCCAGACAATGAATTAGATCTGGCATTGCATGTGTCAACCTCATTATTACTGTGTATATCCTTGGAAAGTACACTGCCAAGGTAAGCGAACTTATCCATAGCATTCAAAACTTCTCCATTTGCTGTAACCAATGGTTGCACTTATGGATGATGTGGTATTGGTTGATGGAGCACCTGTGTTTTCTTGGTGCTAATTGTTAGGCCAAAATTATCACAAGCAGCAGAGAATTGATCCATACTTTGTTGCGTCTCAGCTTCAGAGCCTGCATTGAGTGCACAATCACCTGCAAACAAAAAATCATGCACCAGCACTCCCTTTGCTTTAGTCTTGGCTTGTAGCCTTTTCAAGTAGAATTTACCATCAGGCAACTATTAAGATTATGTGCATCTTCTAAACTATCCCTTTGTGATGGTGGGAAGTCCATAGGTATTACAAATTGCACATATGTTCAGACTTTTTCAATGTTGTGCTAACTTCTTTTTTTCCTCTCAAAAATATTATTTGTCACATGGAACAGCTCTTAGTGGGGAGGGGACAATCACATGGGATACTATGGTGATATAAGAAACAGAATATACTAAAAACAAGACACAGCTAGCTATCTGAGTTTGGGGAATTAATTTCCTCTCTTGGAATGCCAGGTTCCTCTTTTGTAAATAAGGATGGAAAGAGAAAAGGGATTAATTTAGACCAGAGTTTCTTAACCTTTTTTGTATTATAAACCCCTTTCATTGTCTGGAGGATCTTGCCTCACATTTTACTGAAAAAAAATGAGGCCATTCTCTAAGAGTTCCTTCTCTCCTCTTCCTCATCTCTCTTCACTCAAATGTATTTGATCCTTCACCTCTGTCTCACAGGAGAAGGTGGTTCTTCCACTTGCTAAGTCACACAAGCCTATGTGATCCCATCATAGCCTGTTTTCTCCAGCAGATTGCTTCCTCTATCATCTGCACTCTCTCACTAATCTTCAGTCTCTCCCTGGTTACTGGCTGCTTCTCTGCTGCCTACAAATATGCCCATGTCTTCCTCATCTTAAAAAGAAAAACCTCTCCTTTGATCTATCCATCCCCACTATCATCTTACATCTCTCTTCCCTTTTGTGGCTAAAGTCTTTGAGAAAGCTGTCTAGAGTTGGTGCTTCCACTTCATTTCGTTTCACTCTCTTCTTAATTCTATGCAGCTAGTTTTTCTAACCTCATCAATCAACTGAAACTACTCTCTCCAAAGTTACCAATCACTTTTTTTGAGGGGGGAAGGCAGGGCAATTGGGGTTAAGTGACTTGCCCAAGGTCACACAGTAATAGTAAGTGTGTCAAGTGTCTGAGGACCGATTTGAACTCAGGTCCTCCTGACTCCAGGGCCAGTGCTCTACTCACTGCACCACCTAGCTGCCCCCAATGACTTTCTAATTGTTAAATCTAATGTCCTTTTCTCAATCCTCATCCTTCTTGACCTCTCTGAAGCCTTTGTGTTGCTAGCCACCTTCTCTGATACATGTATCTCCCTAGGTTTTCATGATAACTGTCTTTCCTGCTTTTCTCCTCCTACCTGCCTGCTTCTCAATCCTCTGTCCTGGATCTTTGTCCAAGTTGCCCCTCTGACTGTGGGTATGCCCCAGGGATCTATTCTGGACCCTTTTCTCTTCTCCCTCTCTACTATTTCACTTGGAGATCTCATCACCTGAAGTTCTGAGCATTTGGATCACAAGTCCCCGCACCCTGGAGAAGCCTGATGAATTTTGAACCTTAGCCTCTGACCTCAGGGGCAGACAACAAGCCTATAGACATGTCTGTCCCACCTTGTCAATCCTTCCCCTCTATCACCTCCAAGGGAAGACAAGAGGATGTGAAGTTGAAAGTAGTTTCGCCATATTTTAAGACAAGAGGATGGACTGAATGGCCTTTCAAAGGGTCTTTTAACTCCAAGACATTGAGTTTGTATATCATTTTCCCTTTTACTAAATTTACTATTACTCCCCTGCCTGAAAAATAAACTGAAGAGGTGAGCTTATTCAGCCACCCGTCTTTGGCCATAATTGTACAACCCCCCCCCAATGAGCTTGTTTATGTTACTCTTATTTAGGGGCACCATGGTATAGAGGGACAGGGAACAGGATTTGGGATCGAGGGTTCTAATCCCTGATTGACACTTATCAGCTCTGTGACTATTGGAAAACTTAAACTCTCTGAGCCCCAGTTTCTTTATCTGCAAAATGGGGGTGATTATACATATAACATGACTCTCATAGGGTGTTTTTTTCTTTGAAGAAGCACTGAAAGTGTATATAGTATGAATAGTTACTCTTAAAAGAAGGTAAAAAGCAAAAGCAAGACTGAGTAGTAAATTTCTAATGGGGCATTCATAGTGCCAGGCTTGGGGTCAGAAGGACGTGAGTTCAAAGTGAGCCTTAGACACTCACTAGTTATTTGATATGGGCAAGTCACTTGACTTCTGCTTGTCTCAGTTTCCTTTTCTGTAAAATGGGGATAAAAATAGCACCTACTTCCTAGAGTTATTGTGACTATCAAATGAAATAATATTTGTAAAGATCTTAGCCTGGTGCCTGGCACATAGTAAGTTATGTAAATGTCAGTTATTATTATTTGTCTTTCAACAGTGGTGTCAGTGTGTGCATGTGCCTATGGGCACACGTATGTATGTATGTATGCATACGTGTACATAAGTGTGTGTATACCAGGCTCATGCTGAAGCCAGCTTGCACTAGCTCATGAGAGCTGATTAATAAATTTGCCCTGTGAGCATTTATGCCTCAGAAATCAGCACGTACTGTAAATTAGGGCTTGATTTATTGTTCTGTTGACTCTCCAGACTAAAGAAAGTGAGAGAAGAAATGGCTATAATGCGGATTAAACCTTAAAGTGTGTCACACAGGTTGTTTTTTTCAGAGAGCCAGTTGTTAAACATTTATCAACACACCTGTGATATGCACACACATATATACACATACACATACACATATGCATCTCTATAACTTAGCACAGCATTTTACACAAGTAGAGCCTTAATGAAGGCTTGGTGAATGAATATACATATATATGAGTATGTATGTAGACATATTTAAATCACTGAATCATGATATTTTGGAGCTAGGAGGGAGAGAGAGAGAGAGAGACAGAGACAGACAGATAGAGAGAGACAGAGAGAAATAGAGAGACAGAGAGAGACAGAGAGACAGAGAGAGAAGGACAGAGAGAGGACACAGAGAAAGAGACAGAGAGAGAGAGAAATAGATTGTGCATAAGTGATTGTGTGTGTGTGTGTGTGTGTGTGTGTGTTGTGCTTCTGTCTCTCTGTCTATAGGTTGGGTTCTGGGCTAGGGGCAGGTGAAAAGAGGTAGAAGGGGTGCTGAGTTTCAATTGATTACCTATCAGTGTTGAATTAGTTACCATCTTATGCATCTCTCTGACATCCATCCAAACTCTTTCCCTCCCGGCATCTCCTAGTCTTGGCCTCCCCAGTCCCTTGTGTCCTGGCTAATCTGGCTTTCATGATGCATTCCTTTCCCCATCTGTGCTGACAATGGAGAAGAAAGATTGAACCCTTAGGGCTTCATTCTGACTTTTTTTTCTACTTTATGCATACGCCATCTCCCCCCTTCACCATGTCCCAATAGACCATCTCCGGGGCTGGGCATATCTGTGTGACATGGAGCCTGTGAGGCAGAGGAAGAGGCCAGGGTCGGGAAGGCCAGGAGGCCTTTGTACTTGTGCAAGAACAGCTGGCTGGGACAGGGGCATTCTGAGAGGCCCTGGTAGCCTCCCAAGAAGAGGGAACCTCGCTCATCCTTGGGGCTGATCTCTCAGAAAAGAAACTGCCTAGCTAAGTAGAACAGCTGAAATGCCTCCCTAGGCTCTGTGATCCCTCCAGCCCAGGATTCTATTCTGGATGGCTGTATGAGGCACAATTTGTGGAAGGGAATGGTTGTTTCTCATGACTAAAGGCTCACCCCAAACATCGCTAGCTTTCCTAAATAACAGTCTTGTTATGGATCTGTCATCCAGGAATGTCCCTAAGCCTTTCCTAGATGCGTTTATCTTTTCAGTATGAACCACTTCTTGAGAACATTAGCTCTCAGTGTTCCAGCTTCCAATTTTCCCCTCCCCCTTCCCTGCTATGTATAGATAAAAATAGAAACAAACTCTTTCACTTGGTATAGCATCGTTCACAATCTGGATCCAACCTACCTTTCCCTCTTTGTCTCCTGCTATTCCCCAACGTGAATCCTCTGCTTCAGTCTAGCTGGTCCACCCATGTTCCCCTTGACACTCTTCATGTATTTCTTGCCTCCATGTCTTTGCTAGAGGTATTCTTTTGCCCACCTGGAATGCCCTCGCTATTCCTTTCTCCCTGTTGGAACTATAACTCTTTTCAAGGTCCATTTTCTTTAGGAAGTCCTCTCCAACCCTAAGCCAGCCCACACTGATTTCTCCTACTTCTGAATACCTCGCCATCTATACTACTCGATTTGTACTTGGTACACGTTACCTTGTGTTATTGGTTGATATCTCCTGGGAATGTCTTTTCTCAGTGGAATCTGAGCTATTTAAGGGAGAGGACTCTAGTGGAGTCAGTGTGACATAATGAAAAGGGCACTGGATTTAGAGTCAGAGAGTGGGTTCGAATCCTGCCTTTGTGAAGTTTGGCGAGGCGACATAATCCATTGGACCTGGGTTTTTTTGGCTATAAAATGAGAAGGTGGAACTAGATTGCCTTTCAGTTCCCTCATAGCTTTAAATCTATATAAACTGATGTCTCATGGTTCTCCATTATCCTCATACTGTCTAGAACAATATTGAGAGTCTGACAAATGTTGTTATTGTCTTTTGTTCTTGAAGAGGACCAAAATGACATCACTATGCTAAAGTCAAGTTTCAATGTGTCCGACTGTGGCTGATCAGACCAATATGAGCTCGGAATGCTCTACCACAGGTGGGGCACAAATAGTCCATGTGAACATTTGGGGTTGATACTCTAAATTTGCACATCCTGTGTTTTCTTTGAGCTGTTTCAATTCTGCTTTGCTCATAGAGCACAGCACCTTCTCTGATGTGAGAACACCATGCTGAGTGGTCCTGTACCAGTGTCTCCCATGTCACACAATCATTTCCAAAGTTCTTAAGAGAGATCTTAAGAGTGTCCTTGTATCGCTTCTTCTGACCACCATGTGAACGCTTGCCCTGTATGAGTTCTCCATAAAATAGTCTTTTTGGAAAGTATATGTTTTGCATTCAAACAACGTGTACAGCCCATTGGAGCTGTGCTCTCTGAGGCAGAGTTTGAATGCTTGGCAGTTTAGTTTGAGTAAGGACCTCAGTGTCTGGTACCTTATCCCCCCAGGTGATCTTCAGAATCTTCCTAAGACAATTCAAATGGAAGTGATTCAGTTTCCTGGCATGGCGCTGGTAGACTGTCCAGGTTTCACAGGCATACAACAATAAGGTCAGCACAACAACTCTGTAGACCTTCAGTTTGGTAGTCAGTCTAATAGTTTTTTTCTCCTTTTTCCTTCAGAGTCTCTCAAACGCTGAGCTAGCTCTGGCAATGCGTGTGACTCAATGTGTACATCCCTGGAAAGTACACTGCCAAGGTAAGTGAACTTATCCACAGCATTCAAAATGTCACCATTTGCTGTAACTGGTGGTTCCACATGTGGATGGGGTGGTGGTGGCTGATGGAGCACCTTTGTTTTCTTAGTGTTAATTGTTAGGCCAAAATTAGCACAAGCAGCAGAGAATTGCTCCATACTTCATCACATCTCAGCTTCAGAGGCTGCATCGAATGCATGATCATCTGCAAACAGAAAATCATGCACCAACACTCCCTCCACTTTGGTCTTGGCTTGTAGCCTTTTCAAGTTGAAGAATTTACCATCAGTGGGGTAACTGACCTTGATGCCATGTTCATCCTCACTGAAAGCATTTGACAATGTGGCTGAAAATATCATGTTAAAAAGCACAGGAACAAGCACACAGCCTTGTCTCACTCCACTGGTGACTGGGAAAGCATGAGAGCATTGTCTGATTATATGAACTCTTCATGTAGTCAATCAAGACTTACTTTAAAAAATGTTAGAAAAATAGAATTTTAGAATTTAAGGGAACCTTATGTGGCATCTAATACAATCTCCCCCTCAGGGAAAGAGATCTCTTTACAAGTAGTCATTAAGGTTTGGTTGGCTATTTCTCTTCTTTCTTCTCTTCATTGTTTCTTCATATGACACACATATCTTCTCTTCTCTCTTCTTTGAGGCAAAATTTGTTTCTTATGATTTTGTAACTTTCAGTTTCAACTGCTTTGTGGTTACTCTTCTTGCTTGTTCCTGACAATGTCTACTTCATTTTCCATTAGTTCATATATGTTTCCATGCTTCCCTATAGCTATCACACTCATTTTTTCCCATAGCACATGTTAATATTCTATTTCATTCACATGCCACAATTTGTTTACTCCTTCCCCAATTACCTAGCTTGTTTCCCATTGTTTCCTACCAGAAAAAGTGCTGCTATAAATATTTTGATATATTTCTTTTTGTCAATGATTTCCTTGGTGTATATGTCTAGCAGTGGAATCTCTGGATCAAAGGGTATGGACATATTAGTTATTTTATTTCCATAAATCCAAATTGCTTTCCATAATGTGTAGATCAATTCATAGCTCCACCAACAATGTATTAATGTACTTGTTTTTTCACACCCCCTCCAATGTTCACTATTTTCACCTTTTAATATCTTTGTTAATTTGCCGTTGTGAGGTGAAACCTCAGCGTTGTTTTACGGTGATTGAGAGTATTCTTTCAGTTGGTTGTTAATAATTAGAAGGCTTTTCTGAGAATTGTCTTTTCAATCCTTTCACCATCTTATCTATCATCTACTTAAAGATGAAGTATTAATGGTAAGATTTCAGGGGTGACAGAGAGGATTTTTTCTTAAGGCTCTTGATCTTCTTGGTACCAACTGTATCCATCATTCATCTAAGGCCTAACCTATTGATGACCTTGCAATCTAATTAGAGAGTTAAGATATGAATGCAATGAAAAAGCAAACAACAATATAAGCAAGAATGTGGTGTAAGGGAGAATAGCAACCAGCAATGTAGATTCTTGGGCTCTAGTCTCAGTTTTGCTACTAACCAGCTCTATAATCCTGGATAAGTCACTTAACCTTCACACACAGTAGGTGCTTAATAGATGCTTATTAAACAGAATTTTTAAAACAACAACACATTTTCTTGAGTGTCTGTATTCAAACATATTTTCTGTTCTTAAAGGTTTACTGAAGGGGATTTCTACATTGGGAGGGATGTTGAATTGTAGAGGGAGGGACTAGAATTATGGAATGTCAGAGATGGATGGGATCTCAGAAGCCATCTAGTCTAATCCTTTTCAATTTACAGATTTGGAAACTGAGGCCCAGAGAGATAAAGTACTTGACCTATGCTACCCAATGAGGTTGTGCCAGAACTGGGATTAGAAACCAGGCCTGGTAACTCCTGGTTTGGTGATCTTTCCACTGCTCCCTGCTTCCATTTACTAGGTCACTTTACTAGACTCCTTCCAGCCCTCAGATTTGATCATTCTGTGGTAAAGTCCCACTTAAAGCTACATTCTTTAGAACAAAAAAATCCTTTTTGATAGCTGTATCTGCTTGTGTCTGTCCATAAATGCAGAATGGATAGACACAAGTATATATAGCTATCAAAAAGGATTTCTTGTTCTGAAGAATATGTGGCATTGATATCTGTCAGGTACTGTCAGTAAAGGCTGCCAGCCAGGGTGTGGAAATTATGTTATAATAGTGATCTTGTCATTGCATCATGCCTTGGCTGACATGTCTTCAATGGCTCTTTAAAAAAGAAGGGTTTATTGTGATGTTTTGCTGTGGCCTGTACATTAGGATGAATTATTCTGATGAGAAAAGTTTTTCAAGAATTCTTTCTAACAGAGAGAGAGAGAGAGAGAGAGAGAGAGAGAGAGAGAGAGAGAGGGAGGGAGAGAGAGAGAAGAAAGAGAAAGGGGAGAGAGAGAGAGCAAGCTTGATATGTCACCCAGGGGAAAATTGCCCAGTCTCTGGGCAGTCAAGCTAGAAATCAGGGACACACGAAGGTGTCAGTTCCCTGACCTGTAGCTTCCCAAAGTCTTTTATCTCTCTTTCCAGGGGGCTGTCCCTGAACAGAGCCTAGAATCACATGTGTCTTTTCTGAAAGTCAGAGATAAGAAAAAGGTCTCTCCTCTCCCAGGCTCTTAACAACTCTTCCCTTAACCAGGAGCAAGGTGTTGGGTAATCATTTTTTTCACCAATGAGGAAAGTCTTATGCAAATACATCAGGCTTAAACTTTGGGATGCATGTATATATTCCTTTGCCTTATTACTAAAGCCAAGGAAATGTAGTATTTTGGTCTGGAGAGTATAGACACAGGATTTGGATGAATGGAAGGAAAATGCATTGCTGAAAACTAGTAACTGGATACTGTGACAGTAGCAAAGGGAGAGGGATAGGTAATTAGGGACCAGCTGTGGCAGGTTTTTGAGCTCCCTCAGTCAAGCCTGCTCCAGGGTTGAGAAAGTTAGGAAGCACAATGTTTGAATTGGAGTTTGGTGGTCTGAGGAAGTTTAAAAAACAGTAAAAATGTAGAAAAGTAAACATCACAGGAGTATAGATTTAGTTCTGGAAGGGACCTTAGAGGTCATCTAGTTGAAAATCTCCTATTTTACTGATGAGGAAACTGAGGCCTAGAGAAGCTGACTTGGCAAAAATCACACACGTGGTAAGCAGGATAACACCAGGATTGGAACCTAATTCTTCTGACTCCAGACCCAGTACACTTTCCATTGTGCCATGTTGCTTTCTGAATGGATTTCTAGAGGAGGAGCTGGGGTTCAGAGAAACTTAATAAAGTTCATCTAGACCTGAGGCCCAGGGCTGGATCTTTTACTGGGATCCCTTATGAGATAAACACACATGCTTTAATCTGACATTCAGGATCTTCCACAACAGACCCTAATCATCCTTTCTCCCATATCTTCCATAACTTGAACTCTCTCCAACCAATCTGGTCTCATTCCAATCGGCCACGCTCATCCTCCTTTCATGCTTGCCTCATGCTATTTTTCTCAACTTAAATGCCCCTTCTTTTTGCTATCCAACTCATCTTTTATACCTTAGCACAAATTTCACTCTCTACCATGAAGTCTACCCAGCTACAGCCAGCTCTGAACAGCTGAGGAGATCTGGCTGTTAAATTTTCAGGGTGAGCATTTGCATCTCAGAAGTAGGCAAAGGCTACAAACCAGAGCTTTATTTATTGTTTTGTTGATTGTCTAGACTTAAGAAATTGATGGAGAAAATGTTAACAAATGTATACTAAACTTGAAAATCATGTTGGATATATAGAAATCCCCCCCAGCTGGTATTTAAATATTTGTCAGCATACAACTATCCTTAACTGACTCTTCTAAGTCAAAATTATCTTTATTTTTCTAAATTCCAGTAGTACTTTCTGTCTACGCTGCTCATTTGGTACTTATCCCACACTGCCTTGTGACATCAGTTATGCTTTTATTGAAGTCTCATGTGTTTATTTAAGTTACTATTTGGGTAGGTCATGTCTCTGCAATGATCAGCTCCTTGGAGTCTGAGACCTTTATATTTGCATGTAACTTGTTCTTCCTCATGCAAGATCTCCATCCCACATCTTACACTGGCTCTTCCAGGAGCTGGAATTCTCTCTGTCCTTGTCTCAGCCTCCTGGCTTTCTTGTCTTCCTAAAAGTCTCAGCTAAAATCTGACCTTCTGTAAACTTTCCCCGTCCTCCTCAGGGTTAGCGCCTGCTCTCTGAGGTTATCCATTTTATCCTGTATGTATTTGTTTGTGTCTTCTTGTTCCCATGTTATCTCTCCTATTAGACTGTGAGTGCCCTAAGGGCAGAGACCGTGGTTTTTCCCTATCCTTGTATCTCCAGTATTTAGTACAGTGTCCGGCACCTGGTAAATGCTTAATAAATGCTTATAGACAGGGATCAATACAAATTGATGTTTGCATGGTATTTCAAGGTTTACAAAGTGTTTTACATATGTTGTTCCATTTAATATAAAAACCCATGAAGAAAGGACTATAGATATATCATCATATCCATTTTACAGATGAGGAAATTGAGGTTGGGAGCCCAGAGACTTGTGTATGAGCAAATATTCAAGCCCAGGTCTTCTCAATTCCAAAGATTATATACTCTATCCCAGGGGTGGGCAATCTGTGGCCTTAAGGCCAAGTGTGGCCTTCCAGGTCCTGAAGGGCAGCCTTTGAACTAAATCCAAATTGTGGCCTTCTAGGTCCTTAAGTGTAGCTTTTGATTGAATCTACATTGTGGTCTTCTAGGTCCTTAAAGCCTTTTGACTAAATCCAAATTTTACAGAACTAAAATTTGGATTTAGTCAATTTGGATTCAATCAAAAGGCTGCACTTAAGGACCTAAAAGGCCACATGTGGCCTTAAGGCCGCAGGTTGCTCACCCCTATCCCCATGTCACACAGCTGTCTCATAGTACACAGTGTCCTGAATGTAGTAGGCTCTCAAGAAATATCTGGTGATGTCAGTAACCAGGTGATCAATCAGTCAAAGTACTGGAAGACCCGTAGGAGCACAGGTGTCAATGAAGCGATGTGACATTAATCAGTCAAGTTTTCCTGGATTTGGTGATATTAGTATTTTAAGAGAATCTATTTAACCTTTGAGAAAATGCTGTTATCTGATTTTCTGTTGGGAAGAATACTGCCCCAGCAGTAACTCCCTGGTTTCCTGATTACCCCATTAAATGCCCAGAATGGAAATTCATTTGGAGAAGAAGCCCTTTCATTGCAATGATGTGGAACTCTCTTGCCTGTTTCTTTCTTCTGTTAGATATTTACGCACGATAAGCCGGAAAGTTGGAGAGAAGTTACAGGCAAGAAAGAATCAATCATGCAGCTTTGAAAGCCGTGTTCAGAAGATGACTGATAAAGTAATGCTGCAGGAAAGTTCTACTCCATTAAGAGGACTGCTTCTTGGAGAGTGAAATAAATGGAGACGAGAAGGGGGAAGGACCAGGCACTGATACGATTGTCTCCCTGAGCTTTGCTCTGCCTTTGCTTATACTTTTGTAATAGTGACACCCCCCTAATTCAGGTAATTTGGGGGTCTGCGTGTGAAGTCAGCTTGAATTATGGACACTTTTGAAGGCAATGAAGAGTGTCATACAATCGTAGACACAGAGTTGGAAAGAACCTCAGAGGTCATCTAGCCCAATCCAGCCAGGATAGGAATCCCCTCTACAGGATCACTGAGAGAAGGGTCATCCAGCCTGATATGGCTAAAAGACCCTCTATGGAAAGCCTGGATGCAAGCCAATTAAAAGTTTTGTCATAATTCCAAGAAAGCCGTGGCTTGTAGGAGTCAATTTAATGACAGCATTCCGTTATCCAAGTAAGTTCTTTCCACTACAAATTCCAGGTGAGTTATTTTAGAGGAAAATGATGAAAAAAGTAGTTATTCTGAATTATAAACTATAGCTGAGTACAAAGTACTTGTACCAGACAAAGAAATAATATAGATCTCAGATAAGACTTGATGAGAACTTACAAGCCGGTTCATCACTGTGATGACATTGATGATAATGAAAACATGAAGAGGAGTGGCATCATTGTCAGGCAGCTCCGGGACATGAAGCGCTGGACTTGGAATCAGGAGGGCCTGAGTTCAGATCCTGACTCAAACACTTGTTAGCTGTGTGACCAGGGGCAGGTTACTTAACCTGATAAGCTTCAGTTTCCTCCTCTATACAATGGAGTTCATTATAGCACCTGCCTCACGGGGTGTGAGGATCAAATGAGACCACCTAAGTAATGCACTTTGCAAACGTCGAGGTGCCATGTAAATGCTCCTATCATCATCATCAATAATAATAATGATAATGATAATAACAATAATGAAAGTCCTTGCAAACATATGTGGAAGGAAAAGCATCCAAAATATAAGAACTTAACCCAGGGGTGGGGAACCTGCAGCCTCAAGGCCACATGTGGCCTTCTAGGTCCTCAAGTGCAGCTTCTTGACTGAATCCAAGTTTTACAGAACATATAGAAAACATCCTTTTATTAAGGGGATTTGTTCTCTGAAGTTTAGATTCAGTCAAAGGACTGCACTTGAGGACCTCAAGGGCCATATGTGGCCTCGAGGCTGCAGCTTCCCCACTTCTGACTTAACATATCAAATTACTTGTCTTCTCAATGAGGGGGAGAGGAGGGAGAGAGTGATAGAATTTGGAATTCAAAATTTTAAAAAAAGAATGTTAAAAATTTTTACACTTAATTGGAAAAAGATAAAATAATTACAAGTATGAGAACTTGTTCAAGTTATGCTAAAAGAGGCTAGATCTAAAAAGAAGGGAAACACCAGGGCCCTCCCTCTTTTTTGACTTCATAAGCCTTTGCTTGGACACTTCCATTGACAGAGACTTGACTCCCTTCCAAAGCAGACTTGCATTGTTGGACAGCTCTGTTAGAAAGTTTTTACTTATATTAAGCCAAAATCAGCCTCCATTGGCCCTAGTTCTGTTCTTTAGAACCACACAGAACAAACGGTGTAATCCCTCTTCTGTATGACAGGCCTTCAATTACTTGAAGACTGCTATTATTTTTTTCCCCTCCTAAGACTCCTCTTCTTCAGAATAAACTTTCCCTTTTCTCCTATTTGTTTCTCATAGATTATGATTTCTAGTCTGCCTATCAAATAGTCCAACTTCCTGTCTCTAACATTCATCCATGAACCTTTTCAACAAGCATTTATTTTATTTTAAGCATTTGTCCTTTAATTTGTGTCTTTTAACAAACTTATTATTTATTTATTTGTTAACATTTTTCTTTTTAAATTTTGATTTCTAGATTCTTTCCCTCCCTCCCACCATTCACCCACCTACTGAGAAGGTAAACATTATGATGCCAATTATACCTATGAAATCATGCAAAATCTATTTTCATATTAGCCATATCTCTAAAAAAAAGCGAAAGAAGTGAGAAAATTATACTTCAGTTTGCACTCAGAATACATGAGTTCTCCCTGTAGAGGTGGACAGAATTTTTTCTATCCTGAATCCTTTGGAATTGTCCTGGATCATTGTATTAATAAGAATAACCAAGTCTTTCACAGTTGATCATTGTTACAATATTGCTGTTACTGTGCACAATGATCTCTCAGTTCTTCTCACTTCAATTTGCATTTTTGAAACCATCTCCTTCATCATTTCTTATAGCACAATGGTACTCCATCACACTTAGCTTCTCCTCAATTTGCAATTCTTTGCCTCCACAAAAAGAGCTGCTATAAGTATTTATGTGCATATAGGTCTTTCCCTTCTTCTTTTATCTATTTGGGGTACAGACCAAGTTGCTGAATCAAAGAGTATGCACAGTTTTATAGCCTTTTCGGCAAATTGTTCTCCAGAATGGTTGGACCAGTTCACCACTTCACCAACAATTTGTTAATGTACCTATGTTTCCTTATCCCCTCCATCATTTGTCATTTCTGATATTTATGAGATGGTATCTTGGAGATGTTTTAATTTGCTTTTCTGTAATCAATAGTGATTTAGAATGTTTTTTATCTTACTACATATAGCTTTGATTTCTTCTTCTGAAAGCTTCCTGTTTGTATCCTTTGGCCATTTATCAATTGGGGAATGGCTCTTATTTTCATGAATTTGACTCATTTCCCTATATATTTGAGGAATGAGGCCTTTATCAGAGAAACTTTCAGAAAAAAATTTGAAATTCCTTCACTGTCTATGGTGCTTTTTAGCAAAATGTTTCCCTGATTATTTCTTTTAATTGGGTCTATTTTTTCTTTTTCTTTTTTTTTGAGATCATGATTGCTACCCCTGCCTTTTTAACTTAAGCTAAAACATATTGCATTCTTCTCCAGCCCTTTATTTCAATTCTCTCTGTGTGTCTTTCCATTTTAGGTATGTCTCTTGTGTACACTGTATTCAACAAGGATTTATTAAGCATTTGCTATGTAACAAGTGTAATTTTGCTATGTAACTGTGTTAGATCCTGCGGATACAAAGATCTAAGTGAAATGGTCTCTGGTTTTAAGAAGCTTATATTCAATTGGAGAGAAAGTGGGAATCTGTTATATAAATAACTACAAAATATATACAGAAGAAGAGGGGTGGAGAAGGCGCAGGCACCTGTGGTTCTCCAGATAAATTTTGTATAATAAGTGTCGTTGAAGCTGAACTTTGAAGAAAACTAGGGATTCTACAAAACAGAGATGAGGAAGTCATACATACCAGACACAGCCTGTGTAAAGCCCTAGAAGTGGGAAATGGAGTAATGTCCTGACAAGAGGCCATCAAGCCTCTTCCTGAACAAGAAGGTCGCTATAATTCAATTCGACAAGCATTTTTTAAGCATCTATTATTTGTCAGGCAGTGCGCTAGATGAGGATACAGAGATAGAAATGAAATAGACCTCAAGAAATTTTGTGTTCCACTGAATGCTATTGCTTTGCAAGACAGCTCTTTCTATCTCTAGCTAGCATTAGTTATGACAGTCCCCTTATAGAGTGTCTGGCAAATCTACTTTATAATGTAGTTATTGTGCCCAACCTATGGTAGAGTCTTCCAAGCTTGTACTGGTCTTATCAGCCACAGTCAGATACACTGCACCTTGACCCCAACATAGTGATGTTATTTTGGTCCTCTTTGAGAATGAAGGACAATGACCAACCAGCATGTGCATGTCTTATCTTCCTAACTTGACCTCAAACCCTTGGTGAAGCTGTCTATCTATCTATCTATCTATCTATCTATCTATCTGTCTGTCTATCTATCTATCTGTCTGTCCATCTGTCTGTCCATCCATCTATCTATCTGTCTGTCTATCTATCTATCTATCTATCTATCTATCTACATGGTAACCTTTAATCTAGTGAATTACATACACAAAATGCTCAATGAGTTCCTCTCAAATGACTTATTCTGTTAAGGTAGCCTAAGATGGCATGCATTTTAAAAAGTTACTAAGGATAATATAATGATTTACACTGGGGAGTCATTCCAAGATCTTTGATTTGTGTTTCAATGACCTTTATTAGACCAGATACCCCAGGCAACCTCAGTTCTTTCGTCAGGGCAGGGTTCTTGTCAATAAAAAAGCTATTGAAGAAACTGGGAATATTTTACCTGAAGAAGAAAAGATTTGGGGGTGGGGAGACATGGGAGCTCTCCTCTAATATCTGAAGGGCTACCATATACAAGAGGGAATAATAAGAATAATTGTAAAAACTAGCAATTATGCAGTGCTTTCAGGTAGACAAAGGATAGAAGTTACAAGGAGAGAGATAGCAATTCAAAATATAAAAACAAAAAACCGCATAAAAACTTTGTAACCATTAAGGCTGACCATTAAAAGAATTGGCTGCCTCTACCGCAGTTGGGAACTTTTTTTCTCACTGGAACTGTCCAATTAGAGACCAGAGGATCATCTGTTACAGAGAGTCTCTCATTGAGAGGGAAGACTTTGATTTAATGATGGGAAACTGTCATGGGACTTTCTAGCATGATGCTGTTTGGTACAGACAGTGAGAAGGGAAGACAGCTGTGGCACAGGAGGTGAGAAGAGACTGAACAGGTACTGGCTGTAGGGGGATTCCAATGAGAAAGAGATGATAGGGCCTGGACAGCAGCAGTAGATCATTAAGAATGGGTCTGATTATCAATGGTCTGGAATGACTTGGAATAATCCTGCCTGTAGGCAGGGGATTGAATCAGATGACCTCTCAGGGGTCTTCCTATCCATATAATTCTTTGAAGACATTTCTCATTGTCTTGACATTCTCTAAATGCCTTTTCTTAATGGGGAATTTATCTGCTGGATTCAATTTAACTGTTGCATTTGTATTTTGTACATGCACCTGCCCTAGGGCAATGGTTACATTTTAAATAAATCAAATAAATCAATAAATATGATATGCCTCACTTTAATCATTACATAATGCAAAAAATTATGATAATGCCACATTAAGTTGCAAATTAAAACACGCAAAAGTAAGGAAATGTGGAAATGAATGTTCTCCCAGCAACATTAACTTCTCCACATTGCGGTGCGGTATAATAAAGTCTATATTTATATCCATCTACCTAGCAATATTGCATGTGGCACGGGCCAATGTGGAGGGAATTACCGCTGTTATGAACCTTAACTTTTGTGTCTGATGGCTTGTTTTAAATTTGCTGTCTTAAGTGTGGCATTAGCATGGATCTTAGGATTTTATTTCTTTCTTCTCTGAATAAGAAAACGAAGAATCCTAGAACATTAGAAGTGGAAGGGACCTTAAAGAATATGTCATTCAAACACCTCATTTTACAGATGAGGAAATTGAGGCACAGAGAAGAAAAGTGAACTGCCCAAGGGTACAAAGGCATTTAGTGGTACACCTGTCCAGGTCTTCTGAATCCTAGTTAATATTTTTTTTTCTATTGCATCTGTTCCCCACTAAGGGCTTGTAGTGTATTTTGGATTCTCTCATTAGGAGAACATTTTGTAACTTTATTGTAGGGGTAGGAGGAAGGACACGATATAGGATTTGCCTTATATAGAAGTAGTGTAGGTAGTAATCCATGTAGTGTGATTTAAGGGATGCCCCTGGCCCCCCTCCCCCACCTCGCCAATATCACTTCCACTGAAATCCCACAATTAGAAAATCATTCTTTTGGATTAAAATTTCTATCTCTGTGATGTCCTCTTTTAAACGCAATGCCTTCCTATCCATCCCCAAGGGACAGCACATTAAGTCCCTCACAATTTAGCAGGAATGAGTTTATTCCCTGTAAGCAGGGGTAACACTGAGAGGAAGGGGTCCTGAAATTGGAGACAGCCTAGGTGGCAAGATACTGAGGTCTAACTTTGTCAGAGCCAACCTGATCATTCACTGCAATCTTTGGGGCCCAAGAGAGAAGGTAATGGTGATCTTGCTTACAGCTTCATTATTTCTTTGCAATTTTTTGGAAACTCATCAGCAAAATTATCCCATGCAATAGTCTAGCTGCTCACTAGGGCTGGAATTATGGAGTTCCCCATTGGAATGATTTGGACTCAGATTGGGAAAAATGTAATTTGTTTTTCCTGTTTGTAGAACTCAGAAATAAGTAAGTAGGTTTCATTATCACACTTGAGCTTTTCCTTAAGGAGTCCCAAAGGCTTTATACATCCAATTACCACAGTATTTTCTGGGAGAAGAGGAAGGGAGAGATGGAGGGGGTTGGGAAAGAGGAACTTCTTAGGTTCTCACCAGTCACTGAGATAGATGTGAATTTAACAGCCACATCATGGGGGGAGGGCGGGCGCAGGGAAGAGTTAAACTAGATGATGCCTAAGATCCTCTGCAGCTCTAAATCCAGTGATTGACCACTTCCTCTGGGCCCTGGCCTAAGCTAAGCACTATAAAGACACACACAAAAGTAGAAGACACAGGCCTTGTCTTCAGGGAGATTACATTCTCTAACCATGACTGTCTGCCTTCGTGTACTGTTGGGGTTCTTAACATTTTTCTATATCCTGGTCCCCTCTGGCAGTCTAGTGAAACCTATGGAGCCCTTTCAGAATGTGTTTCAATGTATAAAAGAAAATGCATACGATTACAAATAAAACTAATTATACTGAAATGCAATTTTGTGTGTGTGTATGCATACATAACATATATGCATACAACCCCGGTGAGGGATCCTTGCTAATGGATCTATTGACCAACAGACATTTATTGAGCACCTACTATATGTTCCCCACGACATTGAGCTGGACTAGTCCTGGCAAAATTATGAAGCCTTTGGAAAAGTTTTTCAATACCCCTTATAGTATCTCCCCTTCCTCCATTCTGTGCTACCTTTTCCCTCACACCACCTCTCTTTTCCCCCTATTAAAATCTAGCACTCAGGAAATCATAATAACTGACATTAATGTGGTACTTTAAATACATTATTTCATTTGCTTCTCACAATAGCCCTGTGAAATACTAAAAAGACATTATTCCCTTCATTTTATAGGTAGGAAACCTTGAGGCCCAAAGAAATTAAGTGACTTGTCCATGGTCACACAGTTGGAAAGTGCAAGGCTTGGGGGGACTTTGAATCTAGGTCTCCCCTAACTCTCAGCCCAGTACTCTTTCCATGACACTTCACTGCTTCTTGAAAGGAGATAATTACCAAGTGACCCAAATGGGATTGTACTCTTCCTTTCAGGGGGACTTATAGTTGGAGCCTTACCTCCAATGGTTGAATGAGACTTTATTCTCTGGTAAAGGGATTTCAGCTGGCAGCCAGCTGGTGAGGGAAATCTTTCAGGAGGCTGAGAAAACTACCTCTTACTTCTGAAATCTTGCTCTAGAATAGCTACCTCCTTCACTGACCTATTGGTCTTAACTTGGCATTGGGTACCTTGATGAATAAATATTAAGATGCGGTTGGTCCCTGTTTTGAATACTTTACACTCTATTTAGGAAGACAAGGTACAAATGCATTACAAATGGAGAACGGTATAAATAAGATGACCTTAATCCTTCAGCTGGTGATTTGATCAGTTTGAGTATCCCCTCCATCCCTTGGTAGATGGTCTTCATAAGTTGCTACGGCCAAAAATATCTGTTACTTAGTCACTAACCTTATGGTGACACATTTCTTCAAACTTTGCTAAATTGATTCTTATAAAGCACATATAGGCTGGAGAAGGAAATGGCAAACCACTCAAGTATCTTCCCAAGAAAACCCCAAATGGGGTGAGGGTGAGTCAGACCTGACTGAAATGACTGGACAACAACAACAACAAAACACATACAGAGACTGTTTTGAGGCAGTCGGGCAGATCTTTCCAGTTTGGTGGGATGTTATGCTCTGCTGGCCTAAGGTTTAAGAATCATGCCTTGATGAAGGATTGGAGTGAGACTCCCATGGAGGATATCTAAAGTAGTATATATAGAATTAAGAATGGATAGAGTGCTTCAGACTCTAAGTGCTGCTGCCTCTTTGGCTCATACCTTCTGAAAGAACTTAGCTTTGGGCTCCACCCAAGGAAAATTCAATCTCTGTCTTGCTCCTTCCTGCATCTCTATACATCTGTCTGCCCAGGGGTTTCTCTCAGGGATCATTTCAAATAAATTTAACGAATACATATAAAGCTTCCTTCTATAGGTGGAATCTTGTGCTAGACACTGCTGGAAGAGGCCAAGTTTAGATGAGGGATGGGCACTGCCCTCATGGGATGATCATACAGTTTGGTAGGGGGATATGCTATGCATGCAAATACAAAGAATATAAAATAATACAGAGAATATGATAATAATACTAACTTATATTTGTGCAGCTATTTCACGTTCACAAAGTGCTTCCTTCACAATGACTATCTGAGATAATTAGGGCAAGTATTATAATAACATTCACCTCCCAGGATTGTTGGGAGAATAAAATGAGATGATATTTGTGAGATTCTTTGCAAACTTCAAAATGTATAGAAATGCTAGCCTCTATTGCTGATGCAAATAACAGTCACCCCCATTTTACAGATGGGAAAATCGAGTCCCTCAGCAAGGTTAAGTGATTTGCCCAAGCTCTCATAGCTAATGGACTAATTCAGATCTTCTGACTTCAAATCCAGACAAAATGGAAACAAAGTGCTCTTGGGCTTGTCATTACTCTTCAGGGGGATCAGAAAAGTTTCATGGAGAAAGTAGTATCTGATTTGACCCTTAAAGGAAAGATGGGAATTAATAAGAGAGGGCGGGGAGGATTACAGGCCCAGATAACTTGATAAGCAAAGGATTGAAGGTAGGATGGCACAGGGAGTATGTGTGTGTGTGTGTGTGTGTGCATGCGTGTGCACATATACATACATATTATATGTATTAGTATACTTTTAAGAAAGCTGCTAAGTGGCACAGTGGATAGAGAACACTGGACCTGGAGTCAGGAGGACCTGAGTTCAAATCTGGCCTCAGGCACTTACTAGCTGTGTGACTCAAGACAAGTCATTTAACCTTGTTTGCCTTAGTTTCCTCATCTGTAAAATGAGATGGAGAAGGAAATGGCAAACCACTCGTTTTTTGCCAAGAAAACCCCAAATGGGGTCACATAGAGTCAGATACAAGTTAACAACAACAGCAACAAAAACTTTTAAGGGATGCAGAGTTCATAGAATGGAATAAGATGAGATAAGGCTGGCAAGTAAGATGGTAATGGATTATGAAGGGCTTTAGATGCTAGACTGCAGCTTGATACCTTGAAGACACTTGGGGCAAACTAAAGGACTCTGAGCACAACAGTGACAGGGATGAAGGAAGACTGAATAAGGAAGATTAGTGTGGTTTTGCTATGGAGGATCAATTGGGAGAAAATGGATGTGGGAAAGACTTCATAGGATGTTAATACAACTGCTTAGATTGTGTATACAAGGGTGGTGGCAGTAGAACTAGAAAGGAGAAGATGATCCACCACACAACTGCCAAACTCTAATCTTCTGAAAGTGCAGGTCTGACTGTGTTACTCCCCTTTTCAAGAATGTTCAGTGGCTCCCTGTTACCCCTAAGATAAACTACAGTCTGCTCGGTTTGGCATTTAAAGGCCTTCATAAGCTGACTCCAGCCTTCATCTTTCTAGTCTTGTTGCCCATTTCTGTTTTAAAAATTCAGCGCTCAATTTCCCACCCTTGTACTTTTGCACAGGCTTCTCCAGTGCCCAGAATGCATTCCCCTTCACTTCTGCCTTTTAAAATCCCTAGCTTTTCTAAAAGTTCAGCTCATGTGCCATCTCCTTTGGACAACCTCTCCTTGATCCTCTTAGTTGTCAGTGCTCTTTCTGTGCTCTTTCCCTCCTCCTCCAATTATCATGTACATATTTATTTGTTTACCTGTTGTTTCCCTTTTCCCCAAGGACTTTGGGACCAAGGACTGATTTTCTTTTTGTTTTTGTCATCCCGTACCAAGCACAGTGACCTTCGAGTTGTAGGCCGAATGCTTGCTTTTGCTGTATTCCATATGGAATACAGCTGGCCTTTGAAATACTTGAAATATAATAGGAGTACCTGTTGTATTCTTCCAGTATAAACTCTTTGAAGAGAGGGACCATTTTTGTTTTGCTTTGTACCCCCAGTGCTGAGCACATGCTCTGCATATAGTAGGTATTTACTAAATAAATGTTAAATTGAATGCAGATTGAATTATTTGCCATTAGGTAAGTCACTTCATGTATTTAGACTTCAATTTGGTTTCCTCTTTCCCATGCCTCAAAACCATGTAATATCATTCTTCATTCTCTACTCTTTCGCTTCGTCAACCTCTGGCAAAAATGTGACTCTTCTCCTTGCTAAGTCAAACTTCTTTACTGTTGCCTTTGTTCATACCCTATCCTATTCCATTTCCCCAGGGAGCTTGGCCCTTACATCATGCTCATCCTCAATCTCTTATTATCTATTAGTTTCTTCCCCAAAGACTACAAGGATTCAAAAGTCTCCCCTACATTTCTCTCGTCCTCCTCATCCTCCTCGTTCTCCTTGTTCTCCTCGTCCTCCTCCTCGTCCTCCTTGTCCTCCTCGTCCTCCTCCTTCTTCTTCTTCTTCTGCTTCTTCTTCTTCTTCTTCTTCTTCTTCTTCTTCTTCTTCTTCTTCTTCTTCTTCTTCTTCTTCTTCTTCTTCTTCTCTATCTAGACTAAGCTAGAAGTAAAAGGACTACCCACAGGCTTGATCCTCTTACTGACAGTCATAGAAACTTTGTCCTGCTCCATTTCCACACTGGGCCAGTTCAATCCCTCCTTAGGCAGCCTGGTGGCCTCCTGCTCCCAGGGGCTACTGACACTGGTGCCAGATTTAGTATGGACACAGCTTTAGCCCTACTGTAACTCAGAACTCCTGAATTCAAGGGATTGTCCAACCTCAGCTTCCTCAGGAATGGGATTATAGGTGTATGCCACTCCTATAATAGAGGCTGTCCTTGTAACAACAATGCTATTTGTCACTACTGTGGCTGTGTAAGGCCAATAACACCAGCACACAGGAGGGCTACTAGCACAGGTTCTTTGATCTGCTTTTCTAAGGAAAGCAACTTTAAGTGGTTTATAATCTCACTTTAATCAAACATACATATATTATTCACTTAGTTCAGGGGGAAAAGTCAACACCCTGAACTTCAAAGCAAATACAAACAGAAATTACAAACAGAGAAAGTATAAACAGAGCAAATAACACAAATCAACAGATAGGCTTCTAGCTGTCTGACCAAAGCTATACATACATAGTTACCAGGGAGAGAAGCACCAACATCTGGGTTTTCAAAGCCAGGGGACTCCATAATGGCTACCGAGAGTCTCCACACCAACACTCTTCCAATAAGTGAGCCCCAAACAAAATGCTAACCTCAGAGTATCTATCTATCTATCTATAGATAGATAGATAGATATGTAGATATATATAGATATACTTCTTCAGGGTCAGAGAGCTTCACACCTCTCCTTAGAGCCCTGAGGATTTCATACCTCTTGTGACCTAACTAGCAAAAGGGTGTGGGCCTTCCTACACACAAAGGCAAAACTCAATCAAAGGCACTTGATTGTCTTGGTGCTGAGAAGCACTCCAAAAGAAAAAATAGTAAAAAGTATGACTTTGCTTGCCCTTACACTCCTGCATCATTAAAAGAACTTCACTTGACCCTGCAATCCTCTCAAGCTATCATCTTTTAATCTTCTCTCTTTGACAGTAAAACTCCTAGAAATAGATGTTTGTACCTGTCTCCACTTTATCACTTCTCACTTCTCAGTCTCTTGTAATCTGACTCCAATTCTGCTTGTGACTGAAACTGCTCTTGCCAAGGGTACCAACCATCTCATACTCCATACCCAAGGCCTTTTTTAGCCCTTATCATTGTGAGCTATCTGAAGTTTTTGACATTGTTTACCATATCTTCTTTCTGGATTCTTTCTTGGCTTCTGAGACACTTCCCTTCCACTTTTCCTCCTACCTGAATGACGCTGACTCCTCAGTCTCTGAGAGATGAACATCCATTTTCTACCTTTTCACCTGAACCCCAAGACTCTGTCCTGCCCCTTTTGTTTTCTTACTCTTTGTTCTTCCTCTTAGTGACCTCATAAGCTTTCCTAGGTTCAAGTGTCATCTCTATGTAGGTGACCCAAAATCTATGTACCTATTTCCAATCTCTCTCTTATACTCCAGACTTACACTGTCCACTGCATGTTCGACAGTTTCAGCTGGATGTTCTGTAGGACTCCCAAATGCATGTCCAACACAGAACTCATTAAGACCTTTAAACCGACTCTCCTCTAAACTTCACTATTTCTTTGAAGACACCCCAACTGTCTTTCCAATCAGTCACGTTTACAACCTTGCAGTCATCCTTGAATCTTCTCTCTCCCTCATCCCCCATGTCCGATCATTTGCCAAATCTTTTCGTTGATTTTATCTTTGCATCATCATCTTTTACCTCTGTCTTCTTCTCTCCACTTAGACATACACAAACTTAATGGCCCTCAAAAATTCATGCATAGATTATTGTAACTATTGGAATAGCCTAATTCAGCTCCCTTCTTCCAGTCTTCCCCATGCCTGCCAATCTACCCTGC
The DNA here is from genome assembly GCF_011100635.1 of Trichosurus vulpecula. Lineage (NCBI taxonomy): Eukaryota > Metazoa > Chordata > Mammalia > Diprotodontia > Phalangeridae > Trichosurus > Trichosurus vulpecula. The sequence goes on from NC_050573.1 coordinate 379,030,572, forward strand.
ATAAATGGCCAAAATAATCTTCCTAAGAAACAAGTCTGTTTCCTGCTTAAAAAACCTTCAGTGACCTGCCTCTGGTTCAATCACTTGTATTTATATATTCTGTGTGCTCTTTATATGTTATAACCTCTTAATAGAATGTTAACTCCTTGAGAGCAGGGGGTCTTTGGGTCTTGTCTATGCCTAGGATAGTAGCTCGCACATTGTAAGTTTAATAAATGATGGATTTAGAAGGCAAAATTCTCAAATTCCAAAGAACCACAGAATCATGCTATCCATTACAGAAAGGTGGTAGATTTAGGGTGCAAAATGAGACATGTTTTCTTGAATACAGCCTTTGAAGGAATTTGTTTTGCTTGACTATGTTTATTTGCTATAAGAAATGTATTTTGCTTTTCTTCTTCTCAATGTAATGGGGAGTTAGGGGGATATGTTTCTGTTACTTTAAAAAATACATAGAGATGTGGGAGAAGGTGCTGCAGATAAAAATGCCTCATGCACTTTCTCATGGGGGTCACTTTATTATTAATTTTACTTTGAAGTGCGAGTAATCTGTGATTTTTTGTAATGTAGAAAGAAAATGAATCAATAAAACCTTGGGGAAAAAAAAGAACCACACAATCAGATTTGGAAGCCACTTCAGGCCATCGATCTCAGGCCATGCAGTGATGACCCAAACCTTACAGAAGTCCCTTCTACTTGTTGAGCTAACAGGAGGCATGCATGGGTATATGAGAAAGATACTTAGGACTGGGAGATCTGGTGATACCTTTCAAATAACCTTATGGCCACTGCCTACTAGTGCGGCTGAAGCTGCTATCCTGTGTACATCCAGCCACTGGCTCTATACACTCTCCTTGCCCCTGTATACCATACCAGTTCTGTTACTCCCTTGCTCCCCCCGGATAAGCCAGCCTCCACCGCTGGCCCGCTGGGGCCTGCTCTCCCCCATCACTGGAAGAGCGCTGCTCCAGACTCCCTTTTTAGCCAGCCGGTTCAGTCATTCCAGCTATCGCTACTGTTGTTTGGGGCCAAACCGATGCCAAGCTCGCAGCTCCGCGATGGTGCGGGCTCGTGAAACAGAAAACAAAGAAAGAAGCAGGCTGGCTGGAGGGGAGAAAGACATTGTGTTGCCAGTCTCTTGGGGAAGGAAGGAGAAGAGCTTTTGAGCTGCGCGTCTGGGGAGAGAGAAAGGGAGCGAGGCAGCCTGAAAGGAGGGAGGGAAGGCAGGCAGGGAAGGAGAGGAAGGGAGAAAGTATCAGAGTGAATGATGTGCAGTGCTCAGGGGTCAGCGCATTACAAAATGATTCTCGTTAATTATTTACGTCCCGCCATCCATTGTACTGCTGGCTTGGAGCAGCGGGATGGCATTTCTGCCTTTCTCTGCGGCCCAGGGCCCGAGGATGCTCCACCCCCGCAGAGCTAGGAAGACGTGAGGCGGGCTGGGCGCCCTAGCAGCAGCGCGGGTTCTTGGCCCTTCCTCGGTTCAGGCTCGGAGCTGAGAGCCACCCGGGGTCAAGAATGGCTCCAACTAGGATACATTGGCGCCTAGTTCAGTCGGTAGAGCGTCAGCCACTTTTTTTTTTTTTTTAAATTGGAGAGTGCAGGCTTCAAGTCCTTTTTGGGGGAAGGGTCGTTTTGAGGACATGGATTTTGTGGCTGTTCACTCGTTTCAGTCGTGTCCGACCCTTCTTGATCTTATTTGGAGTTTTCTTGGCAAAAATGCTCGAGTGGTTTGCCATTTCCTTCTCTAGAGTAAATGGATAGGGTACTGGATTTGGAATCGGGAGAAACTTCGGTTCAATTCTACCTCCGACACCATAAGCTATGAGGCCCTGGGAGAGTCATTTCACCTCAGTTTCTTCAGCGGTAAAATGAGCGGATTGGACCAGATGGCCTTTTAAGGTCCTTTTCAGTTAGAGATCTCCAGTCCCAGTTTTTTTTCAACATTTGACAAACATTTATTAAGCACCTATTGTAGGCAGAGAGAATCCTTAGCTGGGTACTGGTGCAATATTTAGACAAAACTCAGTTCCTGCCTTTATGTAGCTTAGGGACTAGTAGGGAGATAAAGCACAAATATTAAATTACATCATAAATGCATGAGAAAGTACAAAAGAAAATGCCCTGTGAGGTCCTGGAGGGAAAGTTGTTAATGACAAGGAGAAATCAGGAAAGATTTAGGGGAATAAGTAATATCTATTTGGTTCTTTAAAGGATGCCAGCAGTGGAAAAGAGACTGGATTTGAATGTAGAGGATCTGGGTTCGGTTTTGTATCTTCTTCTTACTATTCATGTATATCAGGTCCGGGCAGCTTTCTTTAATGTTACCAGTCATTGGCTAAACAGGTGACTTTATTGAGAATGTTCTCCGTTGCTTGAAATATCTTCCTCTTTCTTCTTTGTTGCTCCTCCATACAGGTCTTCTGGGGTGAGCTCAAGATTCAGGTGAATGTCTACCCCAATCAACAGTGATCGCTCTATTCTTTTAACTACATACAACACTGTCTACACCAAACAATTTAGTACTTGCTTGTTTTTCAGTTACTTCATGTCTGTTATTTTTTCCTTTCCTTACCAGCTAGATTTTAAGCTAATCTAGGCTGCGGACATTGCCTTTTCTTCTTTTCTTTGTGCCCCATGACACTTAACCAGGGATAGGCACAATGTAGGAACTCAATAAACTTTAATCCAATTCAGCCAACTTTTAAATTACACTATATTGGTGTCTATGATCAGTTTCCTCTTCTTATTTGTATTTCTAGAAGAGGTGGAAATAAAAATAGCAAAGGTAAGAAAAAGGAAAAAAAAACCCTACTTGGGAGATATGGTAGCTGTGAGATGTCCCAGCTGTGCCTGGGTTTCTTTGGATTGCCATGAGTTTGATAATGCAGCAGTGAATGGCATCTCCCATATCTATAGGTACTGTGTCATCTTCCTCATGGAGGGAGGTAAAATGCTCCAGAAAAATGCCATAGGAACACAGGCTTTTGGAATCAAAGTTTACTCTGTCTCCTTCATGTGTTCATCATATTCCTGGATAAGGAGAAGAGAGGGGGGCTAGAACATAGGAAAGTGAGATAGGAGAGTTGGTTTCTTTGTTACTTCCGTCAGGAAGCTGGCACCCTCCAGATAATATCTACTTGATTGACCGTATGCCTTGGTATTTTCCAAGTTTAGATATCCATTATAGCTCTACAGATTTTGCCCTCATCTATGTTTTTCATTGTATATGTTCTATTTGTCTTTTCCTTAATCATTTAGAATCTCAGGATTCAAATTTGCAAGGGATCTTCAAGGTCTTTTTGTCTAATCTCCTCATTTTAGAGAGAGGCAAACTGAAGCCCAGAGGTTATGTGACTTGCCCAAGGTCACACAGGCAGTTAATAGTAGAACCAAGATTCAAACCCAAACCCCCTGATTCCAAATGCAATGTTCTTTCCTCTATACTATGCTGTTTCTAATGTCTTGGCTATTCCATTAGATTGTAAAATAAAAGACAACTGTCACTGGGATGTCTATTTCTTTTGTACCTTTCCTCCCAGTGCTTAGCAGAATTGAAGTTTAAATAACACACGTACACATGTACACACGCACACACACACACACACACACACACACACACACACCTGCCTTTTCTTATTTTTGCTGCGTGCTAGCTTGCATTTTGAGGACGAAAAATTCCCTGGCTGCTTCCAGCCATATAGTCTCTCAATCTTGAAAAAATTTGGTACTCTGGTGTGATAAAGTAACCCCCTGGTAGTTCTTTATTTTCTCTATCCCTCCTCCTACCCCCCACAACAGGCAGGTAAGTGGAGTGATGGACCAGATAAAAAAGAGAGAGAGCTTTTGGCTTGCTTTCTTCCTCTGACTGTCCTATGTGGCAAATAGCTCTTTTTTGTTTAGGCTTCCTGTGAAAGGTAAGTGCTATTAGCCATGGAGAACTGAGTCCCAAGTAGGCATGCTTGAGGCCTGGTCTCTTGCTGACTTTTCTGCTTTGTTTCTCCTTTCCTGAGTATGTGACTAAACATCAGTCTTAAGATGGTTGTGTCCAGGCTTGGAGATGACCATATGTATTTGAGAGGCAGGAGAATTAGGGGTCCATCAGTTAGGTCTGATGGCAGCAAAGGAAATTTCTGCATAGGAGGAGATGACAAAAGGAGGAACCCATTCCCTGGCATGGCTAGCCAGTAGCTGTGGACTTTGAGGGGACAATGCAGAGACAAACTGAAATGGAATAAGAACTATTTCAAAGTCCCACAAAATGTTTTATGTTTTGATGAGATTTAAGTATCAACCTCTCAACAGTGTGACAATGGTTATATATTAAGTTACTGGCTTTTGAGTATTTTTTTAAAGTTTTGAGTCTTTTTAAAAAATTGATGCTTGTGAGTACTTTTTCCCCTAAACATTTCTTTTGTAAGAAATAAATACCTATTTCCCTTTTCTGATTTCTGGAAGATATTTTGCATCTCTTTCTACTCTCTCCTTGGGGGGAGATTAGGCTTTAAGTGAATTGTCCTTGGAACACCACAAGTGTGAGGAGCTGAAAGGTGTGAAAAAAGTAAGGGGGGGGGGTCTAATTCTTCTCTGAGGTCAGATTCCCCTAAGTCTGAACCTGGTCCACTCATATGCCTGGATCCAGAGCAAAAAGGGACTCAGTGAAGGGGAGTGGGATTGTTCTCCCTTTGCAACTGTCATTCTTGTATACATAGTCTAGGTTTAAATCCTATTCCTGTTTTGTGCTTATCTTGGGCTGCAGTTCTCCCCTTCCCCCAAATCAAAGCTCAATCTTCATTGTTCTTTCAAAAAATTTAGCATCACTGGAAAGTAGGAAGCAAACATTTATTAAGTGCTTATTACATGACAAGCAACTTGCAAGGAGCATTACAAATCTCTCATTTAATACTCACTTACCTGGAAGGTATTCTTTTTTGTTTGTTTGTTTGTTTGTTTGTTTGGAGAGAGGAAGGCAGAGCAACTGGGGTTAAGTGACTTGCCCAAGGTCATACAGCTAGTACATGTGTCAAGTGTCTGAGACTGGATTTGAACTCAGGTCCTCCTGACTCCAGGGCCGGTGCTCTACTCACTGCGCCACCTAGCTGCCCCAGTAAGTGCTATTCTTTTGACAGTTGAGAAACTGGGGCAGACAAAAGTTAAGTGACTCACCTAGGATCTTTCTGTCTCCAGGCCCAGCTCTCTATTCCCCCAGCCACTTGGCTACTTTATTGGACTAGGTGGTACAAATCCAGAAACTGGGAGACATGCCAGGCACAGTATCCTTCCAAGGCAAGATTGTCAGGTTTGTTCATTTGTGTTACCAGCACCTGCTTTCTTTTCCCCTTTCCCACCTCAAATCAATTCAACAATCATTCATGTATTCAGTATTGCCTGTGTTAGGCTCTGTGCTAGGGACTGGAGATAGAGAAACAAAACGGAAACTGTCCTTGACCTTACTCAGGGTGGGGTGGGGTGGAGTGGAATAGCAAAGGTAAATTTAAAAGAGTAAATACAAAACAATTTCATGGTAGTGGTGCATTAAAAACTAGGGAAATCATTGGTCATAATTCTTCTCCACAACTTGACTAGTGTATAAAGTAATTCAATGCGAAGTTATACGTGGTAGTTATATGAGATTCCATGCCATCTTGGGGAGGGAGGGGGGGAGGGAGGGGAGAAAATCTGGAACTCAAAATTATGTGGAACCATGTGTGGTAAACTAAAAATAAATAAATTAATTAAAATTAAAAAAAAAACTAGGGAAATCAGGAAAAACTTCTTGTAGTGGGTGATACTACCCACATGTCTTTCAGGATTCTGCCCGTTAAAACTGGTTCATCAGGAAAGGTTCTGTGATTCATCATTTATCCTTCAGTGTGAATGTCAAGCCAATTCTGACATCTTTTATTAGGAATCTGCTATGTTTAAATGGTATGTACTGAGTTAGGCCCTAGGAGAATAAAAACTAAACAAAAACTGATTCCTGCCCTTGAGGTGCTTACATTCTACTTGCAGAGGTTTGCTGGAGCCAGGACAATCAACTTTCAAGAATCAATTGTTAGATTTTCAATGTGAGCATTTATAGCTTAGAAATGGGCAAGGGTTATAAGTCAGGGCTTGATTTATTGTTTTGTTAATTGTCTAAAGAAAGTGATGGAGAAAGTGTTAGTAATGGAGATCAAATTTAAAAGTTTGTTGTGAATACATTTTTCTTCCTCTTCAAAGAGCCCGTCATTTAACATGTATGAGCACATCCCTGTACCTAGGGGAGTGTGGCATGTACACAGATAATATGTGTTAATACAAGATGGTATGAGAATGGAGAGAACACTAACAAACAGGTAACCAGGGTAGTATTAAGATACACATTTTGAATCTTACCTCTGTCTAAGGAATGTGATATCCCCTGGTACAGGGCATCAGTAGGCAGGGAGGGCAAGTATTTGGGGTGTGTATGAATGACAGGATGTTCTTCTCAGAAATCAGACTATGGCTCACAGGCCATCTAATCTCTTTAAAGATGAGGCTAGGCCTATTAAATAGTCTCCAGGGAGCTGTTGTGAAAGTCTTCCCTCTTTGCTCTCTACCCTTTCCTCCCTCCCGAGTCCCTGGCCAAAATAAAAGCAGAAGAATGCTCATATACAGAATAATTACCTCTGTCCCTTGCATCTTCTTTTCCCCCTCCCTAAATACTCTCAGTAAATGACAGTGGAAGCCAAAAAGAATACCTACCTTCTCACTGGTTAGATTACCTCCAAAGTGCGGTGTAGCGGAGAGAGCCCTTGAGTTATTGTCAGGAGATCTGGGCTCAAGTCTAGGATCTAGCACTTAGAAGCTGTGTACAGCCACGGGCAAATTATTTAACCTTTCTAAACCCAGTGTCCTTATCTGTAAACTGGGGGTAATAATCATTACAATACTTACCTCATGAGTCAGTTGCAATGAAAGCACTTTGTAAACCTTAAGGGGCTGTATAAATATAAATCATAAGTCACTCCCAGTTCTAGGAAATTCTAGGAAATGGCCTGGCTGTTAGAAGAAAAGAGATGAAGATGTGAGATTTCTTGGGTTGGGGATGGGGGATGGGATGGAAGAGTGGGGAATCAGCTAGTTTGGATTCATCTGAGCTTCTATAAATACAGGAACCATTCTACAATTTCTGTATCTGTCTTACCCTGGGTCTCTCTGCCTCTCTCTATGTCTCTGTCTCTCCTTCTCTAAGTCCTGCCTTTTTTCCTGGATTCTTCTCAGAATGATGGGGTGGGAGGGGAGCACTTCCCTCTCCCACCCCCTGCTCACCGACCCACAAATACACTTACTCTTGGCTTATGTATAGCCTAAAGATTTAATTTTACCTCTTTATGCATTAAAGCAATGTTTATGATTCAATTGCCTGCATATCTTCTAGATGCTTATCTGTGCCCTCTTCTCTGTTATCTTAGATTGTAGGCTCCTAGAAGGTAGGGATAAGTCTCTTTGTCCAGAAACTAGCCATTTGCATTGTCTGTCCACGTCATTGTGTTAATGAGCAACGACTTCATTTCTAGTCCTACATGAAATACTCTGTCCCTGCCCCCTGGGAACTTCTGTTCTAGTTGGAGAAGACAAGATTAGTATACATGAAGCATGGCACTTTTCTGAGCCTGTTTCCTTTTCTGTAAAAGTAGGGACTGGATTAAGTGAACACTAAGGTTCCCTTCCAGCACTAAAACTCTGATTTATAAAACAATAGTAAACAATGCAGAACTGTGTATATAATTTAGTTGTTTGGTGTAAATTTTAGTTCTTTAAGAATCCAGAGACCAGGTCAGAACAGACTGTTAGAAGTTCTATGGAGGGAAAATGACTTGAGATGGAAGCTAAAGGATTGGGAGAGGTAGACAGCAGGCTGGGAGGGCTTTATTGGCGACAATGCTATATAATCTACACAGTTCTCCCTCTTCCCTCTCATGTGTTGCTGATACTTAGCTCACATCTCTTTGTCTTAATTTGATCAAGTATTTCCATGCTAACCTTTCTACCCCAGGTTAAATGATATATCCTTTCCCCAAGCTTAGAGTTTTCTAGTCTTCTAAAATCAGTTCTCAGTTTCCCTCCAGACAACATACACACTTGAGCTCTGCCAATTTCCATCCCTTCATCTGTTCCTTTAAAGCCTGCCTCTTGTTGCGTCTCTTTCATCCCTTCACTATTAGACCTTCATTCTCTTCATCACTGTTATTATTTTCCCCTCAACCCTGCCTCTCATTCCAATGTCTTCTTGATGCCGAAATCTTCGTGGTGTTCCCCATCCAATTTATTCAGGGGACAGGTGCTATGGGGATGTGCACATGGAGAGAATGAGATATTTTTTCCCACTCTCTGTAAAGGGAGGATAATGATGCTGAGCTCTTCCCTCCCAGGGTGTTATGAGAATCAGTGAGTTAATGTCCATAAAGTATTATAATTACTCCATGGAGTCATCTGATGGAGCGATGAGAAACTGGGCATCTGGCTCTAATTTACTCAGAGCTGGAGAATTTAGGCAGCAGCAGCAGCAGCATTTTTATTCCATCCTTCCCCTTTCATGTGTACTAACCACTCACCCTAATGCAGAGCTGAATGTCTGAGCTGAGATATATACCTACTAGGGAGAGCTAATCATAGAATCTTAGATTCCAAGAATGTCAGAGCTGAAAGGAGCCTTAGAGATCTAGTCCAACCTCCTCACTTTAGTTGTGGGGTAACTGAAGCTCAGAGAGATTAATTTTTTCCAATGTCACACAAGATTGGGATTAGAATTTGTTTCCTAACTCCCAGGCCAGTGCTATTCATTCATTCATTCATACATTTAAGTATAAATTGAGTGCCTATCGTATGCAAGGGATTGTTTTAGATATTACAACAATACATCGGCACTGCTTCTTCATTTTAAATGATATTTGAATAATCAAATATCATTTAAAAGCCCTTTGGTAGCTGGAATGAGCAGAATTATACTAGTTCCAATAGTAATCTCCCTCCGCTATTGGGGTAATTCCATGCTACCTAGTAGTCTTGTCTGCTAATGACCTCCAGTCTTTGTAGTGTCTGGCACATAGTAAGCACTTAATAAATACTTTTAAAAATTGGTTGGTCTTCTGTTTTGTTCCTGTCTACCTCTTAGCCTTGGCACATACTATATCTCCTCTTTGAAATACTCTGTCCCTTCTTCTCTGTTAAAGTCATCAGCTATCCTACTTGCAAAACCCTGCTCAAAAGGCACTTCTTCCAGGAAGCTGTCCTTAACAAATTCTGTCTTGTTGGTTACTGAGTTCACTCCAACATTCCTTTAGCACTTATATAACAAATTCCTTGTAGCTGTTTTAATTTACCTATTTGTATAGTTTTACTGTCATTTGGTCTTTCTCATGTGTACATATCCTGTTTCTCCCATTAATTTAATGCTGTAAGCCTTTGGAAAACAGGTATTATCCATTCTATTTCCCTTTTATTCCCCCATGGAGCCATGCTTGGAGTTCAGCACTAACTCTCTTAGCATAACATTCAAGGCCTTTTACAGTCTGACTCTACTTTATATTTCTCAAGTTCTCTTCCCCAACAGAAAAACTTTAGACTTTTTATTGCCTATCAATCTTGCTCATTCTCACCTTCATGCCTTTTGTTCATACTATTTCTCCTTCATGGAAGGAGTTTGTGTTTCTTTCTACACCATCCCAATTCAAACATCTGTGACCCCTTCCCTCTTCTCTAGGTGGGGCACAGCCTGCTTGGATGCTGGGCAGGGCACAACTGTGTATGTACTGACCTAGCCTATCTTTAGCGGTGGCTCAGGTAGGGGACCTGTGTTGGGTACTGTTCTGACCCATTCTCCTGCTGGGTAACTGGACTGCCTGTCTTTCACCTCCCTTGGCTTCTTTCTGCTCAGAGCTCCAAAAAAAGTCTTTTGGTGCAGTCCTGTACTGTGTGGAGGAGTTTATAGCTATTTCACTTCTATTTTCTTTATTATTGCTCCTTCTGGTGCATTTTTTAGGGTGTCATTGGAGTGCCTATGGATAATCTGGGTTCCTCCAGGTCCTGATGTGCTGCCATATTCCCACAATGTAGGACCCTTCACTTCTCTAATACTCAGTTTCCTCATCAGGAAAATAGGGGACTTACACTATATAAACTTCAGGGTACCTTCCAGCTCTAAAGCCTGTGAGAATTATGATTCTGAGCTTATTGCCATGTGATTCCAGGCTGTGGCCAAAGATTCTGTCAGTCCTAGGTTGTTGTGAGATAAGGAAATGATGGACCCTGATGGGGGACAGAGATGCTTAGTAGACAAATGTGTTAATAGCTAACATTGTTAGGAAACAAAGTCGTTAATTTTGGTTCTGTCTTTAATTCCTTTATGAAGGCTAGTTATCCATTAGCTTCAGTTAAGAAAAGCTTGTGCTTTTCTGAGAACTATCAATCTTTGAAAATGTTGAATATATGAAATTGAAGCTTCACTGCTCTTACTGGCAGGCATTGATGGCTAGACCAGACTAGGGAGATATCAGTTCAAGCAAACAAGTGATTGTAGTCGACTGCATAACTATGAGCCAAGAGGCAGTATGACATATCCAGCCTTGGAGTGAGGAAGATTTGGATTCAGGTCTCACTCTTACACATACTTTCTGATCTGGGCAAGGCACTTAACCTATAAGTGCCTAAGGCAATTCTCTAAGACATTAAATTAATAATAATTACAGTGAATATTTATATAGCACTTACTATTTGCCAGGCACTGTGCTGAGTTCTTTATAATTATTATCTCATTTGGGCCTCCCTGGGATATAAGTGCTATTTTAACCCCTGTTTTATAGATGATAAAACTGAGGCAAAGAGAAGTTAAGTGACTTTCCCAGGGTCACACAGCTAGGAAGTGTCTGAGACCGGATTTGAACTGGGGTCTTCTTGACCCCAGGCCCAGGGCTTTATGTACTATACCACCTAGCTACCCCGAGATGTAGAATAGCATTTTAGCATTAGAGAAGAACTTCCTTACTGGGATTTCTCTAAACCAATGAAATCACAGATATGGACCTAAATTAAAATTATTATCATGGACTAAGGAATTGAACTTGTTAATAATTATTTCTTTTTTATAGAAGCAACTCAAGTTCTTTCCCTCCCTTTCCCTTTTCCCCTTTCCTGACCTCCTCTTTTCTCCTCCCTCTCTTCTTCCTTATCCTTTCCTCAGTTTCCTTCCCTTCCCTATGCACAAATCCTCCCACCCCTTACCCACCATGGCTCACATTCTCATTCACTGACCCTTAGCCGCTTTTCTGTTGATGTCCATACCTTGCAAGCCATACACTTGGAAAGGACATATTCTAATTCTAGATTCAGCTATACAAATTACCTCACAAACCTGGACCAGAGAAAAATTAGATTTGGCCTAAAAGATATAAAGCTGTGGGCCAGGTGAGGATTTTAATTGAGTTGTGGCCTACTTGAAGAAAGCCTCATTTATGGAACTCAGAAATTATTCAACAGCTAACTCAGGGGGTGATCCCTCCTCCCCCATTACATCCATAAAATAGATTCACCTTAGAGATTTGGGGTAAAGAGGGGTTGGTTAGAGAAACTTAAAATCCCAGAAACCCTTGCCCCATTGAAAAAGAATCAGATAGGAAGAAAATAGACCTTATAAATGTCAATGTTGTCTGTAAAAAAAAACTGGATTCAATTAATAAAAATTTTGCTGTAACATTTATTGCATAAAACAAAAAGATGTCCAAATATATCTAAACTCTGACCCATAAAATTGATCTGGTTTCACCCAGAATGTAGAATAGGGAGAAAACTCAGAAAATCTATCCTCCTGGTTTCTCCAATGAGCAAACCAAGGCATACAGAGATGAAGTGACCTGCCCAAAGTCACACATACCATGCTAATGACAGAACTGGAACTAGAACCTGGGTCTCCTGAATGCTTAGCCAGTGTATTTTTAACTTCAGATACAAAGATTTGGCACCATCATGGTTCTGGAAATGTGTGGATAGGACTGCTTCCTGTGATATGGAACTGGTCCAAGGAGCTTGTGGGGCGGTAGACTTTCATAACCTATCTGAGGGTCCTTTGGGATTTGAGAAGTCTTATGCAACTAGCAGAAGCCATTTTTCTTGGATGGTTTGCTCACATCAGCTTCTGCATGTACAGATCTTGTTATTTGGCACATAGGTGGATTTACCTGGAGTATGTGTCTTTGTTTAGCCTTCTAGGCAGGAGTTGGTGGTCCCAATTTTGTTTCTCAGCTGCCTTAAATGGAGATAACTAGCAAACAGGTCTATGGCTGGGCAAACTGGGAAGGGTCCCTTCACTAACCTTACCTCCCTGGAGTCCTGCCTTCTCTCAGGTCCTCAGGCTCTTTCGGGACAGAGGTGGGAGATGCTACCTATTGCTGCTTTGGAAGAGCCCCCCACCCCCTTCTTTGAGAAGCACTGGCCTGTTCTGGGGGCCCTGTGCCATAGAGCTTCCTGTCTCTTTTTCTTTTGTTAAAGCCAAATGAAACAATGTAATTAGCTTGTTACAATTAAAGTGACTCGACTGGATAAATTGTAATCACCCAGAATCAAGTCAGGCATCCCTGCAGGTCCCGGACATCGCAGCTGAGCTGCCTCATTTGCATAATTAAAATATACAAATGATAATGGATTTTGTACTCAATTTCCAGCGGCTGTGAATTTGAGAAACTCTGAAATTAGAATAACGGAGATGAAGCCCGCCTTGAGGGTAATGGGGATGACAAGTTTTGACAGTAGGGGTGTTTATAACGCTAGTTTCTCGCTACAAAATAAATAAGTACAAAAAAGATTAGACAGCGATATTAGTTAATAGTTCCGTGGGCAGTGCGAAGTGCCGATAGACTAGTGATTACCTCTGCAAATGTGCGCTGCCTTTTTTTTTTTGACAAGCTTTGCCTAACCTTAGGGGATACCTTCCTCCTGATTATGAGAAATTGAGAATGAATTAAATGCATAAAAAGGGTTGTCACAGATCGACAAACGGAAGGAAAAAAGAGAAATGAAATTAGTCTTGCTGCTCTTGCTTCTAGCTGGGGAGGGGGTGGGGAGGGAAGGTATGTATGCGTGGAGGAGGGGAAAGGCAAAACTGGAGAGAGGGAAAGGAGGGAAAAGTGTTGTAGGCTATGGAGAAAGTGGGAACCGGTGGCAAAATCAAGGGCTACTGGGCCAGATAGGAGGTAGAGGTGGATCCTTTTGTGAGGTGGTGCCCGAGATTCTGGGGAGATCTCCTACCCCCAAACATCTCTGGGTCCCTCGAATTTCAAAATTAGCAAATTGACTCCTTTGGAGCGATTTTTGCCCTCCTTAATTAAATTCAATGCAACAAACATTTATTAAATGCCTACTATGTACAAAATACAGTGTTCAGTGCTCTTTAGTCTCCACCATGTTTTTGTGAATGAGTTTATCTGTTTTCCAAGCTACAGGGCATGTGAAATGGTTGTTGTGGAAAACTCTTAAATTTTGAGTCAGAAGAATAATGTATAATATGTATGTGCCATTCAGGTTAAAGACAAGTCCCTAAATCTGACTTTGATTCCAGTGGATGTGGCTGAGTGGTACAGTATGGTACAGTCGAAAATGTCCGACTCCACGCCATGAGACCTTGAGGAGATCACTTGACCTTTCTGGGCTTCTCTTTGTGGGCTTTCTCACTTGTAAAATAGGAATGATACATCTTGCACCACCTACCTCTCAGGGTTGTTGAGAGGAAAATACTTCATCAATCTTAAAGTATCATAGATATGTAAATTGAATTTCATCTGGCTCAGAAGGGTCCTAGGGCAGTATGGAGGCCCCGAACACCTGTTTTGAAGAGTAAGAGAGAAGAAAAATGAAATTCTGAAAGTGGAGAAGGAAGTGTATGCATGGGGTACAGAAGAGAAACCAAGAACTTCACAACTCTGCTTGGGCCTGGCTCTGGGTGAAGTAATTCTCGTTCCATAACCTCAGGGTACCAACTGCAATCAGGCTTGAGTCTCTGGTACCTGCCCTCCTTTCAGCTTCTTTTTGTGTGTTTTCCCCCATCAGATTATAAGCTTCTTGAAGGCAGGCACTGTCTTTTTTTTTGTTACATTGGTACCTGGCATATAGAAAGCACTTACAAATTCTATTATTGACTGACTGAAGCGATTTGCTCCGAGTCACACAGAGAGTTAATGACAGAGCTTCCAGGGCATGGGCTCAAGTCACTTAACTCCTGGTCCTACTATGTGATAAGGGTCAAAAATGTGGTATAAATTCTAAGTATTCATTGCTTAGCTTCTTACACATTTTTTTGTCCTGTTATTTGATGACCTTTGCCTGCTTACATACCATAGACTTAAGGACAGAGAACCTTATTGACTCCTGTCCTCTGCCTGAGTTTGGGAAATCAAAGAGGGACAAACTACAAAATGAAGAAGTTAAAAAAGATTAGGCAGTGATATTCATTAATAGTTCTTATAGTTTCTTGGTAGAAATGTCATGGCTGCCTGATCAGAATAACATAGGTTTGGTTATTGCCACCAGTTTGGCTGGCCATAGTATTGACTTGGAGTTATGGACAGAACATAGCTGAAGATGGGGACAGGAGCTAAAAAATAGCTTTAGGCTGGGGACCTACTGGCTCCAGTGTAGCCTCTGTGGGGGCTGACTTTGTATGAACTGAAGGTCATGTCTAATAGTATCATCATGAAGGACACAATCATTGCTTTTCTTGAGGTCAGAGTGTTGGTGGTAGGCAGCTATTTGGAATCATAGATAGAGTTCAGGACTTGGAATCAGGGAGAACCAAGTTCAAATCTGGCCTGACACTAGCTGTATGACTCTTGGCAAGTCACTTAAATGACTGTTTGCCTCAGTTTCCTTATCTGTAAAATGGGGGAAGAGGAATTATTTCATTGACTACAGTACAGTAATACAGTACAACATGCTAATGGTCTCTGTATCATCAAATCTCATTGGTGCTTGGTTAAGCCTGTCATTATGAAAGAGCAAATTTTGGGCTTATCATAAAAGAAAAAAAAATCTCTAAATTCCTGGAAGGAAGAATGCATTGCAGACTGAGGTGGTCAGGGAAGGCTTCTTGAAGGAGGCCTTGAAGTTTGGGTTGGCCCTTAATGGATGGGTTGCAGAGAAGAGGAGAGCTGTGGTCATGTGAGAGGAGAGACAAGAGTGAGCAAAGGTACAGAGGCAGGAAGAGAACAAGCCAGCTAGAGCATTAGATTTAGGTAAAGGGGTTACTGACAGACTAGAGAGGAGATTCAGTAGCTTAATCTGATTTGGCAATAGGTATTAGAAGTATCTGACCCTGGGAATAAGGGAAACAAGCAGCTGCACTTGGCACTGATCTTACTGAGCTCTGTGAGCTGGAGAAGGAGACAAAATACCATCATGAGTTTCCAAAAGGGATTCTCTCCCAGTAGGTCTCCCAGCAGGATATTAATTGGCAACTCACATTAGCCCATGAATCACCCTTCATGGCCCTGGGATGGAGTTGATTGATACCTGATGCCAAGGAACAATGGAGAGAGGTGCCAGGGCAACAGCACCTTCTCCTGCCCGAGGAGGCACCACATGTGACTCTTGGCAGAAGCCCCTGACATATGTGTCACATCCTCTCTCCCTTGGAGGGTGCTGCAATTCCTTCTGTCTCTTGTTGTGAATAGGCGGGAAAAGAGATTAAAGCCAGGTGACCATTGGTGACTGTAATCTTCAGGCTGGTGATTGGATCATAGGGTAGGATTTAGAGTCAGAAGGGATCTCTGAAGTATTTGGATCCAACACCCTTATTTTGTAGATGAGGAAATGGGGTCAGGGAGACTTAATGACCTACCCCAAGGTGTCACAGATAGTACACAGTAGAACTGGGACTTCTGATTTCAAATCTAGCAATTTTTCCATTGCTGGTGTGAGGGTGGTAATGGTATTAATCTAACTATGTCTTTGGGGATGGGACCCTTTGAGGACATGCCTCTGATCCAATTTGTGCACACGTATTCCACATAAGCACTGAGGAAGTGATTATGGTAGGTGATACAAAAGCATCTGGATTAGAATCGGAGGAAGCTGATTTGAGCACTCAGCTCAGCATCTTACTATCTGTATCAGCCTGGGATGACCACATCACCTCTCTGGGCCTTGGTTTCCTCATCTGTAAAATGACAGATTGGGTGACCTCTACTTTGTCCCCTTCAGCTCTAAATCATTGAAATGAATGACCATGTCCCAGAAAAGGGCAATATCAAAAGATTAAACAAGTGATTCAAACATTTCTAATTTCCCCTTGGGGCAGTGGCTACAGTGCTGGGCCTAGTCTCAGGAAGACTCAATTTCCTGAGTTCAAATCCGGTCTGTCTGGGTGATCCTGGGCAAATCATTTAATCCTGTTTGCCTCAGTTTTCTCATCTGTAAAGTGATCTGGAGAAGGAAATAGCAAACCCCTCCAATATATTTGCCAAGAAAACCCCAAAAGGGATCGTGAAGAGTTGGATGTGACTGAAACCACTAAATAACAACGACAACAACAAATGACCCCTTAATTTCTTACTAGGGGTCTCTCCATGAAGTTAGGTAAACTCTTCTTGAATCTTCTTATATTTTCAGCCACTGTCACTTCTTGGGTGTAACAAATCCTGCTCTGGTTACTGATTTTACTGTATAAAGTAGAGCTTTTACAATTTGTCCTACACAGTGAATAAAGCACTGGACAGGAAGAATTGATTTCACATCCTGCCTTAGACACTAGTTGTATGACCCTGGGTAAGTCATTTAACCAATTAACCTCTCTGGGCCTCAGTTTCCTCATTTGTAATGTGAGTGGGTTGGATTTGATGACTGCTGCGAACCCTTCCAGTTCCTATGATCTTGGGATCCTGCCTCTCTCAAGCTTTCGAAGGGGTTTTCCAAAGTTCCAGTGCCTGTGATTTGTAAACAAATGATTATCCCCCTCTTCATATCTACCCACGATGAGTTTGTAGACTTGCCTGCTAATCCCTCTTACCAGGTGTATCTACAGAAGAGATCTCATTAAAAAAAATAATCGCTCTGCTCATTCTGCCCATTTACCCTTCTGTTCTTTTGTGGAGAATATGGGAAGGCCAAGAGTCAGGCTCCTTCCAACCACCTTGTCCCCTGATGCTTTCTAACAGGGTGTAACCTCCCAGAGTTCTGATTGGCCCCATGCCACATAGATTAGAAGAGGCTGGCATCCAGTTGCATGGCAGAGCCCTGTGAACTCACATTTGGAGAAAGGAAGGGCTCAGAGCCTTGTGCCAACTTGTCATTGGGGCTGCCAGGCTCACATTCTCTCCATACATGATGCCAGGCAGTCCTGGCCCTCAGCAAAATCAGTGAAGTCGGAGAAGTTTGTTTTTGGCATGCTGATGCTTACCATCACTTAATCGGTTGGAAATGCAAGGCGAGCCCTAGGTAAAATCTGATTATTTCCTCTTCGGCACTATGCCTGCAATTCCAGTAGTTGAAATCAGGTGACCCATGGTGCCTATTAATGGGGGCATTGGCCCAGCAGTCATTTTCCCCAGGCATGGTTAACTGAAACTTGATGACAACATGACCCATCCAATCATGTCTTTTCTATTACAATATTACGCTTTATTAATGGAAGGCAAAGGAAGGGAATAAGCACTTATATAGCACTTACTGTATGCCAGCACTGTGTTAAGTGCTTTGTCTCATGCGATCCTCACAACAACTCAGAAAAGTAGATGCCACTGTTATTCCCATTCTACAACTGAGGAAACTGAGGTAAGCAGAGGTTAAGTTCTTGCCCAGGGTCACACTATTAGTAAATGTCTAATAAAATAACATTGTTGGTGTTTACAAGACTGACTACTTTTGCTTTTTTAACAAACAAGTCTGTGGGTCACAGTCTTGTAATCTGTAAAATTATTGTTTTGCGGATAAGATTCCTAAGGTCTAAAGTCTCTCCCCACAACATATAACATAAAGACAAAGACTTAAGCAGCCATCGATACATTCTCTCACCATCCTCAATTGTTATCAACCACTGCTTAACTCAACACTTTGTTTCTCAGTCTGAAGTAGAATTCCTACTGATTTTTTCCAGTCAGCCACTTTTTGAAACTGTACCCATGGTGTTCTCTTCTGCTATGTCCTTGTGGCATAGTGATCATCCCTCCCTGGGTTTTTGAAGGGGATGCCAACAAAATTCAAGCTCTCTCAGGTCTGGCCAAGCTAGAAAAGCTTTGAGGATGGGTCTCACAATGAACTGTTGTCTAAGGTCTGACCTAGCTAAAGGGAAGAAGGCTCAGCACCAGAAAATGAAGTGGCTACCAAGACAATGCAACACTTTCTGAAGTGCCTGCTCTGTGCTAAGCACTATGTTAGGAATACAAATGTAGAAATGAAATAGTCCCTACCCTTGAGGAGCTTACTTTCTACTGGAGGGATTTGTCTTATTGACCACCCAACTCAGGAAAATATTCAATGAAGATCCACAGAGCTGCGATCTATCTCAGGAGAGGGAGTACCTTATTTAAAGTGTTAAAGTGAGATGTCATTGTGCTAATGCCTTCAGGTTTCAGGATAGTGCCTTTCTCTTTGATTTAATACTCCTACATGGTCCTTTCCTACCCACCTCTTACCCCCACCGCTGCCCCCAGCCATTGGGTATCAAAAGTATCTAATTAACTTGCTGACAGGTTATTAACCTTGCATTCCTCATATCCAATCCATTGGCAAATTTTGTCATTTCTACCTTTACAAATATGTCTGCTCTCCACTCACATAGCCATCATGCTTATACTTTCTTTTTTTTATCATTTTATTTAATATTTTAGTTTTCAACACTGATTTCCACAAGATTTTTGAGTTACAAAATTTCTCCCCATTTATACCCTCCCCCTATTCCAAGATGGCATATATTCTGATTGCCTCATTCCCCAGACAGCCCTCCCTTCTGTCATCCCACTCCCCCACCCATCCCCTTTTCCCTTACTTTCTTGTAGGGCAGGATAGATTTTTATGCCCAATTCCCTATATATCTTGTGTCCCAGCTGCATGCAAAAACAACTTTTTTTTGAGCATCTGCTTTTAAAACTTTGAGTTCCAAATTCTCTCCCCTCTTCCCTTCCCACCCATCCTCCCTAGGAAGGCAAACAATGCAACATAGGTCACACATGTATCATTATGTAAAACACTTCCACAACACTCATGTTGTGAAAGGCTAACTACATTTCCTTCCATCCTATCCTGTCCCTCTTTATTCAATTTTCTCCCTCGACACTGTCCCTTTTCAAAAGTGTTTGCTTTTGATTACCTCCTCCTCCATCTGCCCTCCCTTCTATCATCCCCCCTTTTTTATCCCCTTCCCCTTACTTTTCTGTGGAGTTAGATACCCAATTGAGTGTGTTTGTTATTCCCTCCCCAAGTTGAATCTGATGAGAGCAAGATTCACTCCTTCCCCTGCCACCTGTCCCCTCTTCCCTTCCAACAGACCTGCTTTTTCTTGCCACTTTAATGTGAGATAATTTACCCCATTCTATCTCTCCCTTTCTCCCTCTCTCAATATATTCCTCTCTCACCCCTTAAATTTATTTTATTTTATTTTAGATATCATCCCTTCAATATTCAACTCACCCTGTACCCTCTGTATAATATGTATATTCCCTTCAACTATCCTAATACTGAGAAAGGTCTCATGAATTACACACATCATCTTTCCATGTAGGAATGTAAACAAAACAGTTCAACTTTAGTAAGTCCCTTATGAATTCTCTTTCTTGTTTACCTTTTCATGCTTCTCTTGATTCTTTTTTTTTTGAGGGAGGAAGGCAGGGCAATTGGGGTTAAGTGACTTGCCCAAGGTCACACAGCTAGTAAGTGTATCAGATATCTGAGGCCAGGTGTGAACTCAGGTCCTCCTGACTCCAGGGCTGGTGCTCTACTCACTGCACCACCTAGCTGCCCCACTTCTCTTGATTCTTATATTTGAAAGTCAAATTTTCTATTCAGCTCTGGTCTTTTCATTG
Organism: Trichosurus vulpecula; assembly: GCF_011100635.1. Taxonomy (NCBI): domain Eukaryota; kingdom Metazoa; phylum Chordata; class Mammalia; order Diprotodontia; family Phalangeridae; genus Trichosurus; species Trichosurus vulpecula. Next base: position 379,050,599 of record NC_050573.1, read on the forward strand.
AGAAAACTTGAAAGTCCTCTATTTTACTAAAAGTCCATATTTTGCCTTGGAGCATGATACTCAGTTTTGCTGGGTAGGTGATTCTTGGTTTTAATCCTAGCTCCTTTGACCTCCAGAATACCATATTCCAAGCCCTTCGATCCCTTAATGTAGAAGCTGCTAGATCTTGTGTTATTCTGATTGTGTTTCCACAATATTCAAATTGTTTCTTTCTGGCTGCTTGCAGTATTTTCTCCTTGACCTGGAAACTCTGGAATTTAGCGACAATATTCCTAGGAGCTTTCTTTTTGGGATCTTTTTCAAGATCCCAAGAGGGTGGATTCTTTCAATTTCTATTTTACCTTCTGGTTCTAGAATATCAGGGCAGTTTTCCTTGATAATTTCTTGAAAGATGATGTCTAGGCTCTTTTTTTGATCATGGCTCTCAGGTAGTCCAATAAATTTTAAGTTATCTCTCCTGGATCTATTTTCCAGGTCAGTGGTTTTTCCAATGAGATAGTTCACATTGTCTTCCATTTTTTCATTCCTTTGGTTCTGTTTTATAATATCTTGGTTTCTCATAAAGTCACTAGCTTCCGCTTGCTCCAATCTAATTTTTAAGGTGGTATTTTCTTCAGTGGTCTTTTGGACATCCTTTTCCATTTGGGTAATTCTGCCTTTCAAGGCATTCTTCTCCTCATTGGCTTTTTGGAGCTCTTTTGCCATTTGGGTTAGTCTATTCTTTAAGGTGTTATTTTCTTCAGTATTTTTGTGGTCTCCTTTAGCAAGTCATTGACTTGTTTTTCATGGTTTTCTCACATCACTCTCATTTCTCTTCCCAATTGTTCCTGTACTTCTCTTACTTGCTTTTCCAAATCCTTTTTGAGCTCTTCCATGGCCTGAGACTAATTCATAATTTTCTTGGAAGCTTTTTATGTAGGCTCTTTGACTTTGTTAACTTCTTCTGGCTGTGTGATTTGATCTTCTTTGTCACCAAAAAAAGGAATCTAGAGTTTGAGTTTGAGTCTGAGGTCATTTTCACTGCCTATTCATGTTCCCAGCCAACTACTTGACCCTTGAGCTTTTTGTCAGGGTATGACTGTTTATAGAGTAGAGTGTACTTTGTCCCAAGCTTTAGGGTCCAAGCACTGTTGTTTTCAGAGCTACTTCTAGTCCACTTTCACCTCAGGCTCTGTCATAGCAGCGCTCCTCCTCCCCCAAGAACTGCCAACCAGGATGTCAGGGCACAGCAAGAGAACCTGCCTTTGTGCCCACAAAGTGCTCCTTGTGCTCCTGCTCTGATCTGCTGCTAGATTCCTCCTACCGTGTCAGCCAGGAACTTGGGAAGCAGCTGATGCTGGAGCTCTGGAAGCAGCCTCAGGAACTTTCTGCTGCTACCACCACTACTTGGTGTGCCACATCCGCCACTCCCAGGGCTGGTGGCCAGACCAGGCTCAACTTGATCCTGCAGTTTCCCACTAACCTGCACTTTGGTGTTTGTGGTTTGAGAAGTCTGGTAACTGCCACAGCTCAATGATTCATGGCCCTAAGGGCTGCTCTGGGCTGACTCCCAGTCTCATCTGTCCTGGCAGGGCCCATGCTGGGCTGCACTCCGCTCCCGGCACCATGCAATAGACCTTTCCTGGAGACCATCCAGGCTATCCTGGTCTGGAGATTTGTTTCCCTCTGTTATTTCATGGGTTCTGCAGCTCTACAATTTGTTCAGAGACATTTTTTACAGGTGTTTGGAGGGATTTGGGGGAGAGCTTAAGCAAGTCCCTGCTTTCCAGGCACCATCTTTGCTCTACCCCTGCATGCTTGTACTTTCTGTGCATCACTTCTCGTCTGGACTGTTGTAGTAGCCTTATGGTCTCCCTGACTGAAGGGAGGTCTTCCTCCTTTCTCAATGTCAGCACCTGAGTCACTGTCTTCCCTTCCTCCCCCATTTTAATGGCAAGCAAAGAGGGACTTTTTGCTGTTTTTTTCTTTTGGAGTGCTTTTCAGCACTAAGGCAATCAAGTGCCTTTGAGTCTTGCCTTTGTTTGAATTGGGTCTTTGATTAAATCAAGAGTATTTGATGACCTGCTTAAGTCACAAGAAAGCTTAAGTCACATGAGTTTGATTGAGGTTAGCATTTTGCTTTGGGGCTCATTCATTGGAAGAGTGTTCATGTGATTTGGCCAGACAAGACTCTGGGTAGCCATTAAGCAGCCCACCCATCTTTGAAAACCCAGATGTTGATGCTTCTCTCTCTGGTAACTATGTATGTATTGCTATGGACAAACAGCTAGAAGCCCTGTCTACTGATTTGTGTTATTTGCTCTGTTTATATAATTTCTGTTTGTAATTTCTGTTTGTGTTTTCTCTGAAGTTCAGGGTGCTGATTTTTCCCTGAACTAAGTGAATGATATATGTATGTTTAATTAAAGTGAGATTGTAAACCCCTTAAAGTTGCTTTCCTTAGAAAAGCAGATCAAAGAACCTATGCTAGCAGCCCTCCTGTGTGCTGGTGTTATTGGCCTTACACCTCCACAGCAGCTGCTAGTAGCATTGTTGTTACACCAATCTTTGACCTTCTACTAGGGGACTTCAGCAACCATGTTGATCTTTACTCAAAATTCTTGCCCTCCTAATTCCTTAGCCTTCTTAAATCCTATGACCTACTCCACCTCAGTAACACATAGGGATGGTTATACATTGGATTTCTTGATTACCCACAAACACTACACTTCCCTAATTAAAAACTCTGACATTTTTCTGACCATGACGTCTTCTCATTCCATCTTTCTATCTCTCCATATGCTTCACTCCTCTTAAACCCATTCTTTGCCTTTATGGGGAACTCCAATCCCTCCAACTTTCAGTACTTTAACAGGCCCTCATCCTTGCTATGACTCCACTACTTTCCTCCTCACATATTGTGACTCTGTTGTTGGCCAATTTAATACTAGACTTTCCTCTTCTCTTGAATGCCTTGTCTTCTCATTGTTTATCTCTTGCCAGATCTCGATCCTGGATTACTCCCACCATCTTCTCCATTTATTACTTCTCCATTTCTTACTGTTTGTTCTTTGCTCTTTAAGAGAGCCATGACATCAAGGGGGTGATGCCATGACATGAAAGTGAATTGGATTTAAGTGAGGGAGGGCTGTGCAAAGTCATCAGCCCCACTTTCTCCTCCAGAGCCATTTGGGTCCAGTGGCCAGATATGGATCAGGATGACTGGAGATGGCCCAGGATGCAGTGGGGGACCTTGGTCTTTTCAAGCTAAGGTCTTTAACAGCTGGTATACTGCTGAATTGGGCTGGAGGAACTCAGATAGCCTGCTGGCTAGATAAATTATAAATTCATGTTATCCAACTTTAACTGGGCTTTCACTACAGCAAGTCGATCCTTTCATTCTTCCCTATTTAGTTCCCTTTCTTAGATTCCACAAAAACTTTTGCAAAGCTTCCCTTGTCTCCTCAAGCTGACATTTGATGTGGGCACCCTATTCTTCTCCTTTTTTTTATCTCAAAACCCATTGGCAGCACTTCCTCCTCTCTCCTCCTTTCTTCCAGTCTCTGATAATGAGGCAACAACTCTCCCTTCCAAGGCCAACACATGGACTTGATGCCAACTTTTCCTTCTTTTCCAGTATGTTGCAACTTCAATTAGCTCATCTCTCTCTGTGTCTCTGTTTTTCTGTCTCTGTCTGTCTGTCTTTCTCTTTCTGTCTCTTTCTATCTCTCTTCCTCTCTCTCATTTGGCCCTGTCACTCCCCTGCTCCAACACCTCCATTGGCTCCCTATTGTCTTTGGGATAAAATGCAAACTCTTCACTTTTCTTTCTTTCAAGGCTCACTCTGGTGCTACTTCCTCTGTGAAGTCTTCTTATAGGCCTTCAAATCACGAATCTCTTCATTTCTGATGGATCTTTCCCTATTGCCTTCAAACATGTCCAAACCTTCTCCAGACTTAAAAAAAATGTCATTAGATCCTTCCTTTCTCTCAAGCTGTCACCCTATATTTCTCTTCTCTTTCTCAGCCAAAAAGAAAAAAGCTGCCTCTGCAGATCCTCTCCTTTCACTTACTCCTCAACCGTTTGCAGTATAGGTTCTGACCTCATCACACAACTGAAATGGCTCTCTCCAAAGCAACCAATGATCTCTTAATTGTGACGTCATCTCCCTGCCCCACACTCCCCTCCCTACTCCCCTTCCCCTTCCAATCCTCATCTTTTTTAGCCTCTCTGTTGTATTTCTCAGCAATTTCACTTTTACATAACCAATTGCCTACTGGACATATCAAACTGGATGTCCTGGAGACACCTCACAAACCCAACATGCCCAAAACAGAACTGATTCTCTTCCTTGCCACCACTTCCCAAAACCCTCTTCTCTTCCAAAGATCCCTGTTTCTGTCAAAGGAAACACTATCCTTCTAGTCTCCAAGTCTGTAACCTTATCTTTAGAATCATTTGCCAAAGCTTATCATTTCTCACAATATTTTTCAAATGCAGCCCATCCTCTCTACTCACACAGTGGCCAGTCTCATTCAAACTCTCATCGCCTCTCACCTAGATTCTTGCCACAGCCTTCTAATTGGTCTCCTTACTTCCATTCATTCTACACACTGCTGCCAAAGTGATTTGCCTTAAGTGAAGGTCTGAACATGTCACGCCTGTCCTCAGTAAATTCACGTGGCTTCCTTCGCCTCTAGAATAAAATATAAACTCCTCTATCTTTAAAAGCCCTTTAAAGCTTGGCTCCAACCCATCTTTTTAGCCTTATTGGACTTTACTATCCCTCCTGTCCTCTGTGACTCAGTCAAAGGGGCCTTATCTATGTGTCTCATTTATAACACTCCATTTCCCATATCCCACATACAACTGTCCTGTGTGCCTGGAATGCAAATCCTCTTCACACCTCCCTTGCAGAATTCCTTTCTTCTTTCAAGACACAGCCTAAGTATCACCATCTACACGATCCCCTCAATTGCTAAGAAAGGGGAGACAAGCATTTATTAAGTGCCTACTATATGCCGGAAGTGAGTCAAGGGATGGTCCCTTTAATTAGAAAAAAAGAAAGAAAATCAGGCTGGGAGGGGAAGACTCTCAGGGTTCCTGTTCCAAAGAGAAACAGTTACCATTGCACAGCCCTCTCTCACTCAAATCAAAGTCAACTGGAAGTCATGTCATCATTACCCTGGTGCCATGGTCCTCCTCGAAAACGAAGGACAAACACAACAACAACTATGTTCCAGGCACTGGCTAAGCACTTTACAAATATTACCTCATTTGATCCTCACAACAACCATGGGAGATAGGTGTATTATTATCCCCATTTTGCAGTTGAGGAAACTGAGGTAGACAGGTTAAGTGACTTGCCTAGGGTCACACAGCAAGTAAGTGGTTATAACTCAGGACCTCCTGACTAGCTACCTCAGAGCTTCCAGTGCCTTTCCTCTCAAACTACCTTGTATTTAGTTTACATGTACTATATACATATTTACCTATATCCTTGTTTCTTCCATTAGAATGTTAGCTCTTTGTAAATATGGATTGTTTTATCATTATACTTTTATCCCCAGTGCCTAGCACTTTTTATCCCATTCTAGATGGTCTAAATGTGTGATGTCATGCTGCTAACGAAAAAGCCTTCTTTCTGTACATGTTTAGGCTTTAGTATTTTATAATCTACTCTTGTTTTTGACAAAGACTGCTTTGTTTTCTTAAAGGGGCTAAAAAGACAGAATATGAACATGGTGTCATGGAAAAAAATCCTCCACTGGGCATCAGAAAATCTGTGTCTGAATCCTGGCTCTACTTCTCACAAGTCATATGAGAATGGTAAAGTCACTTAATTATTTTTAGCCTTGGTTTCCCCTAAAAATGAGTGATTTGAATGATGATTTGGAGGCCCCTCCCACCTCTAGTTCCTGTTGATCCAATAACAGGACAATTTTTAGTTTCCTCAAGGAAATGCTCACCAGAAAGTTTTCTATGAGCCATGCACCTTGCTTCAGCCCTTTCATCCCTTTGATCAAAACTGAAATTTGCTGTCTCATTTTCTCAGGGTGTGTCTTCTACTTATAAGGTGACAGCTAGTTGTCAGATCAATTAATCCAAGGGTGGGGAACCTGGGGCCTTGAGGCCACATGTGGCCTGTAGGTCCTCAGGTGCCACCCTTTGACTGAATCCAAACTTCACAGAACATATCCCCTTAATAAAAAGATTTGTTCTGTAAAACTTGGAACTTAGTCAAAAGGATGCACTTGAAGACCTAGGAGACTACATGTGGCCTTGAGGCAGCAAGTTGCCCACCCCTGAACAAATCTATGCCAGGGTGCTCATGACTGAGAACAGGTTAATGTGTCATTCCTCCTAGGGTATTTTTGGGGCCTTCAGTGCTTTGGTGATGATGATGATGGTGAGAATTCTAGGCGTTTCAACAGAGGGGTGCAGGATGTACTTTGGTGGATGAGGGTTTTTGATGTCTTGAAAATCACACTACTTGGTGATGACAGTGGGTAGAGAGATTCAGTTAGCAAAAGTCATGCTCTTTCTTCCTTTACTTCAGTCCCTGAGGAAGAGGTGGCCCTTCTCCTTGCCCAGCTAGCCTCTTTATTTGTTCTCCCACTCTCTCTCTCTCTCTCTCTCTCTCTGTCTCTGTCTCTCTCACTCTCTTTGTCTCTCTGTGTGTGTCTCTGTCTCTCTCTGTGTGTTTCTGTCCTTCCCTTCTCTCTTTTCTCATTGAACTCTAGTCTCTTACCCATGCTCCAGTTCTGCATCCCCAACTGACTGCGGGACACTACCCCGTAGGCATTTCAAGTTCAAATTGGCAAAATACAACTCATTATCTTGCCTATTAAACCTACCTTACCTCCACACTTCCCTATTTTTGTTGAGGATACCATCAGCCAGTCACTCCTCTTTCCTATCTATCTTTCCCATAGCTGCCAAGTAAATATTCCTAAATGAGACACTTACCTGACCATGCCACTCCTCTGCTCAAATATGTGCACTGGCTCCCTGTTGCTCTAGGATAAAATGCAAACTTCACTTTTCTTTTTTTCAAGGATCAGCTTTGGTGCCACTTCTTCTGTGAAGCCTTCTTATGTTCTCCAGATCTTCATATTCTCTCCCTCCTCCAATGACTTTTTTCAAGGTTATTTATGTACTGTTGCATTTCTTTCATAGAATTCGAACTACCCAAGGGCTGGGACTGGTGTACTTTTGTCTTTGTGTCTCTAACATGTAGCACAGAGCCTTGTGTGTAGTAGGTGTTTAATGAATGTTGGGTGAATTTAAACAGTGACAGACTGGTTGAAACTAGTTTCCAAGGAGTGATACAGTTGTAGCACTTGTATTTAGTCCTGGCTTTTCTCCATCTGTGCTATCATGGTGGTGAACTGGGCTGTTCACAAGTGTCTGTGTCAGCCAGATTCATGGTTTGTGCTGCTCCAGAGTCCACACACAGCATGCACCAGAATTGGGGAGGTAAGTGATGATGAAGCCATGTTCCAAATCCATTCTCAAGCTGCCGATCTCAATTGTACCAGCTGAGCTTATTTCTGATTTTTGGTCCCTTGGGCTCAGTGCTTGGCAGCAGGCATACATAACACAGTGTGGGCTCCAGCTGTATGCCAGATCTCAATAGAGAAACTATGGCAAGGATAAGAATCCCCTCTTTTAGGTGCCAGTGGTATGAATTCATCATTGTATTCAATAGGGATTTGAACTCTGGGCTGCAGAACACAAGTTTCTGGCAGGAGGCAAAGAAAACCATGATTAGTTCAATGCCATGCCCACCTTGCTATTATAGTTCATGAAACTGGTTGTTACAATTAAGAGACTGGGAAAGAATGATGGCTCAGATATATTGCAGGGGAAGAGCAGCCATGAAGCTAGTGTTGCTGGAACTGGTATCTTATCAGCTGCTGCTCCAACAGGAGGCTGTGACCCTGGGCCTGTATTTGCCAGCATCAGAGACTCCTTTGATGATAGTGACCTGATCAATTGCCTTTATCACCTTCTTTTTTTTCTTTCTTTCTTTTTTTTTTTTTGGAGGGGGGAAGGCAGGGCAATTTGGGTTAAGTGAATTGCCCAAGGTCACATGGCTAGTAGGTATGTCAAGTGTCTGAGGCTGGATTTGAACTCAGGTCCTCCTGACTCCAGGGCCGGTGCTCTACTCACTGCACTACCTGGCTGCCCCTTATCACCTTCTTGATGGAGGGTATAGAAGACTGGTGTGATTTTCAAGCATGGACATTCTTATAGGGACATGATCTCTCATGCATTCAACTCCTACAGTGAGTATTATCCTTTCTTTCACTGGCCCAAGGGTAACTTTGTGTATCTCACTTGGGGTAAGCCCCTTTCATTTTTGCACAGGGGAGATGTGCCCTACCCTTGTGTTTTTGGGAACTGAGGCTCTGGCCCCAGAGGAAGGTTCCATGGATCTAGCCAATAAGACACAGCTAGGTAAGTCAGTCAAACTAGGGAGATCAAAGCAGACCAGCCTTTGTCAGTCGAAGAGCTCAGAATGCTGCTAGGAACAGGGGTAACCAGTAGGCTTGATAGGCTTTAATTCTAGCCTATGCATAACAATAGGCTCTCTCAAAAAAGAATCTGTGGAGGACATGCTTTTAAGTTTAATTTGCATTATTAACATTTTCTCCTTTACTTTTCAATGTCTAAACAGTCAGCAAAATGACAAATCAAGCCTTGGTTTGTAGCATTTGCTGATTTCCAAGGTATAAAGGCTCATACTGAAAATTTAACATTTGGTTCTTGTAGGCCTGTTTGAGCTGGCTCCAGCACACTCCTGTTCTGACCCTTGTTCTATCCTGCCTTCTGGATGTGGACAGAGCTCAGGCTTTCAGATGCTGATGGTCACCAGGATGAAATTACAGATCTGGAGGTGGATCTGACTGTGGATTGACTCTAAAGCCATCTAGACTAAGGGGAGAGTGGATAGAATCTCTAATTGAGAAGTACCAGACTTAAACAATACTATTTCCATGGTAAAAAGTATTTAAAGCCAATAATTACCACCAGGGTAGTCTCTTTGGAAAGATTGGACATGTTAAATTGAGTCAATAAGAGTTTCAGCATCATTTGTTAAGAGATACTATTAGTTTTCTGTTCCTAGTGGAAATTCTCCTCTTGTCACATAATCCTAATTAATTATTGTTTAAAGGCCTGAAAACTTCAATGCACGAGGGAGTAATAATCTTATGTTTCATTAACTATAGCTTCTGAAGACAGAACCAGGATTGGAAATAGCACTCAAGGCCTATAACAGACCAAACACCTCAACAAATGTGGGTTCTAGGTTTGGACTTCAAGCCTAGAACTGGTCATGGAATGTGTTAAACTGAGCTCACATTTACTCTTTTAAATCTGTTGCCTCTGTCGAGCATAGTTTTATTGGAGTCAGCCAATCAATAGGAATTGTAAGAGTATCTGACATTGATTTTGCAATATGCTTTGTAATTACTGAATCAATGCAAAATTCTCAGCTCATTAGGAGATTAGCTATTTTTAATCATTTATATTAATGTGTTTAGCCAAAGGCACTGGAGTTTAACAAAAACGACTTATTTAATCACCCACATTTTAAAATCCAAGAACTAATAGCTCTCTTGACTAGCCTCGCAAATAGCCACAGACCTAGGAGAGCTGAAAGCCATAATCCAGATTAGGAGAGGAGTAGATGATTTTTTAACTCTTTGATCCTGGTAAAGATTTGTTTATGATGTAAGTTCTGAATGCATCTAGATGCCTGCCCCAGGTAAACAGAGTATACAAGTAGCTAAAGGTAGGCACTTAAAAATACTCGTGGAATTGGGTGCATGTCATCAGAGCTATTTCTGGACTCCAGGTTGGGAAATTATTTCCTGTGCATGTTGCTCTTCATAGAGGCTTTGAACTTTCCTTGTAACAAGGTAGATTGACTTATTAGATAGTAAAAGCCCTCCTTTTTGGCGTTAAACAGCTGTGTATTTGTGCAGAGTGGCACTAAAACCCGCCCTTCACTCCTCTCTGCTCTGTGTTATGCTGTAGTTGGTGGCCCACCTTGCCTTTCTCTTGTCTCAACTCTGTTTATCAGTATACATCTGTCTAGCTCAGTGATAACAACGCCTCATATCGCCATCTTTCTTCTGAACTCCTATAATCTCCTGGCTCCTACTTCCTCCCCCTTTCTAATCCATCCTCCATACAGCTGTCAAATAACCTTTCTAAGAAGGTATAGATAATACCTAATGATGGCCAAGGTTGGTATAGTATGCTAAGGTTTGCAAAGCACTTCACATTTATTATCTCATTTGATCTTCACAATAATCCTGAGAGGTAGGGGCTATTATTCTCCCTAGTTTTGCAGATGAGGAAACTGAGGCTGACAGATTAAATGACTTGCCCCAGGTCACTGACTAGTAAGTGTCTGATGTAGGATTTGAAATCAAGCCTTCCTGGCTCTGGGTCTAGTCTTCCATATTTGTTGTTGTTTGGTGATTTCAGTTGTGTCCAATTCTTTGTGATCCCATTTGGGGTTTTGTCAAAGATACTAGAGTGGTCATTTCCTTCTCCAGCTCATTTTATAGATGAGGAAACTGAGGCAAACAGGGTTAAGTGACTTGCCCAGGGTCACACAGCTAGTGTCTGAGGATTTGAACCCAGGAAGATGAGGCTTCCTGATTTCAGGCCTAGCACTTTATCCACTGTGCCACCTAGCTGCAAAAAGCATCCATCATTAGGCAGCTAGGTGGCTCAGAAGATAGAGTCAGGAAGATCCGAGTGAAAATTTTGCCACCAATACTTACTAGCTGGGTGACCCTGGGTAAATCACTTAACCTCTGTCTGCCTCAGTTTCCTTCCACGTAAAATAAAGATATTAATAGGAACTATCTCTCAGGGTTATTAATGAACATAAAATGAGATCTTGAGTGCTTTGCAAAGCTTGAAGTGCTATATAATAACAATATAATTATTATTGTTTTCACCTTCATATTCCCAGGACCCAACACAGTGACTTACACATGGCAGGTAGGTGCTTAATACAGGTTTGTTGAATGAGCAATAGGTCTTTCCTAGTTTTGTCTCTGCTATTAATTTTCTGTGTAACTTTGGGCAAATAACTTAACTCCTCTGGGTCATAATTTTCTTTATTGTAAAAGAGTTTATTAATATTTGCCATACCTACCTCACAGGTGTATAGTTAGCATCAAATGGAATAATTGATGGAAAAGTGCTTTGAAAATTTACGTCTCTATAAATGCTTAATGAATAAATGAAAAAGCATTTGTTGAGTGTCTGCTGCTATGTGCCAGGCATCATGCTTGATGATACACATCATTCGCTTTGTTCAAACCTGACAAGGATGATGGCATTTTGCTGAAGCCCTTTGGCAGTTCCTATCTATTAATCAGAAAAAAGCCAAAGGAAGAACTGATCCTATTGGTGGAATTAGTTGTAACTTTTCCTATAATGTTACTGAGTGGGTAGGAGGTAAAAATGGGTGAGTCTGTTCTTTGTTGCTTTATTCAACAGGAGTTTTTTTTTTTTAGCCTATTGGGCTATAGGAGAACAGAAACACTTTTTTCCTCCCTCTTCCCTTCTCCCTCCCCAACTCTCCCACCCCCTATTGACTAACTGAGGTGCATGACTACGTATGGTAGAGATTCTTTGCATTCTAATCAGCAAATAAGGTTGGTCTGTTTTCAGTTCATATATTCCAAGAAACCTCTTGGTTTGTGATTCTCCTTGGGATTCCTTATCCACAAGTCTCTTGTTCCCTTGACCTTCTCATCATTCTGTTTCATTGGGCTGCCACTAGAAAAAGACATTGGCCCAAATCTAGCCACATGGCAAACTGTAATGGGTTAGTTTAAAATAGGCTTTCAGCCCGATGTTGACATGATAGTTTGATCCCTGAGTGAGTTACCATAATATTAAAAACAAAACAAAACAACTAACATTCTTCTCTGGCCATGCTCTGCAACCCTAACCTCAGTTAGCTGTCTGATGGCTGTTGGCCATGAAAAGGATGGGATGAGAGTTAGAATGAACTTATGCCAACCATCCCTACTTAATAAATAAGCTTAACAGCACATGGCCTCTGATAGAATGTAAGCTTCTGGAGGGCAGGGGCCATTACATTTTTGTGTTTGTATTCCCAGGCCCTAGAAAGTGCCAGATTCGTTTGCTAGATTGATACCCTTGTGATTGAGGGTCTGGAACTGGAATAATAATCTCTCATTTCTATAACACTTCAAGTTTTACAAAATGCTTTTCTTGTGTTGCCTGTGTAAGGTAGTGAGAACCTTATTGCCTTTATCTTACTGATGAGGAAATGGGCTTCAGAGAGGGGTGACTCTCTGAGGGTTCCATGGTTAGCAAGTTTTGGAACTAGGACTCAAACCGAGCTCTTCTGACATGAGGCATTCTTTTTACCATTGGTTGAGATTGATTGCTTGTCATCTGTCAAAGATGTGTGAAATGTACGCAGTCTTTTACTTCACCATTCCCTCTCTCAGAATACAGTGTGAGTGTGGTGGGATCAACCCTAGATTCAGAATCAAGAGACTCAGGTTCCAGGCTTGATCCTGCCACTTGTTAGCTGTGTGACCTTGGTCATGTCCATTAACCTTACTCAGTTTCCTCATCGATGAAATGGGAATAATAATACCTGCTTTGACTTTCGGAATTGAAGGAGTTTACAAATGGGTGTCACTCAGTTCCAAAGGAACTGTGATGAAAAATGCCATCCTCCTCCAGGGAGAAAACGGATCAATTCTGAATGCAGCTTGAAGCATACTTTTTTAAGCAGTATCTTTATTATTTTATTTTGTTTGTGTTTTCTTCCTCAACATGGTTAATATGGAAATATGTTTGGCATGACCCCACATGTATAATTGAAATCAAAATGCTTGCCTTCTCAAGGAGGGGGAGGAATGGGAGGGAGAGAATTTGGAACTCAAAATTTAAAAATAAATGATTGTTAAAAATCATTTTACATAGAATTGGGAAATATTTAAAAAAATAAATAAAAGCAATTTAAAAAAACCAAATGTGCGTCACTGACTGATTTGTTCTAATGGAAACATGATTCATGATGGAGATAGATTTCTCCTATGGCCACCCTTCTCCCTTCCCTCAGTTATCTCCCATCCATCCCCCTAATCAGTACACTGCTCATCTACTTTGCACAGCCCTCCTTCACTCAAATCCAATTCACTTGAATGTTATGGCATCCTCTCTCTGATGTCTTGGTCCTCTTCCAGAACAAAGGACAAACAACAACAACAACCACAAACACAACGATGCTATTCATCTGAGGAAAGAGGGTCATTGCTATAAATAAAGTACTTTGTAAACCAATTCAGTTAAATTCTCTGGGCACTCAAAGTCCCACATCTCAAGGAGTTTACATTCTACTGGGTGAGGGGCACAACATGTACACAGAAATAAATAAGCAAATAAACAAACAAACAAATAAATGAATGAATGAATAAAGAAAGAAAGAAAAAAAGAAAATGTGTGTGTGTGTGTGTGTGTGTGTGTGTGTGTGTGTGTGTGTGTAAAATATAGAGTAAATATGAAGTAATTTTGAGGCAGCAAGAGACCACTGATGCGGGTGATATGGAAGCTGTTGAAAGTTTCACATAGGAAGTGGAGCCTGACCTGTGCTTTGAAGTAACTAGGGAGATGGAAAGGAGGAAGGAGAGCACTCTTGGGATGGGAGCCAGCCTGAGTAGAGACACCAAGGCAGGAGACCAATGTGAGTGCACAAGGAATAGCAAGTTGGCTAGACAAGGAAGGAATAAAATGTGATGATGATTATTATCACATATACAATATTACCGTATTAATATTATATTAATATAGCCATATGATTATAGTCTGGAAAGACTTCTGATCGAAATCAGATTGTGAAAACTTTTTCTAGGCTCTTTTTAGCCACACTGCACTTTAGTCCATGCCATCTCTGAGACTTCTGCCCTGGGACCCTGCTGTACTGCTTGGTAAAGGCCTCTGGAGTCCATTCTACCTAGGCAAGCTTTAGTCATGCTTCCTCTTACTCTCCAACAATCTTCTCACAGTTGCTTTGTCACCAAAGGCATATCCTCCCTCCCCTTCCATCAAATCAATCTCTCCCCCATAATTTCATTCACCATCTGTAACTTTCCAAACAAAAATACCATTCCCTGGCCACCACTCCCCTGCATTTGCCCATCTTTTGTATTATAAGCTCCTTGAGGACAGGGATTTTTCCCCTTGTTTACTACTTATACCCACAGTTATTAGCACAGCGCTTGGCAAAACCAAAGCACTTACTAAATGCTTATTCATTCATTTACATTTTGCCCTAGAACCAGCAGGTAAATACTGGTAATACTTGAACAATGAAATGACAAGACTAGACCTCTCCTTTAGCAATGTCAGTTTGTCATAAAAGTCCACTATTATTCTTATTATTTGGGACCCTCCCATGCCCATCCTTTCCATTGTCCTCCAGTGTCTTGCACATAGTTGGCACTTAATAAATGTTTGTTGAAATAGATTCTCTCACATCATGGCAGTTTCCCTCTCCACATTATCCTCTCTCACCTACTACCCAGGTCTCCCTTCTTGATTAAGACTCTACTCAGATAGCGCCCTGTACTATACACCTCCTTCCAATAAGACTAACCTTTCCAAGGTGTGACTTCTGCCCAGCTATTGGCAGTCCCTCTCCTCCTCTTCCCAAGAATCTGATCAATTGCCATGTGACTCGATATGTTACTTAGTGATATTTAGATTTGAACAGGTTTAATATTCTGCTCTAAGAGAATGAAGCTCCTACGGGTTGGATTCTAGGTACAAGTGGCTGCCAAGGTAGGCACTTTTGGGTGGGTCATGCAGATTTTCCAGCATTGTTCGGATTATACACTGTAGGTGGCCCTCTATTTCACCTACCTGTAAGCTTGGACATGGCTGAGAGCACGGGTTTAGTTAGTGACAGCTGGGCACTCACACTCCCTCTGGAAGGAGGGAAAGCTTGGCTGCCATCCCAGTGACTCCCTTTAATAAATCAGAGTTCTGTGCCACCAGCTGCTTGGCATATTGTTCTTGTCCCAGCCGTGTAGTTGCCAAATTGTTAGTGTGCAAGATGGGGGAGGGAAGCTGGAAAGGACATGAGGATGTGTGTGTGTTTGTGCGTGTATATGATTAACCTCTTGGATACTTCCCCATTCCAGACTTCACCAGAAGCTTGGTTCCTAGTTGCTCATGTGGAGAAGGGAGTCCTGGATGTGGAGCCCTGCATTTGAATCCCTGGTCTACCACTTACTACGACAGGTATGATCTTAGACAAATCATTGGACCTTTCTCTAGCCTTCACTTTCTTCATCTGTGAATGAAGGGATTAAAACAGGTGGTTCCTATGGGATGTTCCAGTTCTAGATCTATGATAACCCCATGTGACAGCAGGAAAGATAGTTCCTTTCCATTGGAATGAGAAAAGAATGAAATAGAAAGTGGGATGTTGAATAAGAAGCAGCCATTTTTTCCTGGTGCTTAAGAAGGAATTGTAACACACGCAGAAAAGCTTTCCTAACAATAATGGTGCTTCAAGTCATTCTGTAATCTCATCAGCATAAGCAGCTCCCTCCACCAGCGCACATTGCGATCCATCCATTTAGCCATTACTCTCTTACACCATTAAATTCTTCATAATTTTCCATTATGCTATATTAGGGGGGTAGGTGATGAGTGGGACTATATAGCATGCTGGAAGCCTTTTTCTTATTCTCTGAACATTTTGTGGACATGAGTGTAACAGTTATGCTGTCCATTTGTTTTCCTCTATTTTTACTACATGACCATTTAATGACCTAATATCTGAGTCACAGCAACTCTGATAACAGGAAAAATCAAGCTACTTAGTCCAATCCATAACTGGCCAAAGATCCCCTAAACACATTGTTAACAAATACTCTTTCAGTCTTTGCTTGAAGATCTCATTTTTTCAAGGGACACTTCTAGGAACCCTACTAATCCAGAGGGTAGAAAGACATTCCTGACAAGTTTCCAATATCCTATGCTTTTAGGCATACATGGCAGTTACTTGGCCATGGTGGAAGGAAAAGTATCACCCACTGTACTCCTGTCTCTGCAAAGTACTCATTGCTCTCCATGCTTACTGGAAGTGTCATCCTCAGTCCTCTGTTTTTCTTGTTGATAGCTCTTGTAGCCAACACTCCTGACCAGGACTGTTCTCCTTACCAAGACCTGGGTGCCACCGACTAGTGGAAGTGTAGGTCTGATCTGTGTAAAGTGCAAGGAGATGGATTCGATGCCCTCTAGAGTACTAGTAAAATCCCAGGCATCACTGATTATATTTCTGAGACATGGTAGTAGTAGCAAAGGAAAGGTTGGCATGTCATAGGAAATCCAGTTCTATTTGTTGTCTCCTCAGATGGGCAGCAGAAGGCAGGGAACAGAGAGTAGGTTTAGAGATATTTCTCCTTCCCCTTATGTAAATTTGAAGAGGGATATACACAGACATATGTAGATATACACACATATGTAGACATACATACACACACACATGTATATCCTTCCCTACTGCTTTAAAACATGCCCAAATCTCTCTAATTCGTAAAAGAACCTTTCACTAGACCCCACTTAAGCTGTCATCGTATGTCTTTCTCCCTTCTCAGCTACACTCTTTGAAAAAGTTGTCTACACTCACTCCCTCTATTTCCCACTATTCACTCCACAACCCTCTGCAATCTGGCTTACAACCTCCATCACTCAACTAAAAGTACTCTCCTTAATGTTGTCAATAATCTAATTGCTAAATCTAGTGGTTTTTTCTGTGTCTTAATCTTTCTCAACACTTTTACTATAGTCAACACTGTTGACCACACCCTCCTCATGGATACTTTTTCCTCTCTGGGCTTTTGTGACAGCATTCTCTCCTGGTTCACCTCTTCTTGTGTGACTGGTCCTTCCCAGCCTCCTTTGTTGGTTTATCATCCATATCATGCCCTATAACTGTGAGTGTTCCACAAAGTTCTGCCCTTAGCTCTCTTCTATTTTCTCTCTATACATTCTGTCTTGGTCACTTCATTATACACGATGAGTTTAACTACATAATCTTTAAAAATTAAAGAAAATGTATTTTATTTTCCCCCCAATTATGTGTTAAAACAATTTTAAACATTTTTGAAAAAAATTTGAGTTCCAAATTCTATCCCTCCCTAACCTTCTGTCTCTTCCTGAGATGGTAAGCAATCAGATATAGGTAATAAATCTTTATGCAGATGAATGCCAGATCTATATATTCAGCTCTAATCTGTCCCCTAAACTTTAGTCTTGAACAAAAGTGGATGTCCTCGATAAATCTTAAACTCAATATGTGTAAAACTGAACTTGTTATCTTTTCCCCTAAACCCTTCCCTCTTCTAAATTTCACTTTTTCTGCTGAAGGCACCACCGTCATTTTGGCATCATGCTAGACTCCTCATTCTATCTTACCCCACCCCACCCCCCACTCCAATTCAATCAGGTGCCAAATTTTGCTATTTCTACCTTCACATATCTCATTTCCAAATACTCTTCCTCTACTCTCACAGCTTCCTCCTTAGTTCACCATAAGAATTGCAATAACCTCCTAACTGGTCTCCCGGCTTCAAATCTCTCATCATTCCAGTTTATCCTATCATAATACTGCCCAAGCAATTGTCCTTAACCACAGATCTAACCATGTGATTCTCCTATTAAACCAATTCTAGTGGCTTCTTATTGCTTCTAGGTTAAAATATAATTTAAAATATAACTGGTATAACTTTTAAACCACTATACAATCTGACCCCAACTTATCTTTCCAGCCTCACTGAGCATTACTCCCTGGAATATATTCTGATCTAGCCAAACTGACACTTCATGTCCTATCTCCACACTTTTCATTGACATCCTCCTCCTGCCTTATCCCTCCTCCCTGCTCATTCCTGGAGTGTACTCCTTCTTCTGTTGTCCAGTGGTGTCTGACTCTTCATGACCCCATTTGGGGTTTCCTTGGCAAAGATACTGGAGTGGTTTGCCATTTCCTTCTCTCCCATTTTTATATGAGGAAACAGAGGCAAATAGGATTAAGTGGCTTGCACAGGATCACATAGCTGGTGAGTATCTGAGGCTGGATTTGAACTTAGGTCTTCTTGATTCCAGGCTGGGCACTCTCTCCACTATGCCACCTAGCTGCCCAATTCCTTCTTTATCTCCATCTTATAGAATTCCTCTCTCCCCTTAAGATATAATTCAAGCACCTTGTTCTGCATAAAGCCTTTCCTTATCCTTCCCCCCACCCAACTGCTAGTGCCCTCCTTTCTAAAGTGTCTTCTATTTAACTGATTTCTATATATTTGTTTTTATTGATTTTATATTTGTTGTATATATTTATATATGTATGTGACATTCTCTCCCCTCTCTCCCTCCCAAATGATAATGTAAGTTTATTGCAAGTAGGCATTTGTTTTCATCCTTTATATTTGTATTCTTCACACCTAGCACAGTGCCTGATACATGAGAGATACTCCATAAATATTTACTGATTGATTGCAAAGAAGACCAACATTCTGGAATTTTCCTATAATTTTAAACTTTGGGCTGACTGATTTTTGAAAATTTCCTTTTGGATTTTGAATTTAGTAATTGTCAAAAATACAAACATTACAATATACAGAGAACAAAACGATGATTTCACATAAAACTATGACCTTTTGTTACATATAATTTGTTTTTAAAAGGTACATAATAAATTCAACAAGATAGTAATAAAATACCTATGTTTGTGGCCCCTTTTGAATTTATTTTTTGCTTATGTCTTATTGTTAGTGAAGGAATTGGCCAATGAGCACAGGTCTGATAAACAGACATAAGCATTCTTAACTGATAGAATTTTCCAACTGAAAAGGGCTGGGATTCTGGAAAAGTGGCAATGACATAATGGAATGAATTGCTTTGGAGAGATGAATCATGTATAGACAATTTGTAACTGGTTGTGGTCTGCTACTAAGGGAAATTAGAGATTGTCTAGTCTAATCTCCTTACTTTACAGAGAAAGAAACTGAGGCCAGAGAGGGGAAGCAGTTTTATCCAAGGTCACGCCAACTAGATGATAGGAGATCTGAGATGAATATTCAGGAGGTAGTCCTAGATTTGGAATGGGGAAATTGGAGTTCTGGTCTTCAGTCTACCATTAACCAGCTATATAGACTTGGCCAGGTCACTTCATCTCTCTAAGATTCAGTTTCCACAACTTATTAATATGGCACACTCCAGGTTATGGAGTATTTTGCCCATCACTATCTGTCTCATAGGGTTGTTGAGACCTTCAAAATCAGTAACTCAATGTCTGAAGCTTTTGACACACTATCAATTACCCTTTTCTCTT
The DNA here is from genome assembly GCF_011100635.1 of Trichosurus vulpecula. Classification (NCBI taxonomy): domain Eukaryota; kingdom Metazoa; phylum Chordata; class Mammalia; order Diprotodontia; family Phalangeridae; genus Trichosurus; species Trichosurus vulpecula. The sequence continues at coordinate 379,069,998 of NC_050573.1, forward strand.
GGATATCTCTCTTTCTAGATTTTTGTAACACTGTTCTCTCCTGTTTTTCCTCCTACCCAAATGACTGTTTGTTTTCAGTCTCCTTTGGCAGATCTTCATTCATGTCATACGCAATATAAATAGATGTCTCCCTAGGGTCTTTCTGTAGCCCCTTATCTTCTCCCTCTATACTATCTCAATTGTTGATATTGTCAGGTGAATCTCATGGATCCAATGAACATCTCTATGCAAATGATTCCTGGATCCATTCATCCAGTCCTCACCTAACCAAAGTCAATGGACTTGATTACGGCCAAGATTCCTTCTAGCTTGAAATTCTAGGATTTGAATTCTCTTTAGCTGCATTCTTCCCCATGCCCCCACTTCATTATCCACTTCTCTTTTAATCCTTATAACAATCCTGTGAAGTAGGCAATGTACATTATTAATATGTGCAATTTTGCAGATGAAAAAACTGAAGCCCAAGAGGTCGAATGGCTTGGCCCAGATCACCGAACTTATAAATGGCTATGCCAGGATTAGATCTCTCAGCACAGCCCTCATTCAGCTTCATTAGTGCTAGGAATGGGCATAGGACCTGAACTCTATTAGCTCTGGTTCTATGTTGGGATGAAGTGAGGTCCTCCTAAGTCATTTAACAGTTACCAAAAGGAGGTTTACTTAGCCCTACTAAGCAAGGACAGACAACAAGAATCCATTGGCACTTGGATTCTATAGATATGGCCTCACTCTTTTCCCATAGAGAAATGTTTCTAGTCAGCAGGGCAGGATGCGATGACTCTTGTGGTCTTCAGACATCCACCAAATCTGAAGGACCAGACTCTTCCTGGGTGGGACTTTTCTGCTTTTAGGTGATCAGGAAGCCAGAGTCTGCCAGAAATCTGCTTCAGGGGAGGCAGGGACCCATTAGGACAGTCTTTGTCATCTTTTAGGGAAAAATCCAATCCCTGAGGATTAGTCCCATCTGAGGGTGGGAAGAGGAATGGGCCTAAACCATGTTGTAGGGAGAAGAAGGCATGGGAAAGCCTGGTAAGTATTAGCTCTGTCATAACCAGCCAAATTACTTCCATTAAATTAGAAGCTCCTTGAAGGCAGAGGCCATCTTTTGCCTTTATTGTATCCCCAGCACTTAGCAAAATGCCTGGCATGTAAGAAAGCAGATACCAGAGCTGGTTGGTTGGTTGCTGTCCTTTGTTCTTGAAGAGGACCAAAATGACATCATTGCTAGAGTCAAGATTCAATATGTCCCACTATGGCTGATCAGACCAATCTGAGCTCAGAATTCTCCACCACAGGTGGGGTACAAATAGTCCATGAGAACATTTGGGGTGAATGCTCTAACTTTGCACATCCTGCATTTCCTTTGAGCTGTTTCAATTCTGCTTTGCTTATCAGAACAGTTTTAGAGTCGGAGGACCTGGGTCTGATTCTGGCTCTGCTACTAATTATCCGTGTGACCTTGAGTGAATCACTTCCTGTCTCTGAGCTTTGGTTTTCACATCTATAAAATGGGAATGGCAATACTTGCATTACTTCTATCACAAGGTCATTGTGAGGAAAGCACTTTGTAACCCTTAAATAGCAAAAGAAATATTGTTATGGTTATTATTGTTATTGCAATAGGAGCTAAGAGAAAGTTTCATGATCTATGAGTTTCATATAGTTGCCCTATTCTTCTCCTATACTCGGAGATAAGGTGCTATGCCATGACAATAGACAGGTAACATGGTGAGTATAAGCATATGGCCAGAAGAAGACAAAGTGAAAGATTCTACCCCTGTAGCCTCTTAACTGCTTTTGACATTGTTTATCATTTGTGATGATCCAGCCACCCCGGCTGCCTTGATTTAGCATATTAATCTGGGGGTTGGGGTGGGGGGAGGCACTCAGAGAGGTATGAAGCCATTAGAGAAGCTGAGTGGAAGACTGGTGATGAACTAGCCATCATTTGACCTGAATGCAGACATATATTCTATTGGATTGACCTTTTGGGGAGAGAAATGGGTGTCCCCAGCTGTCACTGGTTGGCTGGGCTGAGGGAAATGTAGCTCATGATCAAGACGGATTCCTCCAATGACTATCCCTTCTTCCTCCCTCCATATCCCCCCTCCCCCCAGTACCAATCAATACACTCAGCTGGGTCACTTTCACTAGGTACAGTTGCGGAAAGCAAAATGCCTTGAACTAGGATTCAGAAGAACTGGGTGCTAGTCCAAGCTCTGCACCTCTGTCTCCTCTCTGAGACTGAATTTTCTCATCTCCAAAATGAGAAGATTGGGCTAGATGGGCTGTCCTGTTGTTCAGGCTGTATATTTTTGAAATGCTGTGATATGGATAATGAGGTGGCAGGGGTGATCCTGGGGGCTTTGCCATGCTGCACTGGCCCTTGAGACACATTTTGAAATCAGGTCAGTTTGTTTTTGGTGCCCCCTCATCTCCTCTCTCTCTGCTCCTCCCTCCACATCTAACGACCACCTCCTCCCACACCCCAGCAAGGTGAGATGGGGGATTAGGGTCTAGGACTGTCCCATAGTCCTTTTCCCCTTGTCCATCAAAACTCTCGTATGTTTCTTGCCCTTCTTTATGCTAATGGAGAGGGAAAGAAAGCTTTCTGATGAACCTGCTCTTCCTCAAACAAGATGCTCTATCTGATTCTGCTTATGGGCATTTTCACTGACTGTCCCCCAGGCCTGGAATGCTCTCCCTCCTCATCTCTTCCTCCAGATTTCCCTGGCTTCATTTAAGTCTCAGCTAAAATCCCATCTTCTATAAGAAACTTTCCCTGATCCCTCTTTACTCTCTAGTGCCTTCCTCTGTTGATCTATTTATCCTTTGTATCCTTAGTTTGTATGTAGTTCTTTATATGCTGTTCTCTCCCCCCATTAGATTGTGAGCTCCTCAAAGGCAGGGCTTTTTCCTTTCTTTGTATCCCTGGTATTTAGAACAGTGCCTGGGGCATGGTAGACATGTAGAAAATGCTTATGTACTGAGTGAATGATAACCGTTAGTGGCTTGTTAAGTTCCCCCTCTGTCCTAGTTCTGCCCTGATTTAGGTCAATGCTGGGATTGGAATACAGTGAGATACTCACCGACTCTCTGAAAGTTGTTGAAAAGAGGTTTACTTGACAATATCATAGAAAGGATTTTCGGCAAGGATACAGAACTGATTCAGTTGATGGCAGTTTTCCTGCTTCTACTTTCGCCATGGTTTCACAACGGTCAAAAGGGTGTAGTGCTGTGCCAGGGGAGCCAATGATGCTGCCCCAAGATACTTTTTGGATATAATTGACCAAGAAATTTTTGCATCAATATTTTGATTCTCTCCTAGTATTTTATCAAACAGCAATTCCCTTAGTCCAGTGGAATGAATCACCAATGGAAGAACTAAAACAGTATGGCAGATAGTTGATTTTTAATAGTCACATATCCTTAAAGGGGCCACCACATACCAGTGATTAGGGCCATCACCAGGCCTGAGAACCTCCCTCCTTCTTGCTCCCTCAACCCCTGCCCAAGGAAAGAGGGCCAAGATCCAACTTGGGATCTCAAAGACAGGGTAAAACAGAGACCAACTCATAGAAGGAATCAGAGCTTCCCAGGAAGGTCAGTGTCCTATAGATGAGGCAAAAACAGGAAGCCAGAGGCCCAAGCAGTTTTCAAGCCAGGGAGATCTGCTCATAAATTAAAAGGCACACCTCCAGAGAGATGGTGGTATGGTGCCATCTGCCTTCTTGAGGCTTCATCCTTTCGTAGCAGTGGCATGAGGTCTCCATCTCGCACTAATTTTGACATTCACCCTATGGTCATAGTCCCATGGAAGAACAGCTAATGGCTAACAGTTAATATTTATTTATTTATTTATTTGTTTGTTTGTTTGTTTGTTTGTTTATTTATTTATTTTTGTTGAGAACCCTTTATCTAGAAGATGCAACAGATAATTAATTTTTTTTATAACTTCGCATTGAATTAATTTATACACTAGTCAAGTTGTGGAGAAGAATTATGACCAATGGAATGAATCATGAGAAAGAAGAGACAGAACCAAAAAAAAACCAACCCCAAAAACAAAAACAAAAGAGCAGAGAAAAGGCGAGCATGTAGTGTGCCTCAATCTGCATTCAAACTTCACAGTTCTTTCTCTGGATGAAGATAGCATTCTCCATCGTGAGTCCCCTGGAGTTGTCCTTGCACCTTGCGTTGCTGAGAAGAGCGAAGTCTGTCAGGGTTGGTCCTCACAGAATCCCTATATCTGTGGTTGCGTACAATGTTTTCCTGACTCTGCTCCGCTCACTCAGCATTATGTCGTGTAGGTTTTTCCAGGTTGTTACGAAGTCCGTATCATCCCCATTTCTTATGACAGAATAGTATTCCATTACCTTCATATACCACAGTTTGTTCAGCCATTCCCCAATTGATGGGCATCCCTTTGATTTCCAGTTCTTGGCTACCACAAAGAGAACCGCTATAAATATCTTTGTACATATGGGTCCCTTTCCCTCTTGTGTGATTTCTTTGGGATACATCCCTAGAAGTGGTATTGCTGGGTCAAAGGGTATGAACATTCCTGTGGCTCTTTGGGCGTAGTTCCAAATTACTCTCCAAAATGGCTGGATCATCTCACAACTCCACCAGCAATGTAACAATGTTCCAATTTTCCCACATCCTCTCCAGCATTTATCATCCTCCTGCTTTGTTATTTTAGCCAATCTTACAGGAGAGATGTGGTATCTAAGAGTTGTTTTGATTTGCATTTCTCTAATCAGTAGTGATCCAGAGCATTTTTTCATATGCCTATAGATAGCTTTAATTTCTTCCTCTGAAAACTGCCTGTTCATATCCTTTGACCATTTCTCAATTGGGGAATGGCTTGTATTCCTATATATTTGGCTCAGTTCCCTGTATATTTTAGAAATGAGGCCTTTATCAGAGATACTAGTTGCAAAGATTTTCTCCCAATTTTCTGCTTCCCTCCTAATTTTTGTTGCGTTGGCTTTTTTTGTACAAAAACTTTTCAATTTAACATAATCAAAATTATCCATTTTATAGTGATTACTGTGTGTAAGGCATTAAGTGCTTTACAATGACTATCTTATTTGATCCTCACAACAACCTAAGAGATATTATTATTTCCAATTCATGGATAAGAAATTTTTGGCAAACAGAGGTCAAGTGACTTGCCCAAGATCATACAGCTAATAAATGTTTGAGGTCAGATTTGAACTAAGGTCCTCCTGATTCCAGGCCTGCTGCTTAGAAGGCAGCAACTTATATGAGGTTAAGAAGTTTTTGAAGCCCTTCAAATCATCCTATACAGCTGGTTGTCTCCCTTACTCTTAGAGAGGCATAAACATCAGTGTATATACTCTTCAAGAATCTTCTGACCTTCAGTGTAAGGGAATTATAGGATAGGAGGTCTTTCTTCTCCACAGAGATCTTATAATGGTCTGAACAAAAGTAAGAATACTTTCTGAATTTTTCTGTTCAGAAATCTGAGATTTAAACTCACACCCTTGAAAAGAGCCCCATTCATTCCCTTTTGGTGAAAGAGGTCCTTTCAGTTTCACTGAGAAACTATTCTTTGCCTAACAGTTCACATCATCCCTGGCCTGGCCTCCCCACCGCAGTGTCTTGGATGTCCAACAACCAAAACCAACCATATTTATTGAGAATTTATTGGGTGAAGAATCCTATACTTACTAGTTTGATGGCAGAAGCCGTCAAACAGGAGAAGAATTGGCTTTTCTTTTGAGAAACTTAGATTTCAGAAACTACTTTAAGACATTTACAGAGCACTGGGGAATCAAATACAAAGTAATATCTTGTAAGTCTTGGTTAGCTGTGATCATAGACTCATAGAATTTTAGGCAAGAGGCACCTCAAAAGTCTTCTAGTCCAGTGGCTCCTCAGCAACCCATTACAATATCTCCAGCAAATGGTTTTTAGTCTTTGCTTGAAGACCTCTTATGAGCAGGAACCTGCTGCCTCCCTGGGGAGCCCATTCCACTTTTGGGGCGCTCCAAATATTAGAGCTCTCCAATACCACTTTTGAAAAGAATAGAAATTTTGGAGAGCTCTAGTTGTTAAGAGCTCTAAGAGCTCTTCAGATATGGCCTGATCAGGGCAGAGTATTCAATGAAGCTTAATATGGAATTGACTTTTTTGACTATTATAGGTATTTTAGTGGATTGGAAACTCTCGATGATTCACTAATATGTCATATCTTTTTATAGGAATTATTTTCTGGCTATGCTTCCTCCATCTCTTACTAGTGCAGTTGATTTTTTGAACCCAGGAGAAGGACTTTACTTTTAACACTTTTAAATTCTACTTTATTAGATTTGACTCACTATTTTAGCTTCTCTTTTGGAAACCTGTCATCTAATGCAATTCGCTCCTGAGGGTCACCCCAAAAGATGAAGAAGGGACTGTGTGTTTGATCTACTTGTATGCCCTCAGACAAGCCAGACTACCTTCATTCTACAATAAGGTATGATAGTGACTATTTATTTATATACACTTTAAGGTTGATTAAAATGCTATCTTTACAACAACCCTCTGACGTAAGGAGTATAGGTATTGTTATCCCCATCTTACAAGAGAGAAAACTGACGTATAGAAAGGTGAATGGATATTATTAAGAATCAGAGTTAGGACTTGAACTCAGACCTTCTGACTTCTCACAAAGTCTTTTCAGGTATACCATACTGCTTCTCTGCTGAATAGGCAGTACTTGAGCTTTTAAAGTAATTCTCTGGTCCAAGTTTTCTGGTCCTCCATCTCTCCTTTCATTAAGCCCTATGCTTAATGGAGTCAGTACTTTGGAGTGCTGCTGCTGCTGCCGCCTGGGCCCAAAGGAGAACGGTGCCTTCTACATCAAGATAGGGATAGAAATCACACCTGACTTCGATAGAACTCTACCATTTGTAAAGTGCTGTATACATATTTTTTCATTTAAGCCACCCAATAATTCTGTTGGTTCAGTGCTATTATTGTCTTACAGATGAAGAAATAGGTTATATATTTATGTTATAAATAACACATTATACTGATATTTAATCTATTATATTGATATGTAATACATTATAATATAGATATCATACCCATCTTACAGATAGAGAAATTGAGACCTGGAGAGATTAAGTCACTCGCCCAAGGTCATGCATATAGTGTCTGAAAGCAGGATTCAAATCGTGATCATCTTCACTCCAAGGCCAGCTCCCTAATCATTCTGCTATGCTGCCTTAGACTATCTGAAATGAATTGGATTTGCCTACCTTGGTTTCCTGTACTGAGTTTATTCCCTCACTCTGTATTGCAGTACACAGCCTCATTGCCATTTCAGCAAAGCTGAATGTTGGAAGGGGCAAAAACTGGACATTGAAATCTAATGAGGAATGCTTTCAGACACGAGGGAAACTTTCCATCCCCAGAAAGTTTGAAGAAGCCAGCAAGACCACGAACTTACTCCAGGGCGCACTCTTTCCAAAATTTTGTCCCTAGCTACTCACTTGCATAAGATCCAGTTGGAGTATGGGAAACATAACTTGGCTGAGGAAAGCCACCTCTGATCCAGGAATGCTATTCAAATCAGAAAGGCTAGATCTCTCCTAGCTTCTGCCTGGAGGGGGCACAATTCAGGGTTTGGGCTCTGAGGGAGTTAGTCAGGAGGGGCTTCTGCCAATCCTAGTCTAAAGGCCACTGCCCTTTCTGAAAGGGCAGAGCAGCTGTTCAGCTGAAAGGGCACTGTAACACTCCAACTGAAGAATACAATGCCACCCAGCAAGGCAGTGACTAAAAATGGTGAAAGACTGTAGCTGCCCATTGAAGGGCAAGCCTAGGCCCTAGGGAGTCCAGTGCATGAGTATGTCCACAGACATTCAGTGCCCTGGGAAGAGCCTAGCATCTGAGCACAGTGCCCATTGCAGTCTGGAAGCGGCTATCCAGGAGCTGAGTCATCTGCCATGCCCAGTCTGGCAGCAGCCGGAGTGACTTGTCTGGCCAATGCTGTTGGGCATCTGAGCACCTTGCTTGACCCAGCCTAGCAGTGGCTGGACCTGTCCAGCCAAAATGCCCTGTCTTAGGAGGAGCCAGTCTTGCTAAGAATCTGAATAACACATCCATCACCAATGCCATGCCCCACAGTGAACTTCATGAGGACCCTCTGGAAAGGACACTGAGGCCCCTATCCTTCAGAGGTTGTGAGTTGCCTTGGCCATGTGCCTTGCTGGGCCCTATCCATTTGCATTGTTACCAGTGTACTGTAAACTTGTGTTCACTCTTACTCTCACTGACTCTGTATATGTACATACATATGTGTGTGTTTAGGAGGTTAGTCACCCACATAGTTAACCCTAGCACCCTGAAAGCAATAGCAGCTGCCCTTCTGGGGACCCAACCTGTCATCACCAGGGGCTGGGGGGGATGATCTGAGAGAAGGTGCTGCACTTAAACTTAGACTCAGGCTCAGCCAATTCTAAAGTCTTCTGGCTGCTGGTGGGCTTTGGGTGCTCCTCCCACATTCCTATTTAATCACTGGTTATTAAGAAATTAGGACCATAGGATTTAGAGCTAGAAGGGCCTTAAGTGCATCTAATCCAACCAACCCATTTTATAGATGAAGAAACTGAGGTCCAAAGAGGTTTTCCTTCTACTCCAAAAAGGAGAAGGGGAAAAGACCCCTGATAAGATTTGCTTCATCACTAAGAAAAAAATGAATAATTCTACTTGACATCTAATTTACACCCTTAGTTCATAAAAGACTTTCCCCATTCTTTTCTCATGTGCTTCAAGGTCAATGAAGAGAGGTGAGTTCTGATGATAGTACAGGGAGGCTGGGTTTTGCTGGCGAGGCCTCCATCAGTCTTTGGATTAAAGGGGCTGCTTTAGCCCACTAGTAAGGACCCATTCTCTTCAAATCACTCACCCTAAACCAAGTCTGAGCTTGGAGGCAGAGGGATTGTTTTTGCAGTGGGTGGGTGACCCTTTAGACCACTGATATATATGACTGGATTGCCTTTTGTCCCCTTTCTGTCTTAGTAAGTAGGGGGAGGTGGGGTCCTGAAAGGACCTAAGTAAAGAAGGTAGGAGCCTAGAGTCAGGAAAACTCATCTCCCTGAGTTCAAATCTGGCCTCTGACACTTATTAGCTTTCCAACCCTGGGCAAGTCACTAAACCCTGCTTGCCTCAGTTTCCTCATCTGTAAAATGATCTGGAGAAGGAGATGGCAAGCCACTCCTGTATCTTTGCTAAGAAAACCCCGAATGGGGTCATAAAGAGTCGGGCATAGCTGAAAGGACTCAACAATAGAAAGTAGGGGAAAGTAGAATCCTGGAAGGACCTAAGGAAGGTATTGGGATTAAGTCAGACCAACACTACCGCTATAGCCATATTTGTCACTATACCCCAGCATATTCACTCCACTCCACCCAGGCTGTATCCTACTCAGATAATTTGGCTTAAGGAAACATGGTGCAGTGGAAAGAACATTGTTGTTGTTTCTGCTTGTCCTTTGTTCTTGTAAAGGACCATGACATCAGGGAGGCAATGCAAGAGAAATGGATTTAAGTGAGACAGGGCTGTGCAAAGTCACCAGCTTCACTTTCTCCTCTGGAACCATCTGGGTCCAGTGGCCAGATATAGATCAGGATGACTGGAGACGGCCCAGGATGCAATGGGAGACCTTGGCCTTTTTAAGCTAAGATCTTTAACAGGTCTCATTTTGAGGCAATGCCCATTCAGTGATTAAGGCTAGGTAAGAAATGAGGCAGAGAACATTGTATTTGGAGTCAGAGGAGTTGGCTTCAGTTCCTGACTCTTCTACTTAGTGCCTCTGCCATCTTTCCAAGTCACTTAACCTTTCTGGGCCTCAGCTTCCTCATCTGTAAAATGGGAGGTTTGGACTAGGTGACCTGTAAGATCCCTGTCGGCACTGACTCCTGTGATCCTATAAACTTTAAGGTAATTTTCTGCTCTGCTTCTATGATCCTCTGAAAAAAGCTCTGCTCATCTGATGCTGAAGAAACTTTCTGACTTTTGGAAAAGTGAACACTTCCTCCGTTGACCCCTTGGTGAGAAGCTGATTGTAAAGCTATTTAAAAACCAAATTTCTTTTGGACCCAGCATGTGAGGGAGCAGCTGGGTCTCTTGCAATCCAATAGGCATTAAGGGACCTTTGAATGGATGGATTATTGGTCTGACTGTGTAAATACGTATTTAGGGAGCTTTAATAACACATATTATTGACTAGGTAGGGCTGTGGAGCCATTCTTGTGCAAATCCATATTTAGTGTGCTATTGATCCACGTCAGGCAGCCAACACCATATTAATTTGGATGTGAGGATTAAAAACATTTTGCAAAAGTTGCTGCTGTGTAGAAAAGAGCTGACACCTGCCTGCTGACAACATTGTGTGTTTCCCTTTAAATATCTCAGTGATGCTGAGTTGACCAGCTTCTTTTCCAATGGCTTTTTTTCCCTTTCAGAGCAGGCTTCATCCATCCATTCACTTGGCACACCCCTGCAATGTCTGTCAATGGAATAAGAGCATGGGTAAGTCAGGATAGATGGTTGAGCCTGGGAAGGGCTGTAGAATGCCAGCTTCCCAGCAGAATGTCAGCTTCTGATGAGCAGGGACCATCTCATGCTTATCTTTGTATCTCCAATTCATGGCTCAGTACCTTGAATATAGTAGGGCTAAGGATAGGGACTGGACCTATGATTTCATTGCTAAAAGGAAGTCCCAAGTGAGGAAACTCCCTCCACCAATGCAGGTCTCACGTCAGCACCTTCTGTACAATTTACAATCATAATGAGCTATGTCGAATATTGACAGGTAAGTGACTTTCCCAGGGTCACACAGCCAGAAGGATTCAAACCCAGGTTTCTATCCACTAAGGCCATGATATTCCTCATATATAGTGTGCATCCCAATATTCAGAGCCCTCTATAATCTTATTGCAACCTATCTTTCCCGCTTCATCTCATATTCCACTCTTTCATGTACCCTAACCCTACTGTCCTCTTCTGTTTTGTGCTTTTGCTCACAAGATTCTCCATACTAGGAATAGACTCCCCTTGTTCTCTACCCAGAACTACCCCGAAACTGTCAGAGACAAAATTCTGGACTTCACCCTTTTGCCTCTGCTTGGATTTGACTCAGACTATTTCCTTCACCCCAGATCTACCCAAAGCTGAGTATAGAGGGTTGGTTCAGAGGGCTTGGTCACCTTGGTGAGGTGAGGAGACTCTTTGCTTGATCTTCAGTTGCATCTCCCTGTGGAGAGTGTGGGCATGATCGTTAACACCTCCCGGAGAGAATTAAGGACCTCTTCTGGATCTAGATCCTCCTCTACTTGTTCATATCTCACCAGGGATGAGTCATTAAGTCTTAGCTTGCTGGGATTATTTGATTAGCTCAGGTTATTGGGGATCATAACTACATGTTGTGTTTAGCTGATATAAGGACTGACCTACCATTGTCCTTAAGGCAGAGTTGAGACCAGTCAGTTGATAAACATTTATTAAGGACTCAAAGCTGTCGAGGAGTTAGAGGGATGTCTATCCCAAGCATGTGAAGACTTCCCATTGGCAGAAAGGGCCATGAAGGTGGTTGAAGCAGGTGCTGAGGAGTGTTTAGAGCTTGGTCAGACATCGGAGATGTCAAGGTGTGATGCTAATCAGTTATTAAAGATCTTTCCTGCACATTCAATAGGCCTCAGGTGGGGCTAGTTAAGGGAAACTTGATTAGAGGTTTTGTTGGTAGGCAGGCCTACACCCTTTACTAAGTACTAAGCCCTACACCCTTTCCCTGATTGAGCATGAAGACCTCAGGCCCTAAAAAGAGTATATATACCCAGAAGGTAGCCATTAGAATTAGAATTCAGCTCAAGGAGAAGAAGTAAGAACTCTGAGATGACAGAGCTGAGAATCTGCAGAGTGCTCAGAGACTAGCAAGCTACAGAACTCAGAGAGCTGCAGAGAGAGCAGAGTGGAGAGTGGCGACCAGGGATGTGCAGAGACCAGAAAACTGAGAATCTATAGAATTGAGAGATTGGAGAACAGAGAATCCACAGACTGGAGAATCCAGAAGACTGCAAGGATTCTGAGAACTGCAAGGGGTGAGGACACAGGCAGGCAGACAATTAGGATTTGTGAGTGTTTATGGGAAGGCCCTAGCAAGGGGGAGGGTTACAGGATGACTTGGTTCCTTGCTGTAATACTACATTATGATTTCCTTGTTGTTACATTGAGGTGGACTTACTGGCTTTGGAATACAATTACTGCTATGTCAAATTGGGGTTATTGGTCTTGGGATTTGATCCTCTGGTGCCTAAATAAATGTTATACTTCCTCTGCCTTCTACCCAGAGAATCTCTTATACTTTATGATTCCAAACTATACAGGCATGTTCATGGTCATTTCAAGGTCATGAATCTTGCCTTGCTGATACACAAAGTCATCCACTGCATCCTGGGCCATTAGTCTCAGCTTTTGTCTTGCTGCTGGACTTTGAGGACTCTGGAAGAGAGAGTGAGGCTGCTGACTTTGAGAAGCTTTGCATCACTTAAATCCAGTTCACACATGAGTCAAGGCATCACCCTGTAATGTGATTGGTCCTCTTTGAAAATGAAGGACAAACACTACCAACAACATTAAAAGCCTACTATATGCCAGGCACTGTACTAAGTGTTGAAGATACAAAGAAAGGATTTTATGCCTCTAAATTAAAGCTTTGATGGTCTTTAAGGGAGCTGAGATTTTGCTTCTGCCCTTTGTGTCTATACTCCCCAAAAAGATTGTCTACAATAGTTGCCTCCATTTTTTCTCCTTTCATTCTCTTGTTAACCCCTTATATTATGACTTACAGTCTTATCATTCCCCTGAAACTGCTTTTTCCAAAGTTATCAATGATCCTTTAGTTGTCAAATCCAATGGTTTTTTTCTCAGTCCTCATTCTCTTTGACCTTTCTGCAGCCTTTAACACTGTTAATCATCCTCTTCTCTATGAAATTCTCTTCTCTCTAGGTTTTCAGGGCACTGCTCTCTTTTGGTTCTCCTCCTACCTATCGGGTGTCTCCTTCTCTGTCTCCTATGCTGGATCCTCAATCAGATCATGCCCTCTAACTGTAGGTGTCCCATAGACCTCTGTCCTAGAGCTTTTTCTCTTCTCCCTCTATACTACTTCTTTTGGTGATTTCATCAGCTTCCATGAATGTAAGTATCATCTCTATGCTAATGATTCTCATACATACTTTTCCTGTCTCAATCTCTTGGGTGACCTCCAATCTTGCATCTCCAACTGACTTTCAGATATCTCAAACTAGATGTCCACTAGGCACCTTAAACTCAATATGTCTAAAACAGAACTCACTATCTTTCCCCCTAAACCCTCCCTACACATACCTTGCCCTGTAGAGGGCAACACCATCTTCCTAGGCTATCAGACTCACAACCTAGGAGTCATCCTTAACTCCTCACTATCTCTCTGCTATCTTTCTGTCTCACTATCTCACCCCCTGCCCCACATCTAATTTGTCGCCAAGGTCTGTTGACTTCACCTCTGTAACACCTTTTGAATATCTCCCCTTCTCTCCTTTGACATTGCCATGGCTTTGGTGTAAACCTTCATTATCTGGACTATTACAGTTGCCTGGTGGCAAATCAGCCTGACTTGTCTCTTCTGACCCCAGTCCACCCTCCATTCAGTTACCAAAGTGATTTTCCTAAAGCACAGATCCAACCATGTCACCCCCACCCCCTCTGCTCAATAAATTCTAGTGGCTCCCAATCACCTCCAGGATCAAATACCAAATCCTGTTTGTTGTTCAAAGTCATTTACAACCTAGGCCCCTCTTACCGTTTCAGTTTTCTTATACCTTACTCCCCACTACGTACTCTTTGATACAGTGACACTGGCCTCTTTGCTCCCCCGTGAAAAAGACATTCCATTTCTTTGCTCTGGGCATTTTCTCTGACTGTCTCCTGTACCTAGAATGCTCTCCCAACTAATCTCTATCTACTGCCCTCCCTTGTTTTTTTTTAACATTAATTTATTTATTTTTAGTTTTCAACATTCATTTCCACAAGATTTTGAGCTACAAAATTTCTCCCCCTTTCTCCCCTCCACCCACCCCAAGATGGAATATATTCTGATTGTCCCTTTCCCCAGTCTGCCTTCCCTTCTATTACCCCCACCCCCACCATCCCCATCCCCTTTACTTTCTTGTAGGGCAAAATAGATTTCCATACCCCATTGGCTGTATATCTCATTTCCCAGTTGCATGTAAAAACAATTTTTAACATTTGTTTTTAGAAATTTGAGTTCCAAATTCTCTCTCTTCTTCCCTCCTCATTCACCCTCCTTCAGAAGGCAAGCAATTCAATATAGGTTATACATGTATCATTATGCAAAATGCTTCCATAATAGTCATGTTGTGAAAGACTAACTATATTTCCCTCCATCCTCTTGTGTCCCCTATTTGTTCAATTTTCTCCTTTGACTCTGTCTGTTTGCTTCTGACTGCACCCTCCCCCAATCTGCCCTCCCTTCTATCATCTTCCCCCCTGATCCCCTCCCCCTAATTTCCTGGAGGATAAGATACCCAATTGAATGTGTATGCTATTCCCTCCTTAAGCCAAATCTGATGAGAGTAAGGTTCACTCATTCCCTTTCACCTCCCCCCCTCTTCCCTTCCATCATAACAGCTTTTTTCTTGCCTCTTTTATGTGAGATAATTTACTCCATTCTATCTCTCCCTTTCTCCTCCCAATATATTCCTCTCTCACCCCTTAATTTTAGTTTTTAGATATCATCATTTCACATTTAACTCACCCTGTGCCCTCTGTCTATATATATGTATATTCCCTTCAACTACCCTAATGCTGAAAAAGGTCTCATGAGTTACAGATATCATCTTTCCATGTAGGAATGTAAACAGTTCAACTTTAGTAAGTCCCTTATGATTTCTCTTTACTGTTTACCTTTTCATGCTTCTCTTGATTCTTATATTTGAAAGTCAAATATTCTATTCAGCTCTGGTCTTTTCACCAAGAATGCTTGAAAATTCTCTATTTCATTGAAAGTCAATTTTTTTCTCCTGAAGTATTATGTCCAGTTTTGCTGGGTAGGTGATTCTTGGTTTTAATCCTAGCTCCTTTGATCTCTGCAATATCATATTCTAAGCCCTTTGATCCCTTGATGTAGAAGCTGCTAGATCTTGGGTTATCCTGATTGTGTTTCCACAATACTTAATTGTTTCTTTCTAGCTCCTTATAATATTTTCTCTTTGACCTGGGAACTCTGGAATTTGGCTACAATATTCCTAGGAGTTTTCCTTTTGGGATCTTTTTCAGGAGGCAATCAGCGGATTCTTTCAATTTCTATTTTACCCTCTGGTTCTAGAATATCAGTTTTCCTTGATAATTTCTTGAAAGATGATGTCTAAGCTCTTTTTTTGATGATGGCTTTCAGGTAGTCCAATAATTCTAAAGTTATCTCTCCTGGATCTATTTTCCAGGTCAGTAGTTTTTCCAATGAGATATTTCACATTGTCTTCTCTTTTTTCATTCTTTTGGCTTTGTTTTATAGTTTCTTGATTTCTCATAAAGTTGTTGGCTTCCATTTGCTCCATTCTAATTTTTAAGGAGCTATTTTCTTCAGTGAGCTTTTGGACCTCCTTTTCCATTTGGCCAATTCTGCTTTTTAAGGCATTCTTCTCCTCATTGGCTTTTTGGACCTCTTTTGCCATTTGGGTTAGTCTATTTTTAAGGTGTTATTTTCTTCTGTATTTTTTTGGGTCTTGTTTAGCAAGCTGTTGACTCATTTTTTCGTGATTTTCTTGCATCTCTCTCATTTCTCTTCTCAATTTTTCCTCTACTTCTCTTACTTGATTTTCAAAATCCTTTTTGAGCTCTTCCATGGCCTGAGACCAATTCATATTTTTCTTGGAGGCTTTGGATGTAGGAGCTTTGTCTTTGTTTTCTTTTTCTGATTGTATGTTTTGATCTTCTTTGTCACCAAAGTTAGATTCTATAGTCTGATTTTTTTGTGCTATCTGCTCATCTTCCCAGCCAATTATTTGATTTTTCAGCTCTTTGTCAAAGTATGACTCTTCTTCCAGAGTAGAGAGTGCTCTGTCCCAAGCTTCAGGGGTTTTGTGCTGCTGTTTTCTGAGCTACTTGTAGGCACCTGTAAATTTTCAGTTCTTCTGAGGAGGTATGATCCAAGGAGAGTGTTTAGTCCTCTACTGGCCTGTGCTCTGGTGTGTGAGTGACCTCAGGCACTCTTTTCTGCCTTGGAAGTGCTAGAAGGACTCCCTCTCCACAGTCACTACAAGCTCTGCCACACCAGCACTCTTCCTCACCCCAGTACCATGAACCAGGACTGTGGTTCATGTCCAAGCAGGGCAAAGCAAGAGAATCCTGCCTCAGCGCTAGCAAAGAGATTCCTGCCCTCCTGCTCTGATCAGCTGCTTGATTCCCCCTACCATCTGTGGGCCTTGAGCTCTGGAAGCAGCCACTGCTTCTGCTGCAGCCACCTCCACCACCCCATGTGCTGGGGCCAGACCATGCCCTTCTCTCCTTCTAGGTCCAACACTGACATGCTAAGTTGTCTTTGGCATTTGTGGGTTGAGAAGTCTGGAAACTGCCACACCTCAGTGATCCAGGGCCCTGAGGCCTGCTCTGCCAGGTCTGCTCTGGCCTGTTCTGTGCCTGGCACAGCCCATGCTGGACTGTGCTCTTCTCCCAGCATGGTGTGATAGACCCTTGCCAGAGACCATCCAAGCTGTCTTAGGCTAGAGACTTATTTCACTCTATCATTTTGTGGGTTCTGTAGCTCTCAAATTTGTTTAGGGTCATTTTTTACAGGTGTTTGGAGGGATTTGGGGGAGAGCTCAAGCAAGTCCCTGCTTTTACTCTGCCATCTTGGCTCTGTCCCCCTTCCTTTCTTTAAGTCCCAACCAAAGCTTCATCTTTTATAGGAAGTCTTTCCCAAAACCTCTTACTTTTGGTGCCTTCCCTCTCTTATTTTCTATTTTTCCTGTATTAGTTTGTACATATTTATTTGCATGTCATTTTTCCCCCTTAGATTATGAGTTCCTTAAGGGCAGGGATTGTTTGGTATCTGTAGGCTTAACATAGAGCCTGGCACGTAGTAGGCACTTAATAAATGCTTATTGACTGATTGAGAGTAGACATTGGTACAAGGATGGGAATTGAGGCCTATAAATTGGCATAATACCCCTGAGATTGACCTTTTCCCCTCAACCCCAGCCCCAGAGAGGCAGCAGCTGATCTGGGTCAGAAAGATGGCATTATCCAGGAGTAGTGATGGAGTGAGTGGTAGCAAAAATTTTTGAGCACTTTACCTCCCCTTCCCCCACTTCCTGTATCCCAGTCTTTTGGGGGAATGTTAAGAGTTCTGGTAATCATCTTTCTAGAGGGAGAAGGAGAAAACCTGGACCAAGAGGTTGTAGAAGATGAGATGGAAGGGGTGGGGGGGTGGGGAGGGAATGGGGAAATAGCCTTTAGGAGAGAAGATAGAGCATGAAACCATGAAACTGGAAGAACAGCAAAGGGATTAAGTCATACTGTTGCAATGCAACCTGGACCTCACCTATTTACTCCCAGTTGTTGGGACAACATGGTTTCAGTGGGAAGGGGGTTGTAGCTGTACCAATCCCAAATTCATTTTGCTTCCAGGGGTAGTTGTAGGCTAACACTATAACTGGTTGGAAGCCTATGTAGATCCTGGGGTAGAAGGTGGAACTCCTTGGAAAGGGAAGGATAATTTTATCAACTGTTTATGGGCTACTATGAGTCCTTTGTGCTGTTTTGCATTTTTGATGCACTGAAATAAAGATTATCCTATACTTAACAAGCATTGTAACCTTCAGTGCTTGCAGAGGTACTGAGGATCCTTCTACCCACATCAGTGTAGATCTAGTCATAAGCTATATTCTGAGGTTCTCAGAGGATACTGTGCTGGGGTGAAATGGGTCAAAGAGGTATGATGAAAGCAAGATTCAAATCAGTCCTTGTATATCCAAAGTTTGGGGTTTTAGGCCATGTAAGTTTGTTCCAAGGATGAAGCAGTATAAAAGGGGACTGTATATAATCAGAAAAAAATATTAAAATAAATAAAAAGGGGCACCGTGCTCAGGACGACCATCTGGTAGGTCAGTATCCCTTCCTTCACTACAACCTTTTCTCCCATAGCCCTGATTCACCAAATTTACTCCTTTGAGAAGGATCTAAAATTCAACCTAAATTGATTCAACAATATTTACTGAGCTCCTACTATGTGCAAAGTCTTGTGCTCTCATAATGAGAAGAAATTAATGAATCTGTGCACAATCCACTCAGGGTAATTCTGTTTCTCCTCATCATGAGTGTTACATATGGCCCGCAGGCTATAAACTACCCTAACAGGCATCATAACTTAACATGTTTCCGACCTGAAGAAGATCATTGCAGTAAGGTAACAGCTCCTACAGATGCCTCTGTACTTTAAGTATGGGTGTGCTTGCTTTATGGTGTTACCTGAATGATCTACATCCTGCTTTTGTCAATGGTAATTTAGAAGTGATTTGGCTTATGTTTTGTGTGCCTGCACAGTCAGAGGCATTGAGATTGAGAGCGGGAGGAAACTTGGCAATCAGAGAGCTGGACTTGGGTTCAGGAAGGCCTGGCTCTGAATCCTGGTTCCACTGTGTACTACTTGAGTGACTTGAGGCTAGTAATTTCTTCTCTCTGGGCCTCAGTTTTCCCATCTGCAAAAGAGGGCTAACAATACTTGGAGTACTTACCTCATGAGCTTATTATGAAGCTAAAATGAGCTTGCATATGTTAAGTACTTTGCAGCACTATTTAAATGTCAAGCATTATTGGAGTCCAGTCCAATCCTTTCATTTATAAATGAGGAAATGGTGAGGTCATAGGATAATTTATATTTGGGCCTGGGTGGGACAAGTCCAATCTCTTCATTTATAGATGAGAAAACCAAGGATAGAATTACTTGTCAAAGCTCACATTGGGAATTGTTGTTTGTCCTTCATTCTTGAAGAGCACCATGACATCAAGGAGGTGATGCCATGACATGCAAGTAAATTGGATTTAAGTGATGGAGGGCTGTGCAAAGTCACCAGCCTCAGTTTCTTCTCTGGAGCCATCTGGGTCCAGTGGCCAGATATGGATCAAGATGACTGGAGATGGCCCAGGATGCAGTGGAAGACCTTGGCCTTTTTAAGCTAAGGTCTTTAACAGGTCTCAGTTTGACTGAGGCAGCACCCATTCAATGATTAAGGCTAGGTAAGAAATGAGGGAGAGAATGGCTTCTTTGCCTAGTCCAAAAAAAAAAAAATCAATCTGGGAGGGGAAGACCCTCAGGGTTTCTGGCCAAAACAGAAACAAATGCTATTTACATTCACTGTGAGCCAATCAAGGCCCAAACAATGACCAAGTGGGGCTTGGCCTGGGACTTATTATTGGCCAATCAATGAGAACCAGAGTGATTTGGGTTTGAGGCTTGGTCCTTAAGAAAAAAGTTTTCAGGGATCAAAATTTACATTCCTTTGGATGGAGCACCCCCAGGTAAGGATATGACACCCTATATGGACAGAGGGAATGGAAAGAGAAAGGCAGGAAGGAAGGGAAAGAAAGAGCTGCATTGCCCAATTAGCCAGTTCCAGTTGGGTCCCCAGTGGAGCAGCTCCTATTTTCTACTCCTAGAGGTTGTTCTTTGTCCTTCGTTCTTGAAGAGGACCATGACAGCAAGATCATAGGGAATAAGCAACAGAACAAGGATTTGAACCCAGGCCTTCAGACTTCTTTGTTCCTCTGGCATCCAGCATTCTTCTCATTATACCACACTGTTCCCTGAATCTTAAGCACTTAGAATGGTGTTGCAGTGGGTACCGCAGCTGTCATCCCAAGGCAGCTTTCAAAAGGGCTGGGGCAGGAAGAGAATTCAATCTTTTTCAAGAGGTCCCCAGACCATCGATCATTAGGCAGCTATGCAGTACATTGGGTAGAACACTGGACTTGGAGTCAGGAAGACCTGAGTTTAAAGTGTCCTGTGTGACCCTAGTCAAGTAACTTAACCTCTGTTTGCCTCAGTTTTCTCAAATGTAAAAAATGGGGATAATTAACAGCACCAGCTTTGCAGGGGTGTTGTGACGATCAGATGAGATAATATTTGTAAAGCCCTTAGCCCAATGCCTGCCACAAGTAGGCACTATAGAAATGTTCATTCCTTTTCCTCTCTCCCTCCTCTTAATTAATATGCATTTGTTACAAACCTATTGTTGTGCCCAGCTTTGTTCCAGTTGCAGTGAGAGATACCCCAGAAGGAAAGGATCTAGATCTCACCTTCCAAGAGGGCACAGGCTAGTTGGGGATCGAGGACAGATAAGCATGAAAAGATAATTAACCTTAAGAGGAGGTATAGGATAAATGCCAATTGAGCAGTACAGTTCAGTACAATAAATGAACAGTACAGACAATACACCTGATGGGGAGTTGTGAGGGTCAAATGAGATTGTGTGTGTTTTGTAAACTGTGAAGAGATGTAGAAATGTTAGTTTTTATTGTGCAAATAAAGCATCTTGTAAACCTTGAAGTACTGTACATATCAGCTGTTGTCCTCACCATCACCACCAGACTTAGTGCTCTTATTTGGAAGCAGAGTGGACAGAGAGCTGGCCTCCAGGTCAGTAAGAGCCAGTGGCTGTGCAACACTGCAGAAATCACAGCCTCTCAAGGCTTTTGGTAAAGAGAGTTCCTCCTGGTGAGCTCCGTTTACCAAGGGAATCCCAGGTTCAGACCGTGTTGTAGGCAGGAAACCTGGATTCAGGTTTCAGTTCTTCGGCTTCCTCCTTGTGCATTCATGAAGACCAGGGACTTCATGAATCATCCCAAATTTTGATTCACTCCAGATTCTGGTTTTCACACTTCCTAGGCCAGGTCCCAGACCCAGTGGTGCTCCAGAGTTTCTGTCTCTGTTTTTGGTGGCTGACTGAATTGATCACACTGGGGAAACAGTGCTCTTCTCAGACCATCATCCGCTCATGGGGCCCACCCGTGCGGAAACAGATGAACTCAAACTGTGCATGTCCTACAACTCCTGGGTCTGGATAAATGCAACGTTTGGGGGTGCTTTAGGGGTTTAGGAGAGCAGGGGAACTGGCTGGACACTTGTTGGATGTTTAGTTATTTTATCATGCATTGTGTTCTTGTTATTCTTGTTCACTTGTTTCACTTGTATGTGACTCTTTGTGACCCCACTTGGTGTTTTCTTGGCAAAGATACTAGAGTGGTTTGCCATTTCCTTCTCTAGCTCATTTGACAGATGAGAAAACTGAGGCAAAAAGGGTTAAGTGACTTGCTCAGGATCACACAGCTAATAAGTGTTTGAAGTAGAATCTGGACTCAAGAAGATGAATCTTCCTAACTCTAGGCCTGGAGCTCTATCTACTGTGCCATCTAACTGCTCGGTTCTTGTTATTATGCATTGTTTCCTTCTGCATGGCTTTTATGTTAACAGTAAATGCTGCACACAGTGTTCAAGCATACTTGTTTTCTTTTGTGTGGAGCTGTCTCCATTATGTTGGCGTCATGTAAGTCACTGAAATACATCAAGTATAAGAGGAGGAGGCAGGGGTTTTTGTCAGCGGGTGGGGGCTCAGAGCTAATTTTGATTATCAAAGCCCACAATTCAACACATCTGCATAACAATGAGTTTGTTTGGCCTTGTAGAAAGGTAGAAGGTTAAAAGCTTTGCTGCCTCTAAGAACAACAGAGAGCATGACACTTAGTATTTTTTCCCTGTTAGGGGACGAGCATGTGTCAACATGAGACTCTGTAGTGAGTAGCTATTAAAGCCACCTGGTGGTTAAGTAACTATAGACAATAAGTGCTTTAGTTGTTCCAAGAAATGGTATCAGAGGAATAGTCAAAGGAGGCTTTATAAAAGAGGTGGTATTTGAGCTGGATTTTGAAGGTTGGGTGGACGATGGAAAGAAGAGAGCACATTCCAGGTAGTGGCAATTGCTGCTGCTGTTTGTCCTTTGTTCTCCAAGAGGACCATGACACCAGGGAGGTGATGCCATGATTTGCAAGGGAACTGGATTTCATTGAGGAAGGGATGTGCAAAGTCACCAGCCTCACTTTCTTCTCCAGAGCCATCTGGGTCCAGTGGCAAGATATGGATCAGAATAACTGGAGATATCCCAGAAGTAGTGGGAGTAGCACAAAAAGTCCAGAGGTAGAAATATTGATGCCATATTTGAGGGGCAGAATGAGTAGGCAAGCTTGGCTCTTGAGGAATTCAGTACCTGGCTCAAGTCTACCTCTCCATACCAACCTAGACTTATACTTGGGGATTTCAGGATACATAATGACATCCCTTCAAACACTCTAGCCTCCTGGTTCATCAATCCTCCTCTGCTCCCATGACCTTCGCCTTCCCTCTACCTCAGCCATAGACGAGGATAGTGAGACCTCTGATCTCACCATCATTCATGACTGTTCCAACCCCTAAGACCCAGAACTCTGAAATTCCTCTGTCTGATCACAATCCCTTATCCTTCTATCACTCATCCAAAGAAGGCTAGCTAAGCCTAGTCTTCCTCCTTGTTATTTCACCTTGCTTCTTTGCAGTCTTGTAGAGTATCTCAGCTACAGCAGGATCTTTGTATGCCTTCCCTTCTTGACTCATTGTGATAGGGAGCCTTTTCTACTTCTACCCATGAGCTGCGGGAGGAAGTCCCACAACTGCACTGCCTGAATCCAATTCAAATTGTAGTGTCTTAATCTCACTCCAAAGGGCTTTCATGGATGCATGGCAATCCTTTTATTCCTCGCTGGTTAACTTTATATCCAGAAACTTGCAGAAGTTATTCTAAACTTTCTTTCCTCTCCTCAAGCCTCCTACATCTCTCTCTCTCTCTCTCTCTCTCTCTCTCTCTTTCTCTCTCTCTCTCAGTTTACTTATATAGTAAATCAAAGGAATGTGACAGACACAGTTTACTTAGACCTTAATATTATGACTTGGGGGGGAAGATGAAGAGAGAAGTTGGCTGGATAATATTACAATGAGTTGGATTCAGATACAACTGAATGGCCAGACTCAAAGACTGGGAAGGAGCAATCAGACAAATAAGAGAAGAACCAGAGGAGAACAGTGTCATAAAAACTCAATGAATAGAGGGTATCTTGGAGCAGGGAAGAGGCCTCCAAGAACTCAGTTGTCTTCTGTACTCTGTCCTGGTCAGATCACATCTGTATAATTTTTTTCTCCAGTCCAGGTTAACACAGTTTAGGAAAGACAAAGATAATCTGAAGATCATCCAGAGGAAGGAGACAATGAACTGGGGATGTTTAGCTTGAAAAAGGACAGACTCCTGTGCACATGTTAAGCTGTCTTCAAGTATTTGAAAGACTTGTTACTTGGAAGGAAAATTTCCTTTGTTCCATTTGGTCCCAGAGGGTAGAATCAGAAGCAATGAGTGGAAGTTGTGAAGAGGCATATTTAAGTTTGATATAAAGAAACATTTCTTAATAATTAGAACTGGCCAGAAGTGGAATGGTCTGTTTCCTGAGACGTGGGTTCTTCCACATTGGAGGTCTCTAAGCCAAAGCTAGATGATCACTTAATAGTGATGGTGTGGTGGGGAGTCACTCCTTAGCTGATTTACTCTGTGACTTTGGATGAGTCATCAAAGTTCACTTATGTTGCAGTTTTCTCATAAGTTAATCAGTCAGTCGAGAAACATTTGTTAATGTCTACTATGTATCAGTCACTGTGCTAAGTTCTGGGAATACAAATAGGAGAAAGAAAGACAGTTTCTGACTTTAAGGTGCTTACAATCTAATGGTAGAAGACAAAAAAACAAAGAAAAGGAAATTAAAAAGCAGGGTAGGTCACTACAGGGAGAGAAGGCACTTCCCCGCCCTTCCAGGACTGGGAGTGGGGAGAGGCATGATGGAGAAGTCCAGAGGAGTACAGCTAGGTGGGAAATAAGTAAGTAAAATAAGCAAGGCTAAGTAATAAGTAATATCATAAATATCATACACATCATGTCATGTCAGTAAAATAAAGATCTTAAAGACTACCTAGTCCAACCTCTTGTAACAACAAATGTTACTTGCAGCTACTGTGGCTGTGTAAGGCCAATAACACCAGCACACAGGAGGGCTACTAGCACTGGTTCTTTGATCTGCTTTTCTAAGGAGAATAACTTTAAGGGGTTTCCAATCTCACTTTAATTAAACATACATACATCATTCACTTAGTTTAGGGGAAAAAGTCAGCATCCTGAACTTCAGAGAAAAACCAACAAATTACAAACAGAGAAAATATAAACAGAGCAAATAACAGAAATCAACAGACAGGCTTCTAGCTCTCTGACCAAAGCTATATATACATAGTTACCAGACAGAGGAGCACCAACATCTGGGTTTTCAAAGCTGGGGCAGGGGGCTCCTTAACAGCTACCCAGAGTCTCCACACCAACACTCTTCCAATGAGTGTACCCCAAAACAAAATGCTGACCTCAGAGTATACCCTTTTTCAGGGCCCAAAGGCTTCACACCTCTCGTGACCTAATTAGGAAAAGGGTGTGGGCCTTCCTACAAACAAAGGCAAGACCAAAGGCACTGGATTGCCTTAGTGTTGAGAAGCACTCCAAAACAAAAGACAACAAAAAGTGCCACCTTGCTTGCCATTATACCTCTTCATTTTAAAGATGAGAAAACTGAGGTCCAGGTAGATTTAATGACTTATCTAAAATCAAACAGCTATTTAGTCAGAGAAGCAGGATGAGAACTCAGGTGTCCTGGCTCCTAGTGTCCTTTCCATCAATATTTATCAATGATCACATACTGTCTTATTTTGTAAGTTTTCTTTTCATTTTTGTTTGTCTTACCAACCCTATGAAATCTTAAATTACTTGAGGTCAGGGCTTGGGTCCCCTACATCCTTGTGTTCCTCATTGATGCTAACACAGAGCTGGTTGAATTTGTGACATTCAATAGACACTTTCTACTTAGTAAACTGGGGTTGTGAGGACACTAGGAAGTTGCCAGGGGCAGTTGGGCTTCTTACCTCCTTGAACTGTGTTTGAGCATCCATCTCAGATACTACCTTTTACAGTCAGCCGCTGTTAGAAACACACCTTGGAACAGTAGAGAAAAGAAAAGAAGGGTGTTATGAAGGGAGAGAGAATTGAATAGCATTCAATTCTATAATCAGGATGGTAAATGCTGGTCAGTAAATAAACTCTAATCAAAAGATATACTAAGCCCTGAAGAATGAACTCTGTCTTTTGGATTAAAATCTTTCTGAGTAGTGATGAAAAAAGGGCCATTACCCAAATGAAGCTGTGTAAGATGATTAGATGTTATTTACAGAAAGGGCAGGGGAGCAAATGAAATCATCTCTGGGATGTCCCTTGGTTATGCTTACTAAGATATTATTGTATTCTTATCATCATTGACTTCATTGTTGCAAAGGAATAACCCTGAGGGGGCTGGGGGGACACCCCTGTTTCAGTAATTGTGGATTACCATATCATAAATTAGACAGTCTGTCAGCCTTGATGTCGCCATGCTTAGGGGCCCTGCATGTGAGGAAACTCTACTTTCCTCTACAAACCAATCAATTGACAAATATGTATTGACCATGTCTACTGTGTGTTAGATACAAACATGAACAACATTCAGTCCCTGCCCTTCCAGAGTGCATAGGCTAATAGCAGAGAAAAAGGCATGTACACAAATAACCTGGAATGATATAAGGCAGTATTTGATAAATGCTTTCATGGTGTGATAGTTAGAGTGATTGGTGTGGAGTCAGGAAACTCAGGTTTAAATGCTGCCTCAAACTCTTACTAGCTGTGTGCCCGTAAATAAGTCCTTTAATCTCTCAGTATCCTAATCTATATAACGGGGATAATAATATTTGTATTTCCTACTTTGTGGGGTTGTTATGAAGAAACGCTTTGGAAACCTTCGAGTGCCGTCCAGGTCGTCAGGGGTGGGGGGGAGGTGGTATTACTTTAGTTATATAGAAAAGTAAGTATTTTAGTTCAAAATAGGAGGAGATCATTGTGGCTGGAGTAGTCAAGGGAGGCTTCATGAAGAAGAGGAGGTGGACTTTGAGCTTAGATCTGAAGATGAGTAGGATTTCAGTGGTTGTGTGGTTTGTCCTTCATTCTCGAATAGGACTATGATCAGGAGGAAGATGATGTCATGACTTGCAAGTGAATTGGAGGAAGGCTATGCAAAGTCACCAGCCTCACTTTCTCCTGTGGAGCCATCTGGGTCCAGTGGCCAGATATAGATCAAGAAAACTGGAGATGGCCCCAGGGTTTCAGTGGTGGTATCATAGGGAAGGTATTCAGGGTGGGGAAGGCACATAGTATGGGCAAAGGCTCAGAAATAGAAAAGAACAAGGTGTGTGTGGGAGATAATAAGGAGACTGGACTGTTTAGATTAGAGAGGGATGCTCTGCTATCTACAGAAGAGTTCCAGGAACTCTAGACAGTAAATGGAGTCCTTGTCCTTCTCCAGAGGAGCACTGCCGAGTCAGTGTGGTGTAGAGGCAAGAGCCCTGGACTTGCCATTGAAAAATCTATAGAATGGGCTGCCTTGGGTGAGGTGTGTGGTAAGTTCTCTCTCCCTGGAAGTCTTCAAGGAAAGGCTGGATGACTGTCACTCTTCAGGGTTGTTGATGGCCTCTGAGCTTCCTTCTGGTTCTGAGTCTCTACAATTCTGAGACTTTTTTTCTTGTCCATTTCAATTTTCTCACATTGAGTTTGATTGTGACAGGGCATAGGCCTATCAACGACATTGCCTTTCTTCTTCTGTTTTTAGTACACCTAATAAGCCTGGAGGGAGAGGTTTCTGGGAAGCGTCCCTGGATGCTGGGGAATCTATGTTGTCATTCTGAACTGCATCTGCAGTATCAAGCTACCCAACCTGCCACTCCAAAGGCATTTTAACTAAAGCAGATCCTGCCGGCTCCCAAGCAAAAGTGGCCTCCTCAATCTCTCTGGGCATGAGGGACGTGATTGATAGCAGAGCTGAGCACAGAGAGACAAAGACATTCTCCTGGTTTTTGTATTAATGCTGGGTTATCTCCTGTGGTATTGATTTTTTGTTTGGCTTCTGAAATTTCTCTTCCCCATTTCTGAGCTCTTTCTATAAAAATGAAGGAGGAGGTGAGGGATGATGGAGCTGGGGCTGACAAGCTTTGCTGACTTGTACTATAAATGACCATTTCCCACTAGGGCTTCTAGGCCCTGTCAATTGCTGCTGCTGGGCAGAATTATATTTAAAACATTTCATGCAAAGGTAGCAGTGTTAATACTTTACCCATGGATATAGTGTGCTAGAGTTTAGAAATAAAATAAAAATTTATCATTTAATTTTCACAGTGATCCTGGGAGATCATGAAGGTAGGGATGACTATCCCCATTTTAAAGATGAGGAAACTGAGGCCCAGAGAGGGGAAGTGATTTACCCAAGGTCAGCAAGTAGTAAATGGCAAAGGCCAGTCTGAAAGGCACATACGGGATTTTTTTCCCCACCTAGGGTAAAGGGGTGAATGATGGTGGTAATGAGGTACAGCTTTGCTGGAAGATGGGTTGCTTTGGCTCTTCCTTCCCACTAGGGTTGGAAGGAGACGCCATTGTAAAGGATGCTGGATCGGATATGCAAGTCCTTTTTAAAATGATTTTTTCTAAAGTGTTTTCTGGGTGAAAGTCTGTCATATGTATGTGTATATACATGTATATAGACATATTTATATGTATACATGAATAAATATACATACATGACAGAAATGTACAGTTTTAATGCAAGAGTTTAGGTATATATGTATAGGTATATATATACACACCTAAGTATTATCTACATGTCTCTCTCTCTATACATACACATACACATATACATGAGTTCTTACCTGAGTATATATACATCTCTATGTATGCATGTATACAGAGATGTATATATAGTCACGTTTGTAGATGTAGACATATATGCACACACATGCACACTCCTGAGAGGGTACATATGTCTCTTTGTCTCTCTCTCTCTCTCTCTACACACACACACACACACACACACCTGAGCATATATACATCTCTGTGTATGCGTGTGTGTGTGTGTGTGTGTGTATGTGTACACACACACACACACACACACATATATATATATACACTCAGGTATGTAGATGCAGATAAACACACACACACACACACACACACACACACACACACCCCTGAGAGGATATACGTATATGTGTTTGTCTGTCTGTCTCTATACGCACAGACATACACGTATGCCTGAGTTCTTGCATGAGAAATGTACATTTTCTGTCGAGACCTAGACATGAGAAACATTCTACTGTTTTTAGAAGTGACCCTGGGTGGGGGCAAAGTGAGCCAAATTCTGATGTTCTCAGGGGAATTCTTGTGTTGGGACTTAAGCTAAAGAGTGATTTATGAGAAGCTCCCAGATTGAAATTGGTCCATGTAAGCTCTGAACTTCGGTTCTGTGCCATAGATGTAGAAGTCAAGGGAAAGTGAATGAACTACCCCTTTCCTAAGGATGTCCTTTTTCTTTTTAACCCTGTACCTACTATAATTTTAACTTGATTTCATCAGATGGAAAATATATAAGTAAGAGAACGGTATAATCTATCCTGGTCTAAAAATCGTTGGAGACCACCCGGGCTCCAAATCCTCTAGGGACGTCCTATTCTCCATTAGAAATAGTTCTGGGCCCTATTAGAGACACATCGCACTATTCACAGAAAGGCCACAATGGTGAAGAGGAAAGGGGCCTGCACTTGGCTTCAGAGAACCCAGGGTCCACTCTCAGCTCTGCTGCTCGTTAGCTGCATGACCTTGGCCAAATTTACTTGGCTTCAATGAGCCTTATCTGTAAAAGGAGCAAGTTATACCAGAGGAGCTCTAAACTAGACCACGATCTGGCCAGTTCCCTTGTATCCAGCTTGTATGCAAGAGTAGTATCCAAGAATAAGCCGGCCTATTCCCTACTCCAGCTTGGCTGTTGCTGTTATCATTATTGTGAAAGTCCTAATTCAGCCTCCATGTGTTCTGAGGACAAAGATCACAAGTGTCAGTGCCCTGGTTGGGGGGTGGGGTAGAGTTACCATGACCTATTGCATGCTGCCATCTGTATTCAAAGAAACTTCTAACCTGCTATTCATAGAATATTTATTGAGTGGATGTAGTGTGTGTGTGTGTGTGTGTGTGTGTGTGTGTGTTTATCTGCATCTACATACCTGAGTATATATATATGTGTGTGTGTGTGTGTGTGTGTGTGTGTGTACATACACACATGCACATTCACTTGAATCCTTCTAGTAGAGATATGGGTGAAATTATCCATATCCTCTCGTCTGGTTTCCAATGAAATCCAAAGTATACATTTGTGGGATAATGGGCCGGGTTTGGGTTATAGTTTACATATAAGGGAAGAAGGTAAAGCCAATTCATCCACTTAAGGACTGAATTCAAGTCCCTTGGTGTCATTCACACTAAGTTTAACCCACTGATGTACTCAGCCACAGACACAAGGCTTACCAAGAGGTGGGAATCCTCACAGAACTCAATGTTAGTGCCACTCACTGATCACTTGGCATGGGCCACTGTGCCCAACTCATAGATATATATCTTGTGTTCCCAATTAGACTATTTGTTCCTGGAGGGCAAGGCCTGTGCTTCATGCATCTCTACACTCTCAAGAAAAAAAAAAGTCTAGACAAAACCTAGACTCACCTGTACAGCCTTCGACAAATCACATAACCAGGGGTATGATGGTATCTGTTTAATAGCTAGTTTTCTTTTAGAAAGGATGCACTTTTAAGTTTAATCCGCATCGTTGAAATATTTTCCATCACTTTCTTAAATCTAGATCAACCAAAGAATAAATCTAACCCTGATTTGAGGCATTTGCTGATTTCTGAGGAGGAAATGTTCATACTGAAAATTTAACAATCAGCTCTCAAGCAGGTTGGAGCTGGCTCACACCCCTGAACTCCACCTCTCTGAATTTCCTCATCTGTAAAGTGGAGACGATTTCTGTCCTGCCTCTATCAAAGGGTTATTTCAAGGATCAGATGGATGTGAAGCTAATTCTGTTGAATGAACGAGGGCCTGATTTTTCTTTTCCCTTATCATGCACCTTCCCTCTGCCAAGTCTCCCTATTCTCTCTGAACAGGCCCAGACCACACTGATTATATACTGTCTTCCATATGTATCTTGCCTTCAGAGTCAATTGTCCAAGGCCAGCCAAGAATAGCCATCACTGTGAAGGTTTATGCTCTCAGTCTCCTCATTCTAGATGTTTCTCCTTTCTTCACATTTCACTTTCAAATCCTGTGCTTTTGGGAATCTCTGGATGCCTAGACCAGTCCCAGACCTCAGACCTGTGCTCCCCAGCATCCTTTGATATTAAGAATGTTACCCTCCATCATCCTCCCATTAAAATGCATTCATTCTGGGTCCTGTTGAGGGACAGGATGGTTTGGATGAGGCATCTGGAGACCAAGGTTCTAGTGTCAACTCAGCTCTCTGTGTGTATGACCTCGAGCGCCTTGCTCTGCCTCTCTGGGACACAATTTCCTCATCTGCAAAACAAGAGGGCACATGGAAATGATCTCAAAAGTCCCTTCTGGTTCTGACAACCTGTGGCTCTATTTTCCAAGGTGAAACTTAGTCCCCCCAAGCACCACTACATTGTCTTTTCTAGGAAAGAGATTTGTATTTGATCAGACCATGCATGCAGCTGCAAAGCTTTAACCCAACAGTTGGAAAGTCTCGTACTTGACTTGGAGTTGTCATGCCTGCCAGGGCTGGGAGGGAGGAGAGATATTTGTTTCTCTCAAATCACACCACATAGATGGTTATCTATTCTGCCTATATACCCGTAGGGCCATTTCTAAGAACAGCATCCACATTTTCTCTTGTATCTAATAATAACAGCTAACATTTACATAGTGCTTACCGTGTGCCAGGCACTGTGCTAAGTTATCATCTCATTTGATTATCACCACAGTCCTGGGAGGTAGGTGCTATTATCCCCATTTTTACAGAGGAGGAAGCTGAGGAAAGCAGAGATTAAGTGACTTTCCCAGGGTCACACAGCTAAGCGTCTGAGGCTGGATCTGAACTCAGCTCTTGTGACTCTAGGCCTGGTACTCTATTTCCCCACCTAGTGGCCCCATGTGGTTATGTAGTGTTAACTAACAAAATGCTGGGCACACTTTTAGTACTTGGCAAATGTTTGTTGGTTGAATGGAATGAATGAATGCAGATTTGTACTGACCCTTGTGGGCTTGCTGCATACTGCAGAGGAAAGAGTCTTGAATTTGAAATCAGAGGACCTGAGTTCAAATCTTAGGTGGGACACTTCCTAGGCATGTGACTGTAGGCTAGTGGTTTAAATTTTCTGAGTTTCAGTTTCCTTATCTATAGAATGGGAATATGATACTTGCATTTCCTACCCCAAAGGATTATTGCTGGGAAAGTGCTTTTGTAAATGGCAAAGCGTTAAATAAATGTGGGCTATAAACATGGGCTATTATTCTCCATCGGACCCTCTAATCGGCCCTTGTATTAAAACAACAACAAACAACAACCCTGTGGGTTTGTGACTTGGCAACTCTCTCAGCCGGATCCCTGAAGCCTGAAGTGTGGTCTTATTTCTTATCAGCCTTATACAAACTATCTTACCTCAAAAGCTTCTGTGACAGGGCCCGGAAATTTTCCCAAGCGTCATCCTCACTGCCAAGACCACTAGACATTGAAAATAGCTTGTACTGTGGGAAGTCAGGTGTGTGTGTGTGTGTGTGTGTGTGTGTGTGTGTGTGTGTGTGTGTGGTGTGTGGTGTGTTTTTCCCCGTCAGACTCATAATCTCTTCCTGTGGTGATGTCATCTTAGTTAGCAATATTGGAGAGAGAGAGAGAGAGAGAGAGAGAGAGAGAGAGGGAGAGAGGTTCTTCCATGGGCAGACTACCACCTATCCCTGCCCCTTGCTGAGGCCTGCCATTTCCAATGAAGAAAAATCAGCACTTTGTCCCAATCATGCAGTCCATCATCTTTCTAGTCTGGTGCCTGTCACCAGAGCTGTGAATGGGTGTGTGTCATCTGGAGCTCGAAAGAGAGACAGCTCTGATGGTGGAGTGTCAGAGAGATGGGAAATCCAAAAGAGAGGGATGAGGGAAGAGAGGATTCTGATTTCTTGTCTCAATGAGGAGACAGGATGGCCTTCAGAGACCTACCCCAACCCCCTCTGAGGGCTCCTTGTCCTGTGTGATTTTTGTCAAGGAGAAGGCAGTTTTTTGCCTTGCCAGGGACTTTACTTCCCTAAACCATGCCTAGGGTTGGTGCTCCTTTGGCACTTCTTTCTAAGTCAAATCTGGAAAATTTTCCTTTTTGAGCAGAATGGGAAATAGAGGTGGGAGCAGAATCAGAATTTGGAGAATTAGTCAATCAATAGGCATTTATTAAGCATCTCTTATGTGTTAGGCCCTGGGCAAGGTGCTGGGGATACAAGACAAAAATGGAACAATTCCTGTTCTTTAGGAGCTTACATGTCCCCCTCTAAGTATGGACAGAACACCAGGGTTGGGATCAGCACTAGACATCATGGTGTATGGAGCTCCTGGGGAGCAAATTCCTCTACCAATGTAGGTTGGAACCTTTGATAAAATAAATACAAGGGAGCTCTAGCAGCAGTAATGACCTGAGCCATGTTACTTGCTGCTTTAGGGTATTAAAATGTGGTGTAAATTATCTATCAATACACATAAGTTCAGAGCCACTGATTAGGCAAAATTGTAGGGAGATAATGTGATGCCCTGGAAAAAGCAGCAGCCTGGGAGGCAGGACATCTGGGGTGCAGCCCTGGCTCAGACACTGACTTGCCAAGTGCCCTTGGGCACATGTTTTCCCATCCCCATCAGCTCTAGTTATTCACTCAAACCACCTTGCCATCTCTGTGCCACCATGTGTTCGTTCATAGTTTCCTCATCTGTAAAATCCAAGTGTTGGCTTCAAAGGACTCTGAGGTTTCTTTCAAATCTAAATTCCTGGGTAGATTATAGGCTAGTCTGGAGAGGTTCACCTCTCTGGGGCTCAATTTTTTCACCTGCAAATTGGGAATAGTAATCCTTGTACCACCTATTCCACAAAGTTGTTGTGAGGAAAACACATGGTAAACCTTAAAATGCTAGAGAAATGTACATGGCTAGACATGGAAAACCTGGCAGCTGAATTATGCTTGCTCATTTGTAAAGACAGCTTTGCACCTAGTACGTGGTAAGCACTGTATAAAAGTTAGCTATTTGTCAGGTTCCCAGGTTCCAGATTCAGAGATGGTGTTAGGAGTTTAAATGATTCCAACACGACCCATGATGGTCAACACTGATCTCGAAGACTTGAAGGCCTTTCCTGGCCCTGCATGGAGAGAACCAGCACTTTCAGGGGCACCAAGTTGTAGACTTCTTCTTTCTGGAGTTGACTTCTGCTTTTTGCTAGTCAGGCAGTATTATTTTCACATTGTTCCACAGCTGCAAATCAACATCCTAGAATGTCTCAGCTCTTTTCCATGTGCTGAGAATAACAAATGAGCCGTCGATATAGAGTGACAGTATGTTGGACAAAACAGAAATAGCCCAGCTAAAATTATTTGCAAAAGAATTACCCCCTGGAGGTAATTTTTAATTTTTGGTTTCAGTGCAAAATGGAAACCCCACCAAGGCAGTCCTTCTAACCCAAATGCTTGTCTTGCCAATCAATTATCAAAATGAAATTTGCTTTATGCTACAGAGTGGTTCTCTGTGTTTTCTCTTTTAATATGTCAAGTCTACATTCCTTCTGCTATTGTGAACAGCTTTGGGCAACTGACCTGTTTAATTTTCTGGGGTAGGAGGGGAGAAGAAAAACAACAGCTCTGTAGAGGCCGTATGGTACAGTGGCATAGGCACGGAATTCAGAGTCAAAAGGAAACTCAGGTTTCAGTCTTGACTATTGCATTTACTAGTTATGACCTTGAGAAGGTCATCACAGATTAACGCAGGTTGACAGGTTTGGAGCTGGAATGGATTTTAGAGATCCCCTAATCCATTTTACTGTTGAGGTAACTGAGGCCTAGAGAGGTTAAGTGACTTGTTAAGGGTCATAAAGGAAGTCTCAAAGACAGGATTCACACTCAGGGTCTTTGAATCTAAATCCAGAAAGCTTTCTATTGCAACACAATGCCATGTTGATGTGAGGCATAGATCATGAGCCTTATTTTTCTCATCTGTAAAAAGGGAGGGGGATAATAATGCCTTATCCTTTCTACCTTGCAGGGTGGTTTTGAGGACCAAATCAGATAATGTATCCGAAAACACTTAAAGAACCGTAAAGCACTGTATAAATGTCAAGTATGATTATTATAATATTCAGGTAAAAGGCAACTGCTCTTTGAAAATAGAGCGAAAAACCAAGGGCCAAAATTAGACTGAGTCACATCAACTGGGCAGGGCGGAAGTCGACTGTGGTGCGCCAGTGGTTTGTTTGGTATAGAGGATGAATAATTCAGCCCCTAGTGTAAGAACTGGGCTTACGCAAGGCAGAATCAAATAGGCACAGAGGTTAATTGGTATCTAAGGGACTGTCTCTAGTCATTGGATATTGTTAAATAGTGTGGATGCTATTTTGGTACTTTTTCAGAACTTGGAGCAGGGGAGAAGGGAAAAGGGAGGGAGAGAGAGAGGGGGAGAGAAAGGTGGAGAGAGATGGAGGGAGAGGAGAAGGGAGAGAGGAAAAAGAAGAGAGAGAGAGGAGAGAAAGAGAGACAGAGAGGGGGAAAGAGAGAGGGAGGGAGGGAGAGAGGGAAAGAGAGAGGGAGAGGGAGAGGGAGGAGGGGAGAGAGGGGGAGAGAGAAAGATGGAGAAAGATGGAGGGAGAGGAGAAGGGAGAGAGGAAAGAGAAGAGAGAGAGAGAGAATAGAAAGAGAGACAGAGGAGACAGAGACAGAGAAGGGGAAAGAGAGAGGGAAGGAGGGAGACAGGGAAAGAGAGAGGGAGAGGAGGGGAGAGGAGAGAGAGAGAGAGAGAGAGAACTAGGGAAGTCTTTTCTCAACATCAGTTTTTCATGAAATTGTTCTCCAAACCCAAGCAGAAAGGAGGGTGGCCTCAGAGCCTTGATAGACTTGAAAAATGAATTCCCTTGCACTACCATTGTAAGCCTGGTGCGTGCTATTTAAACTTGACATGTCATAAATCTAATAGCAGCAAACGGGATGGCAATGGTTTGCCGTCTGCTTTTATTTGTGTGAGTGCAGGAAATCAGCTTGCCATGTGGAAATGGGAGTCACTTTGGCGGTGCAGGGTCGTGAAAGGCAGGGGACCATCAAGGGCTCTGAGAACTGGGAATGGGAGTTGCAGGATCACCTGGGATGTTGTTTCCCTTCTTAAAACAATGCTTGAGCATAGTTAGATTAAGTGATTCTTAGGGTCCCTCCCAGCTCTACAATCCCATTATTCTCCAGCTTGGGTCTGCAGTATCACTCTAGCAGACAGGTACACATTAAGCAGAAGGTCAGTGTCTTGCTGGGCATTCGAAAGCTAAAACAAAACAGAACAGGGAGCTTTTCTTTTGCATTTGAACATTTGAAAGACCAGTTGCCCTTACAGTCAGCTCTGCTCATCAGCCCTGCAGCGGGATGAGGGAAGGGAGTGCAAAACTCTGCCTGACAGATCTCCTTCACCTGCTACCACAAATCCCATCATTAATTACTACTTTGGATTAAGGTATCAAAGGCCCCAGCTAAAGTGCAAACCAGTTTTCTAGATAGGCAGACATGGATAGCAACAAGTTCTAGTGAGGGTGACACTGGACTTGGAATCAGAAGACCTTGGTTCAAGAATCAGTTCTCCCACAAACTTACTGTGTGG
Organism: Trichosurus vulpecula; assembly: GCF_011100635.1. Taxonomy (NCBI): domain Eukaryota; kingdom Metazoa; phylum Chordata; class Mammalia; order Diprotodontia; family Phalangeridae; genus Trichosurus; species Trichosurus vulpecula. The sequence continues at coordinate 379,105,971 of NC_050573.1, forward strand.
ACTGAGGCAAATCAATTCCTATCTCTTCATTTGGTGTGTGGAAATGGGGACCACATCTGTCACATATAGAGAGGCAGGGACCAGAAGAGACAAGTTCTCCTAAGTTCTATTCCAGCTGTAACCTCTAATATTTTATGACATTCTAAGTATCAGTGTATATCAACACATGCCAATTAGTCTATCAATGGATGAACAAACATTTATTAAGCACTTAGTATATGCCAGGCAGCTAGGCGGTGCAGTGGATAGAGTGCTGGGCTTGGAGTTAGGATCCTCCTGAGTTCAAATCTCCCCTAGCTGTGCGTGTGACTCTGGGCAAGTCACTTAATCCTGTTTACCTCGGTTTCCTCATCTGTAAAATGAGCTGGAGAAGGAAATGGTAAGTCACTACAGTTATCTTTGCCAAGAGAACTCTTAATGGGGTCACAAAGAGTCAGACATGACTGAACAATGACTAAACAACAAGAATATACCAGGCACTATGCTTAGTTCTGGGGATATGAAGAAAATAATAAACTAGTTCCTGCTCTCAAGGAGCTCACAGCGAAATGGAAAAACCTCTTTCATCCTTGATGACGAACTCCAGTTCCTCGATTTCTGGCAACCCTAGCTAACTGAATTTATGCCTTAGCATTCTGGAGTTCTGCTTACTCCCCTTTGTCAAGATTTGGCTAGGATATTGGATCTCTCTCTGTCTCTGTCTCTGTCTCTGTCTCTGTCTCTGTCTCAGTCTCTGTCTCTCTCTCTGTGTCTCTCTCTGTCTCTGTCTCTCTCTGTCTCTCTGTCTCTCTCTCTCTCTGTCTCTCTCTGTCTCTGTTTCTCTGTCTTTTCTCTCTCTCTCTGTGTCTCTCTCTGTCACTGTGTCTCTCTCTCTCTCTCTCTCTCTGTCTTTCTCTTTACTTTTCTTTCTTTCTCTCCCTCCCTCTCCCCACCCCCAAGCAATCAGGGTTAAATGAGTTGACCAGGGTCACCCAGCTAGTGAGTGTCTAAAGCGGAATTCGAACTCAGGTCCTCCTGATGCCAGCATTGCGCCACCTAGCTGCCCCTCTATGTACATTTTCAATGTGTTTGAAAAGGAGTACAGGGATGGGACTTACCTTTCATTCACAAAACTATGAAGCAGACAAAATGTATGTGCCCCCCCCAGGCCTAGTATTCTGTGCCTTTTCTTGCCCCCTCATCTCACCAGGGGCCCCACTGCTCTCTTCCTCATGGTCATTGTTTCTACTGTCTTCTTGTTTTCCCAAGTCCACCCTCTTACATCTACACTGAAACATCATGGACTAACAATAGTCTGATGTATAAGCTCTCCTAGGCTATGTACAATTGAACAGAACTGCAATCTGTAAATCAAAGAGTGGAACTTATTTGCCAGTTGGCTTTCAGGTATCTTCAATGTTCTTGCATGAATGGACATCTTCAATGTTCAGGTATCTTTAAGGTACTTTTAGACATAGGGGCTTTCTTGGCAGTGCCCCTGGATTTCTGCCGCACAAGTGGTCTTCAACAGTGGTCCTGGAGTGGGGGTATCAATGGATGAGTGTTTGACCCACTAGGGTGTCCGGATAGGTAGGATGAATGTTCCTTCTCCTCCTCCTTCCCCTTGCTCAGAGTGGTCCACAAAGTAACATTTATATAAGGATCTGAAGAAGGTTAGAAAGCTTTTGTGCAGAAACTGTAGGTTTATCAAGTGGATAGGATATGATAGAAGCACCATGGTGTGGTGGGATGAGGATTACAATCAGGAGACTTGTGTTCAAATCCTGGCTCTGACATTGGTTGGTTGGGTGAATGGATGAAAAACAAATAAATACAAAACCATTTATTAAATGCTTACTAAGTGTCAGACATTGTGCTAAGTATTGGGGGTACAATTAGAAAACAATGAGACTGACCTGACCCTCAAGGAGCTTACATGCCAATAGAGGGAGACATGGCTAAGTCCCTTAATTTACCCAAGTCTCAGCTTTTTTGTCTGTAAAATGGGGATGTTAGTTGCACTACTTGCCTCACAGATGTGTGGGAGAAAGTGCTGTGTAAATTGTGAAGTGCTTTATGAATGGCGAGTTATTATTATCTTTTACAGTTCCTTTGTGCACAGGAAAACCTAGGCAGCCAAAGAGTAATGGTGCCCTAAGCTTTCTGATTTGGGGTCAATATACTATAAGGAAGCACAGAAAACATGGGACTAAATTAAAGTACCATTTATAAATACTTTAATAATGATGAATAAATGATTCATAGAAGTTGCTTTGCAAAATAAATTATTCCAAGATGCACAGAGACCTGTCGAAATGATTGCAAACTAGTTAATAGATGATGTTATCACGACTTGCTAGGAAGCACTTCAGAGCTGCAGCCTCAGAAATTATTGATGTCTCTGCACATCTTAGCATAATTTAAGAAAAAGGGAAAATTACTTATCAACTCTTAATAAAGTATTCATGCTGCCTTAATGTAGAATGGTACCAAAATTATTTAGTGACTTATTGATTTGCCTTGGCTTTATGTTCCTCTTGGTATTCTCCCTTATTTACACCATGTGGCAAAGTTAACTAAGACAGTATGGCCTGTGATTTATACAGAGTCATTCCCTGGGGATGCTGCAGACTAGATCTCACAAACTTATCTGGGGTGCTGGTTAGGTCAGCAAGGGGGCTGGTGGAATTGTCCTGGAGTGTGAAGAGGCTTCAGCCAAATATCCTATGGGCTAGCCTATACAAACCAGTTTCTTTGCCTCTTCTCTTCCTCTCCATGCATTCATCCTTCCCACTGCCTTCAGAATGGTGTCAGCATCCTGCAACTTCTTAGGATGACAGGTCTAGAGGATTTAGAGCTGGAGGGGATATTAGAGATGGTGTAGTCCAAATCCCCGAATTTGTAGACAAGGAGACTGAGGTCTCTGACACAGGCATGCCTAAGTTTACAAAGCTCAAATTGGACTATGATCAATGGAAGGGAAAATAGAAGCAATATTTTTGTGGGAATATACTACAGACCACTTGGACTGAAGAAGGAAATGGACAAGGACTTCAGAAAGCAAAGGTGTGACATAGCTGTGATGGGGGATTTCATCTTTCTGGGTAACTGATGGAGCTCTCTGTCTTCTTCAAAGCAGAATAAATGAGAAATTCTTGACTTGCCTCAATGATAATTTTATTCATCAGAAAGTGGAGCATGTAAGTGAAAGAACTGGTGCTTTGGACCAGATTCTGACCAACCAAAAGGAACTTGTTGCTGAAGTAGAAATGATGGGTCTCTGGGGAGGAAGTGACCAATGATTTGTGATAAGGAGAGAAAAGCCTAGTGTGGTATCATATGTACCCTAGGTTTCAGAACAGATTTCAAAAACTTTAGATCTTCTGGTCTAAAAGAATGAAAGAGGAATCAGACTAAGGATGGTAAGCTCTGAAGAATAAAATCCTAAACTTAAAAAAGAATGCTCTATGCTTCTTGACAAGAATGTGATGGACCCAAAATGGACAATGAGATATACATTTTTGGAAATGGTCAATATAGGAATTTGTTTGAACATGTATTTTTGTTACAAAGGTTTTGTTTTCTTTTAATTTTTCCATTTGTGGGGAGTGGCAGGGAGGGAAAATAACTGTTTGTTAATTGGAAAAAATTAAAGACACAGAGAGACACAATTCCAGTAAGGATGAAATACAGACGTGGTCTAAAGAGATTGATGTGGATACCCAGGAAAGTCACCAACTAGCTTAGATTGTAAAAAGACATGTAAGGTGGATGAATACAAAGGAGGGTAATGATCCCAGAAGAATAGTGTTAAAGCTCAGAATAATAAGAGGTTGGCTTTGGCCTTTTTGTTGTGCTTGGCATTCATGAGTAAGGATAAGAGGAAGATGAAAGAAGGAATAGGATCACTACTCATGATAGTTGAGAAAATGATAATCTACAATGAAGGCAAAACCACTCGAATTTCATTTGCTTCTGTTTTCTCTACCAAGAAGAATGATATTGGAGCTGGGAAGGACAGAATAAAAAATGCAGATAATTGAGGAGATGGTAAGAAGGCATCAAACTCCTCTTCGATGAGTTCAGGTTACCATGCCCAGATGAACTACACCTCAAGGTACTGAAATCTGTAATAAATGTGATTGTTGAGCCATTGTCAGTTATCTTTGAAAAGCTGAAGAATGGAAAAACTGCTACAAAACCTGTCTTTACAGGTAAATATCCCAGTTTTCCGAAAAGGGAAGTGGGCTGTCTTTGATTTGGGCAAAATTTTAAAATGTGTTATGAAGGGAATAGTTTGTGGTTGTGTAGAAAGCAAAGTGGGGATTCTATGGATTAAAATTTCTTAGTAACTATTTACATTTAAATTAATTTCAAAGTACAAGGTATCATAACTTTTTTGCGGTCACTTCTTCAAAGAAAATATACCCTGAAATACACCCTGAAAGGGTTATCAAGAACAACAAAAGAATTTTTTTCCAAAGATTTTAATAGCAGCATTATGTAATATTGCAAAAAAAAACTGGAAACAACCTCATTTCCTTTTCTGACAGGGTAACTAAATTGCTAGATAAAGGAAATGCTTTAGACAGAGTAAACAGAGTTCACCAGAGCATTTGATGAAATCTCTAATGTTGTGCTTGTGTCTCAGAGGTCAGAACCAACAGACGGAAATGGCAGAGGCAGATTTAGATTCAAGAGAATCTTCCCAACACCTAGAACTCTCCCAAAGTAGAATGGGGTGCTTTGAGAGGTAGTGTCCTGGTTTACTGTATTTTCTGACCTGTTTACTGGTATTCAAGTAGAGGCTTCATGACCCTTTATGGGGTTGTTGTAGGGGTAATTCCTGTTTGGTTACAGGTTGGACTGATTGGCTACTGAGGTCCCTTCTTCCTTAAAGCACCTGTGGTTTTGAGAGAATGGTGAGAATTCTGAAGGATGCATCTCTCACTGATTTTATGATGTGAGTCTTCAGCACTACACCCTTCAGTTCCTTTTGCCCAAGATCTTGGACAGCTCAGAGTATAACCCAGGATGCGACATTCCTAGGGGTCACACGAATTGTAGGGCAATCCTAAAACACACAAAGTCACTCAGGTGCAACAGATTGTCCTAAAAACATTGCTCAGCCACACAAAATCCTTGTGTGAATTGCTGTTTACTGCCTTTCCAGACTGTGTACGGTTGCACACAGTATCACAAGCCACACAATAAGAAACACCACCCTAGAGGGTCTGGCTTCCTCTGCTTTTATCTCCTGGGCACCAGCAGCTTCAGAATGAGAAAGAAGTTGGTACCATCATTGGGTCTATTGGCTCAAATGTTGCCTTGTCGCTTCAGGGATCATGTTAGTGGAAAAGAGGGCTGGATTTGCAGTCAGAGGATGTGGGTTTGAATCCTGCCTCTTCTGCTTATTATCTGTGTGACTTGGGCAAGTCACTGTCTTTAGGCCTCAGTTTCCAGTGTGTGGCACATAATTCTTGTTGACTGATTAATTTCTTCACCTGTAAAATGAAGTGGTTGTACAAGATCGGGGTTGTCTAACAAGTGACCTACAGGCTGAGCAACACTACCAAATGCAGATTAAAATGTAATTGGAAAATATTTACCAAAGCAAATAAAAATACAATAAAATGGATGATTTTACATTTTAAAACAAAGTCAATATATGGCCCTCAGGGACACTTATGTCTAGTTTAGTGGGCCCTCCTGCCTATTGGAATTTGACGTCGCTGGACTAGATGACTTCTGAGTTCTCTTCCAGATCTAAATCTAGGCTCCTATGAATTATTCTGCCTCCTGAATGGTAGTAACAGATGGATTTTTTGGTCACATCTAGCACCAAGTCCAATTTAGTCCAATTTGTTCTCCAACTTCTTTCTATACTCCCTGATATGCGCCCTACTCTTGCCTTCTGATGAGTGTGTTCCTTCAGGAAGCAGAGGAACCTGAAGGACCAGCCTGGTAGGCTTGCCCTTACCCAAGAGAGCAATGTAGAAGCATGTGTCATTTCATGGTAACCTTCCTCCCTTCTCTATATCCTCCCAGAGCTCTTGTAGGGGCACCATTGCTCAAGACTTTTGACCTTATCTTGTTTCTGGCTATTTTTTTTGCCTCGACCTTCTGCCACCTTTTCCAGGGCTGGCTGCTTCTATTGGTCATTATACTTCCTAACACTTAGTGATGGGACATGATACTCTTCCAGACAAACAGTTCTCACTGTCCTTTGAACATGTCACACTCATTATGACCATTGGCCTTTGATCATGCTGCTCCCTCAAGCTGAAATATTCTCTCAACTCTTCTTTACCTCTCTGTACCCCATTCTTCAGGGCCAAGATCAATTTTTATCATCTCTGACTCTGACCCACAGTAATATCTCTTTCCTTGGAATTCATAGCACCCACAGTCTGGACCACTTATGTGACAAAAATCAGCTAGTGGCATCTATTGTATTATTATTTAATTCTCACTTTGATGTGACATTTCATGTGTTTTAGACAGTTCCCAAATAGTCTGTATTTCCCAAGATCAGGCACTATGTATTTATATTAGACTTCTTAATATCTCCCACAATGAGAAGCAACACAGCTTGGTGGACAGAGAGCCAGAAGTGAAACCAGTAAGACCTAAGTTCATGTCCTGATTCTGACACAGAGGTTGTATGGTCCTAGGCACATCCATTAACTTCTCAGTTTCTAGGCTAGGCAACCCTCTAAGACCATACATTGCAGAGAAGGTGCTGCTCTGTATTGATGGGGGGAGTCTCTTCACCTTGGGGTTCTCTACACCAAGGAAATCACAAGTCCAATCCTTTCTCTTTCCTGATATCTCTCATAGAACCTAGCATAGTGCTATGAATCAAATAATAAATGCTCATTCAATATCTGTTGAATGAAAAATGGGAATAAAATAAGATTAATGATCATTTCACTGTATAATGAGGATAACTTTTTCAAAGTATTATGGAAATAATGTGGGATTAGAAGTCAGACATCTAGGTTTTTCAGTATATGACTCTATCTCCTAGACCAAATATGAATCTTTCCTATTCTCATGCTGAACCCCACACATTTGCCTGGAATGGAGGGGATACCTGACAGGCTATTTATTGGTGGTGAAACTGGAGCAGAGGAAAGTTGCCTAGCTATGTGGAGATGAGAAGGGGCCCCCATGGTGGTTTACTGCTGGGGTTAATTTGTCATTTGAAGTAAGCAGGGGGGCCATGGAATGGATGAGCCATGCAATGCCAGGTTCTAGCATAACTCAGAGAACCTGCTGATTTGAACCACCATATCTAAGTAGCTAGATATCAAAATGGCAGTAAGAAGAGAAGATGATAAGCAATACTTCCAATCAATACAAAGCCATGTCAATTGAGATAACATTGTAAGACTGAGTCAAGAGCCCACAAATTCCTACTGGACCCATAGCCTAGCCAACTACTCTGGATTGAGGTGGATTCTATCATTATTCTCATGGCAGTGACTCAGTGTGACCCTCTCCACCCCCCATTTCCACCCTGACACTCCCAGTGATGTGTAGTGGACTCAACTGATCCCACTGGACAGGCAGAACCATGTGTATGGGAAGGGAAACTGAGCAGTTCTGAACCTATACATGGTTAGGAAAGAGCTGGGGTTAGAAACCAGTTTCAGCTGATCTCTATGGAGTTTCTGTGTGGCAGACAGCCAGACAATGACTTTTCTCCCAACCCCAAACTCAAGGAGGACTCTCTGAGGACTTTTTACTTGCTGTTCCCTAAGCGTGGAACTCTCTCCCTCCTCGTCTGTGACTCCTAGCTTCCCTGGCTTCTTTCAAGTCTCAGCCAAAACCCCACCTTCTGTAAGAATTCTTTCTTGATTCCCCTTAATGTTAATGCCTTCCATCTGGGATTATCTCCAATGTATACTCTCTCTCTCTCTCTCTCTCTCTCTTTCTCTCTCTCCCCATATATATATATATATACATATATATATGTGTATATATATATATACATATATATGTATATATATACATATATATATACACACACATATATACATATATATATATACACATACACACACGCATATATATATATATATATATATTTATATGTATATCTTGTTTGTACATAGATATTTGCATATAATCTTCTCCAACAGATTGTAAGTTCCTTGAGAGCAGGAGCTATCTTTTGCCTTTCTTTGTATCCCTAGCCCTTAGCATAGTACCTGAAACATAGAAAGCACTTAACAAATGTTTATTTACTGCCTAAATGATTGTTGACAGCTTCTGAGATCATCCAGGTCTAGCGGTCTCAGTGAGAGACAATGAAGAACCTGTGATTGGAGGAGGCCAGAAAGTAAAGATGCCTAATACAAATCCTGATAAAAACAACAACAACAACATACCTTATCAGAAAGTAGATAAGACAATGGACGAAGAAGAAGAAGGCCAACAGAGAAAGCTTGGGGATATGTCAAGCTCCCAAGCAGAAAAATTGTCAAGGAAAGCACTCACAAAGAAAGAAGGAAAAATGAGCAGAGAAACTAGGAAAGGTCAAAATACAATAAAGAAACATTGCCATGGAATAAAAAAATGAACCAAAAACCCACAAAAAAGGAAAGCCAGATAAACAATTCTTTGGCTAATGAATCTAATGGATCAACAGCAAGAAACCTGGTAATGGTTCAGTTGGGAAAAAGAAAAATTAGAATAATAAATAAGGATAAATATTAAAATTGGGATAAAATTAGAACCCTCAAAGAACTCTTGATGATAAAGAAGAAAATGAGCTCTATATCATAGTATCATAGATTTAGAGTTAGAAGGGACCTTAAAACTCATTTGGTCTAGTTTTCTTATATTGTAAGTAAGGAACCAAAGCCTAAAGTTGTTCAGTAACTTGTGTAAGGCTACATAGATAGGAGATGGCAGAGCCAGGATCTGAACTCAGATCATTTGGCTACAAAGCCAGTAACCTTTCCATACCACACTGCTCTTCTCACTTGGAAAATCTGGCAGAGATTTTCTAAAAGTCAATAGCAGCTCAGTAAAAGAGAATAGCACACTGAAACCAAGAATATAGATTTAGAGAAAAAAATGAGCAAAACAAATAATTGTAATACTGAAAGAACAAATGTGTTTTATATAGCTCAAACTAACAAGAAGATAGGAGGCACAGAAATTACTTGAGGATCACAGTCTCCTGGGGTGGGGCATATTGGAGTAAAATGCCTGAATAATGCACTAGAGTAAATAATTCAGGAAAATTATGTAGAAGTACTGAAAACGGAGAATATATTGCTGATTGATAGAATCTATAGACCAACACCTGAGAGAAACTCCAAGCTTTAGTCACCAAGGAACATAATTGTTAACTTCAGAATTTCAGTGTCAACAACCAATACCACAAGAAGCCAAGAGAAAGGACTTTAGCTATCAAGGAGAATAAGATCTGTTTAAATAGGCCACGCACAGATTTTTTTCTCTACAATAAAACAAAAAAGATATAGGATACGATATTCATTTGGGATCAACCCAAGAATAGCATATCTTAAAAAGCTGAGCCTACTTGTCAACAAAGAAAATCAACTTCAGGAAGGAATAAAATTCGTTCTTCCAAAGAATACAGAGACAAACATGCAAACACTTGAAATGGGAGAAATTTAAGAGAGGTAAATAAATAGAATTAACAAGAAAAGCCTATATAATGAAATCAAATTGAGAGGAAAACTGGGTCGAGCCTATAACATTTGAACAACTTCTAGAGCACATATTAACACTTATTAGTCTTATACCGTATTTATTTGTATGCATGCCTAATCTCCACTGCTAGGTTATAAACTCTTCAAAAGAAGAGTACAGAACTTATCTGTCTTTGGATACCCAGAGGTGCTTATAAGAGTTTTGAACATAGTAGATGTTTAGCAAACATTTATTGGTTGAAGAATGAGTGAACAAGTGGCTGTGACCAGAGAAGGTAGACCAATTAGAAGAAGTAAGCCAGACTAGTTGTGAAATCCCCCTTATTATAGTTTGGAAAAAACTCTGGTTTGTTGTTCTTATTGTTGTTTTGGTGGGGAGGGGTAGTCTTTATGCATCCAATAATTTGTCTATGTCATAGCCATGCTCTTTATCTCTGCCTAGTGGTCACTCCTGCCCTGACCTTATCTGTAGCTTCCTGTATATGGATATTCTAAGCCCATGAGCTTCTAGGCTAGAAACTTCCAGTTTCCCGGCTAATTGGTTCCCTTCTCCCATCTGTGATTCCAAAAGTGGGAAACCAGTACAACTACCCTGATCAGGACCCTTCCACTCTCTGTAAAACACCAGAGCAATCTTTCTACCCTGATCTACGAGTTTTCCTGAAGTATGAATGAATAAATGACCAAATGAATGAAAAAAAAAACACATTTATCAAGCTCTTACTATGTTCTAGGCATAGCTTGCAATACAAATATAAATTTTAAACTGTCACAGAGATCCCAACAAGAGCTTGGTGTAATAATGTATTAAGTCTTCGACTCAGCTTCTTATAAGACCATTGTGGATCCCCTCATGCCATGATCTGAAGACCATCATGCTCAAGGCTCTCAGATGGCATCCCTAGTTGTAGGGATGCTATCCTGACCCTCCCCATCCTGTTTCCTGATTTGACGGGTAGCTTTAACTTGAGGGCTAGATGTTGCCCTAATATTCTTCCTTTGTTGTCCCTGCTTCCTCTTCCATGTTCCCTTGGATGCCTCCAAGTAACTGAATTTAAGATATCTGAAAGTAGTTGGAAAAAACTGTGTGTGCATGTGTGCACAGACCCCTTCTTAGTGACCCTGAAGTTATACCATGTAGGTTGACCATTTCATATAGCACCAAGATGAGCTTTGTAAAGAGACAGAGAAAGAGAAAAATAAAGTAGGAAGGACAGAGCCAGAAAAGAGTATACACCAGTGAAGGAACCATTGTCTGTCTAAGAGCCCTCAAGGGAGATGGTTGATCTGGAGGCAAAGGAAGTCAAGATCTAGGGTTTCCCAGTTTAATGAAGAAAATCCACTTCTCTAAAGTATTAACGTAGCTGAATGTTCACAAGCATAATGAAGTTTAATTTTACATTTGATGCATTAGAAATCAGGTATGAAGGCTTCTTGGTCCCAGGGCCCCTGCAGCTGACTGGATTGGAGGACTGTAACTGACTACTTAAAGAAGGGTCCTTTGGGTCCTTTGGGTCCCCCAGGAAGTCAGCCACAACCCAAAAGCTCTTGCTCAATGACTTCCCCTACCAACTCAAAAGCCACATTCTTTGCTTTCAATATGGTTCACATTGCTACCTGCAGGCCCAAGGCATACTGGGAAACACTCATCAGAATAGAATAGAAACCCTGAGGCCAGAACTGGTCTTTGGCAATACTGGTAAGTAGGGAAAATTTTCCCATCAGAACTAGACCTGAGAGTTGGCAAGGCAGGCAACTACCTACAATGAAATTGGGGTGGGAGAAGAGAAGAAACTTTTATGTAGCTCCTACTATGTGCCAGGCACTGTGCTTTCAAAAATATCTCATTGGATCCTCACAACAACTCTACAAGGTAAATGCTATTATTTTACAGTTGAGAAATCTGAGTCAGGCAGAAGTTAAGTAAGTGACTTGCCTAAGGTCACCTAGCCAGCAAGTGTCTGAGGCTGGATTTGGACTCAGATCTTTCCTACGCTAGGCCCAGTGCTCTATTCACTTTGTCACCTAGCATCACCAGCATACCCCCACACCCTGTACATCAGGGGGTTCAATGAAGGATACTTTTTCATATTCCTTTCTATAAAGGAATACATTATTGATGCCAGAAGAATCTGTTCTCCACGTATGTTGGTAGCATGATTTCAGTGAAGGCTCAAACTCTCCACTGGACAGTAACCTATGGGAAATCAAGTTTCAAGCCTTGCTTCAGGTACACAGATGTGTTTCCTAGTTTTATTTTCTACATGTACTTTCAGTCTGTCTTCTCTATGAGTTTTCTTTCTCTTTGAATCTTCCTTAAGCCCTTAGCCCAGTGAGTTGTTTTAACTGCATTAAGAAAAGGTGGTGGTGATAATGTCAGCTGCCTCCCTTTCCACAGCGCCCCCAACACCTTTATGCTAATCCCTGAAGGTCCCAGTGGCTGTACTGAAGCATGAATATAGAGATACTACATCGGGGCCTGTTTTTGCCTATTCTTTTGCTTTAAAGTAACCTTTAAAATGAACAAAGTCTAAGGTAAAATTTGGTGTCTTTCTCACTACTTTTTCCTCAGTGGCTCACTTCGATACTAGTCTTATTCACAGACTTTGATTAGAGTACTCCTTTCAAACTCACCAAAATAGTCTTAATATGGTGTCTCTACTCTCTCAGGGCTTGTGCTAGATTCCTGGCTTTTCTGGCTGGTTTGGGTCAATGTGCTTCCAGCTGTTTCCATCAGCTGCTCGTGGCTTTGCTCTATCTCCGCCACAGGTGGTCTATTTACCCTGCTCAGTCTCTAAGAGCTAATTAAAGGGATGACTTTAATTTTCCTTGTGCTCTGGATCAGCTTGGAATACCTTGAAGTGCTCCCTGTGATTCCTCAGTTTGAAAGTTCTTTTTTTTTTCTCTTTCAGGCAGCAGAAGCTGGAAGAAGCAAAGAAAGATTATCTTGGCACAGAAAACCTGATGGGTCATTTTTTCTCCTCCCTAATCAGAAAGAGGTAACTTCCCACTTTGCTCTTAAAGCGAGAGAATCCTCCTCCTTTTGGTCTCTAGGTGACTATAACTGGTTTAAAGTAATTTACATACATCCCTTAAGAGTCTAAGGACTAAGTTGCCTTAGCAACACTTAGCAACCTGCAACACTATCTCAGAAAGGAAATTTTCAGAAACAGTTATTTTTTTAAAAAGAGTTTATATCTCCTGCAACAAAACATGTTAAACATAATTCAAACAATTTTTCACCACAAAAAGTGACTATTGACAAAATTTTAGTCATTGTGATATGCGGGTAAATTTTGGGGAGAAGGGGGATATCAAAGCATTAAGGTAGGTGACTGGCTACTCACAAGGCCAGCCCTGCCTTGAAGTTAGTATAGTGGTTTGAGTAGTACAGCATTTAACACATTTGGATTCCCATAGAGCTAAGCTGGCAGGTCCCCATAACCAAATCCTGGGGCTTGTGATTGACAGATTGAGTCGATGGAGACCGCTCCCATTTCTTGTGGCTCCTTTCTGCTTTTCCTCTCAAGTGTTAACTGGGTGTGCTCTGCCAGACAGGCATATCTCGCCCTCGATTTTAGGGACAGCTCCTGGCTGGCCTGAGGGCATTGTGGGAGTTTAGAGAAAAAGCACAACTCTAGAGGGACATTCACTGGGCATTAACCAAGGGCATAGATTAAATCAGTCTGCAATATTTCATGAGTAACTACTCTGTGTCCAAAAGTTAAGTTAGAGTTAAGGGGGATATAGGAAAATTATAAAGCACTGCCTTTGAAGACCTGACAGTATGAGGGGGTGATGATGAGGTAAATACACTAGAAACAACTGAAAATAATATGATGAACTGTTTGGTTAAATGCAAAATTCAGTTGCACAGGTTCCATATGCCAAGTAGGTAGCCAGAGAATGTCAGAGATGGAAGGTCACCTAGTCCAATCCCATCATTTTATAAATGGAGAAACTGAGTCCCAGAGACGGCAAATGGCTTGCCCAAGATTATACAGGGAGGAGTACAGTTCAGAAGAGAGTGATCAGTGAAGGTTGTAGTAGGATCATAGATAACATTTAGAGAAGGGAGGGTGCTTAGAAATCATTTATTTCAGTTATGTCAAAGTTAACTAGAAACAGGCCTCAGAATCATCCATAAGGATCCCTGCAGGCTGCATATTAGCTTAAGAAAAAACATATTGACGTTATCTACATTATATCGTATTTTTTGGCAGCCAGGTGACACAGTGGATAGACTGCCAGGCTTGGAATCAGGAATCTTCCTGAGTTCAAATCTGTCCTCAGACCCTTTACTAACTGTGTGAGCTTGGGCAAGTCACTTAACCCTGTTTGCCTCAGTTTCCTCATCTGTAAAATGAGCTGGAGAAGGAAATGGCAAACCACTTTGCCAAGAAAACCCCAAATGGGGTCAGGAAGAGTAGGACATGACTGAACAACAACAAATTGTTCTTTTATTTATTTTGTTAAATATTTTCCAATTATATTTCAATCTAGTTCCTGACATCTCTAATCTAGTCCACTCCAGCTATTTTCTTACCATCTTGCTAGGTCAACATACCAGACCAGAGACCATGGCCTGGGGTGCTTAACCCTTTCTTCTTTGAAACTTGTGCTCCATGGCTTATTGTCCTGGGTGGAGCCTGACTCAGGCCAGTCCCTTGGTCATTTATGTGTGATAGTGGAATGAAATGAGACATTGGTAGGTCATTTATTCAATAATTAACAAAAGATTTACTCAGCCATGAAGGACATGGGAGTTGATTCAGCTGAGCAAATGTCCCCAGCATCTAAGTTGCCCATGGTGGTCTGCCAGGCAACCATCAGAGACTGCCTGGAGCTCTTTTTGGCAGTTTTGAGCCAATTAAGTCTTGAGGTTGGTGTCAATATTTTTAAAGGAAAAATGAGCCTTATTTGCCTGGGGACAGAGAGGTGGGATATCGTTGTCCTCCTGCTTTTCTCCCCTTTTGATGGGCGAGTACCTTATATTACTTACTATATCTAGCTGTCCCCAGCCATGCCTGCAATTTACAACTAAGCCACCTTCCATTTCTGGAACCGTAATCAAATCAATACTTCTACTGCTACTAGAAAGGGTATATCATTCTACTCTCTTATGGCTCCACTCCTTATCCATCCCTATGACTTTTCAAAGAAGACACCCTTCCCTGGCCAACTCTCCTAAATGTGTTATTTCCCCTTATTTAGGATGTAAGATCCTTGAGGGCAGGCCTTATATCATTTTAAAAATTTGTATCTCCATCACTTAACTCAGTGCCTAGCACATAGGAAGTGTTTAACAAATACTTCTTCATTTATTTATTCTTCTTTCTTTCCCACTCTTTTAGTCTTCTCTTTCCTCCACTTTTACCAATGAGATAATGGAGGCCCAGAGACTTATCCAAGATCACACAGGTAGTTGGCCAGAGAGGTTTGGGACAAAGGTCTTCTTCTCCCTCTGTACCATACCGAGTATTTGGACAAGATTTCCTGGAGGATGTGGTCATTTGAGCTCGATCTTAAAGAGGGGTTAGGATTTAGAGAGGCTGAGATTGTTATGGTCCCAACAAATAAGAATTAAAACAAGACTGCTGCTTGTTGACAATAGGCAGATTTTGGAAATTTGACCGCAGGTCTTTCTTAGGCTGAGATCAGAGGCCTGCCTGCCTTCTCTAGGAAATCTCTGCTACTTCCATTCTGAACCGATCTGATTGTCCATTAGCATTCACTGTCTGAACCATCTCTGATGGAGCTGGATTGCATTCAATTCATTGTATGCTGTTGTGTATTGCCCTTTGTTGTTTAACATCTGCCAGATCTGTCTGAACAACCCAAATGTAACCTCCGTGAGGGTTCTTTTCCCATCTCTTTCACCGAATCAGTGCTTGATGTATCAACGTTGCATGGGACTGAATGTACCTGACTTTAAATGGTGTCTGGCTGCTGAAGTTTCCCGTATTTGAGTTGCTTTGGCATGAATAATACCCTGGACTGGGGGGCCTGGATTCTGGTTCTGACTCTGCTGCTGACTCAGTTGAACCTTGGGCAAGTTGCTTTTCTTCTCCTGGCCTCAGTTTCCTCATTTGTAAAATTATTTCTAAGGTTTCTTCTGGCTCTAACATCCGGTGTCTTGTTGATTAAAACAAACCAAAAAAAAACCCAAACCCCCAAACCTCCAAAACAATTTGTATCTTGCTTGTGCTGGGTGCACATTTAGCATATTTCAGATATATACCCCCCTCCTCATTTCCTACACCTTTCTTTTAACCTCTTTGCTAAGAGGAAGTTGAATTCTGGTTCTTTCCCTATCACTTAGTAAGTAGCTTTGTGTTCTAGGGCAAATCAGTTAACCTGTCTGGGACCACAGTTGCCTCATTGGTAAAATGGTAAATAATAATAGTTATCTGTTTGTAAACAGGTGACTGAACCAGATGATCTCGGGTGTTGTCTTCCCATTTTGGGGGTTCTCTCTCTCACTCTCTCCTCCTCTTCCTCCTCCCTCCCACTCCCTCCTCTCTCCTCTTTCATCCTCCATCCCTTTGATTCTCTCTCCATAGTTTTCTGGCAAGTATATTTAGGGATCATAGATTTAGAGGCAGAAGGGATGGAAGGGGCCCTCAGAGACCATCTAGTCCAAGTCCTTCATTTTATAGATGAAGAAGCTGAGGTCCAGGTAAGCTAAGGTAGGAGATGTCAAAGACAGGATCTGAACCTGGGGCCTCTGACTCCAGAACCAAATTTTTTGCACTGTACTAGGGAGCCTACCCCCAATAAGTGACAGTAGGCATTTTCTTCTTCTTGGCCCAGCATGTAATACCTCACACTTAGACACAACCAGACACTACTTTTTTTTTTATTAAACATCCTCATTAATGCTGTCCTTAAAGCCAAAAGTAGGGGAGGAGAGAGGAGTGTAGGCAACAGTACCTTTCTTCATAATGTGCAGATCTCCCTCTCTTATTGGTCGGTGTGTGTTTCCCCCGCTCTCCCCCTGCTCCCCAAGCTTTTGTTGGGTGAATGCTGGCAGGCACCCTCACTGCCAAGCAGTCCCAATTCATTCCTGCCCTCCATTGCCTGGGAAAAAGAAGTGGTCAAGTCTCATTGTCATCTGGGAAAAGCGATTGAAAAATCTTTTGTTGAACGAAGCACCTTTCACTTAAAAAACCGAGGCAGAATAAAATGACATGTTGCTAATGATGTATTTTATGGACTGCCATCTGTCTTGCGAAAGGTCAGAGAAAAATAGGAACTGCTTTGCAGGGGATGGGTCGGGGGCTGGGGGTGGGGGGAGGACTGGGTGGAAGCGGGAACAAATGGCTCTCCTCGGAACATGACAAGAAGTCTTTGTGACATCATATAAATGCCCTAATTGGGAAGTGGTCAATTGAGCAGGCTTGACTTCTGAATTTGATGTGTCAATAAACAAGTTCAAGGTGACACGTTGGATCGATACCCCTCGACAAGAATCATCCGACAAATTTACTGCAAAGTAATTGGGTGCAAAATGACTCAACTCAACCTTCACACTGCCGAAAATCAAACAAACAGCCGACCTCCCGGCGGCCGTTTATACGTGTCGGGAGCTGCTTAAGGTGGCCTGCTGCTGTTGGGGGAGCCCCCAAAGCGGGAGGAGAGCTGCGGGGAGGGCTTTATTAGCACGCTGACAGCGGAGGAGCACGGCCAGCATGGCCATCGGCAGAGTTAAATATGTGTGTATGTGTATATTATGTATTTTATATACACACACATATACAGACATACACACATATATGTGTATATGTGTGTGTATGTATGTGTGTGTAACTCATAAATATATATTTCTTCTCTGCCTGTCTAAATTTAGATGGCAAGTAGAAGAAAGGTAGGGAAATTATTTACTTCTTTTCCCTTGAACACAAAGGAAAGGCATTTAGGTACCCTGGCTTTGCATTTTTTTTTTCTGAAAGAAAGGAAGTGGAGAAGGAAGAAGAAAAAGAGGGAAAGGAGAAGGAAGAATAAGAGGGTGGAGGGTTAAGATGAAGAAGACGTAAAGGAGGGGAAGGAGAACAAGAAGGGGGAAAGAAGACAAAGAGGATGGACAAGAGGAATAAAAGGAGGGGGTGGAGGAGGAAGATGATGATGAGGAAGAGGAAGGGAAAAGGGAAGGAGCCGGTAGAAAAGAAGGAGGGGCAAGGAGGAGGGAGAAGTTTGACACAGCTTCCCTTCATTAGCTGACTTTGCAGTAAGGGCAGACAGGATGGGTTGCTCTGTCTTTGCTGGCTCCCTTGTAGAAATCACTTTGACCCATCTGTGTGGTCCTGGTCTGGATGGCTTGCTAGATCTCTGGATGAGTCCTCCAATCTCTGGGACGAAGTGGCTGTTGGGGAGTTGTGGTGCCTGAAGATTGAAGGAGGAGAGGGGAGCCAGTTTCCTGTGAAATCTGGGTTCTGGCCAGGCATAAACTATGCACTTTGGACATAGCAGGGAGATAGATCATTTGTTAATTATACATCGGTTTGAAGGCTTAGGTAGAAAAGGCTAAGTAGAAGCCATCATTCAAGGAAGAGATGCTGTTTGTGCTTATATCTCCTTATCTTTTCTCCCTGGGCCTTTTGGGAAATACACCTAGAAAACCCTATAGACTGGACTTATTTGAGAGGCTAGTGTGGCATGAAGGAAAAGGTCCTAGCCTAGTAATTCAGAATTTTGGGTAGGGTAGAGCAGTAGTTCTTAATTCTTTAAGAAGGAAAGAAATAAGCAGACAATGTTCTAAATGCTTTACAAATATTTCATTTAATCCTCCCAACAACCCTGTGAGATAGATACTATTATCATTATTCCTTTTTTTAGCTGAGGAAACTGAGGAAGACAGAAGTTAAGTGACTTACCCTGGGTCACACAACTAGTAAGTGTCTGAGGATGGATTTGAACTCAGGCCTTCCTGACTCCAGGCCCAAAGATCTATCCACTGAGCCACTTATCATGCCTTTTAAGCATGAGAATTTCCTTTTGAATATGAAAAATGTCATGGACTCCTACATACTGGTACTGATAGTAGTTCTCCATGGATTAATAGAAAGTAACATCCATAGATTGAGAAAACACATGACAAAACAACTATAAATTCAGTCATGCTTTAAGAAATAGTTTGTAGTTTATTCATCACAACCTCTACATGTATTTGAAAATATAAACCCATAGATACACAGCTCTTGATAAAAATAATAATTAAGTAATAATTAAGCACTAAATAAAGATAAAAAGAATGAACCTTGGTGTGCATAGGTATCCAAAGACTCCTTGCAATAAATCTCCTACCTCATAGGGATCTTGGGTACACAGGTTGGAAGATCTGGTGTAGTGGGCAGAGTCTTGAAATCAGGAAACTATTTGATAGCTGCATGGCCCTGAGCAGATCTCTTAACCTCTCTTGACTCTCAACTTTCTCACATGTAAAATCGAGACAATAATACCTGCCCTATCTACTTTTACAGAGCTGCTGTGAGGCAGGCTATTTGGTAAATCTTGGAATGCCATAGAAATAGAAGCTATCACTATTGCTATATCTATCTCTGTTTGACACCCAAACTGTGGGTGATTTGGGGTAAACTGATTATTTTCTACGAGTTTCAGTTTTCTGTCAGTCTTCATAGGCTCAAACCTTAGAGGTGATCTAGTCCAACATTCCTTTTACAGAAGGAGGAAACTGATCCTCAGAGAAAAGAAGTAACATATCTTCTGTACATTATTTCCTATTCAGCTTTGCTCTGGACTTTCATCATGAACTCTAGAATCTCATCATCCTGCAAGATGACATCAGCTCTGAAACTCACAGCTCCTCAGTACCACCTACCCTTGGAGCCCGTCTTTCCCTCTGATTGGAAATGGGGTAGGAGCGGATAACGAAGAGCTCCTCTGACTAGATTATTCAAGGAGGTTGCCCAAGACAGATACCTCATTTCTCACATGACTGTTATACTCCTCTGGACTTTCATAATGATCTACCCCATCCTTCCCTCTACTGGGTAACCTCCCCCACTTCAGATTTCTCTTATGTGTTGTCTTCCCCCATTAGATTATAAGCTCCCTAAGGGCAGGGACTGTCTGTTGCTTTTCTTTATATCCCCAGTGTTTAGAATAGTGCCTGACACATAGTTTATTGACAGACTCACTGTACCTTATGCTACAAGGTCATGGTCATTGTCAGCTGAGATATTCAGTTAATTAATATTGAGCAGCAAGCATGACACACCATTATATGTCCAAGATGTAGAAAGCACTGTGCAGCTATAATGTATTCATATTTAGGGCTGATGTAAAGAAAATCTTTTTTTTAAATTTAAATTTATTTATTTAACATATTTAGTTTTTCAGCATTGATTTTCACAAGAGTTTGAATTACAAATTTTCTCCCCATTTCTACCCTCCCCCCCACTCCAAGATGGCATATATTCTGGTTGCCCTGTTCCCCAGTCAGCCCTCCCCTCTATCACCCCCCTTCCCTCTTATCCCCTTTTCCCTTCCTTTCTTGTAGGGAAAGATAAATTTCTACGCCCCATTGCCTGTGTATCTTATTTTCTAGTTGCATGCAAAAACTTTTTTTTTGTTGTTTTTGAACATCTGTTTTTAATACTTTGAGTTCCAAATTCTCTCCCCTCTTCCCTTCTCACCCACCCTCCCTAAGAAGTCAAGCAATTCAGCATAGGCCACATGTGTATCATTATGTATAACCCTTCCACAATACTCATGTTGTGAAAGACTAACTATATTTTGCTCCTTCCCAACCCATCCTGCTTTATTGAGTTTTCTCCTTTGACCTTGCCCCCTTTCCAAAGTGTTTGTTTTTGATTACCTCCACCCCCATCTGCCCTCCCCTCCATCATCCCCCCCTTTTATTTTTTTATCTTCCTCCCTCTTCTTTCCTGTGGGGTAAGATACCCAATTGAGTATGTATGGTATTCCCTCCTCAGGCCAAATCTGATGAGAACAAGGTTCACTCATTCCTCCCTCACCTGCCCCCTCCCCTTCTCCCACAGAACTGCTTCCTCTTGCCACCTTTATGCGAGATAATCCACCCCATTCTATCTCTCCCTATCTCCCTCCCTCAGTATGTTGCTCTCTCATCCCTTAATTTGATTTTATTTCTTTTAGATATCTTCCCTTCATCTTCAACTCACCCTGTGTCTGCTCTCTCTCTTTTACATACATATATATATATAAACACATATATATATACACATACATACATATACATACATATACACATAGATACATACATACATTCACATTCACTTATATATATATACATATATATATATATGCATATTCCCTTCAGCTACCCTAATACTGAGGTCTCATGAATCATACATGTCATCTTTCCATGTAGGAATGTCAACAAAACAGTTCAACTTTAGTAAGTCCCTTGCAATTTCTGTTTCTTGATTACCTTTTCATGCTTCTCTTGATTCTTGTGTTTGAAAGTCAAATTTTCTATTCAGTTCTGGTCTTTTCACTGAGAAATCTTGAAAGTCCTCTATTTTGTTGAAAATCCATATTTTGCCTTGGAACATGACACTCAGTTTTGCTGGGTAGGTGATTCTAGGTTTTAATCCTAGTTCCATTGACCTCCGGAATATCGTATTCCAAGCCCTTCGATCTCTTAATGTAGAAGCTGCCAGATCTTGGATTATTCTGATTGGGTTTCCACAATACTCAAATTGTTTCTTTCTGGCTGCTTGCAGTATTTTCTCCTTGATCTGGGAGCTCTGGAATTTGGCGAAAATGTTCCTAGGAGATTTCTTTTTGGGATCTATTTGAGGAGGCGATCGGTGGATTCTTTCAATTTCTATTTTGCCCTGTGGCTCTAGAATATCAGGGCAGTTCTCCTTGATAATTTCTTGAAAGATGGTATCTAGGCTCTTTTTTTGATCATGGCTTTCACATAGTCCAGTAATTTTTAAATTATCTCTCCTGGATCTATTTTCCAGGTCAGTGGTTTTTCCAATGAGATATTTCACATTGTCTTCCATTTTTTCATTCCTTTGGTTCTGTTTTATAATATCTTGATTTCTCATAAAGTCACTAGCTTCCACTTGCTCCAATCTAATTTTTAAAGTAGTATTTTCTTCAGTGGTCTTTTGGACCTCCTTTGGCTAATTCTGCCTTTCAAGGCATTCTTCTCCTCATTGGCTTTTTGGAGCTCTTTTGCCATTTGAGTTAATCTATTTTTTAAGGTGTTATTTTCTTCAGTGTATTTTTCAGTATTTTTTTTGGGTCTCCTTCAGCAAGTCATTGACTTGTTTTTCATGGTTTTCTCGCATCCTTCTCATTTCTCTTCCCAATTTTTCCTCTACTTCTCTAACTTGCTTTTCCAAATCCTTTTTAAGCTCTTCCATGGCCTGGGACCAGTTCATATTTTTCTTGTAGGCTTTTGGTGTAGGCTCTTGCACTTTGTCATCTTCTTTAGGCTGTATGTTTTGGTCTTCTTTGTCACCAAAGAAAGAATCGAAAGTCTGAGACTGGATCTGGGTGTGTTTTCGCTGCCTGGCCATATTCCCAACCAACTTACTTGACCCTTGAGTTTTTCAGTGGGGTATGACTGCTTGTAGACTAACGAGTTCTATGTTCCACGTTTGGGGGGGAGGTCCCAGCTCTGTCACACCAGCAGTCCTCCTTCCCCAAGAACCCCCAACCCGGACTGGGCTTAGATCTTCAGCAGGCTGTGCACTCCTGCTCTGATCCGCCACTTAATTCCTCCCATCAGGTGGGCCTGGAGCCAGAAGCAGCAGCAGCTGTAGCTGCCCCACCTCCGCTGCCCCTGGGGCTGGAAGCCGAACCTCGAACTCCTTCCACTCCCGCAGCTTTTCCCACTAACCTTCTCTGTTGTCTTTGGTGTTTGTGGGTTGAGAAGTCTGGTAACTGCCGCAGCTCACTGATTCAGGGCGCTAGGGCCCCCTCCGCCCGGTTCCTGGTCTGGATGGTCCACGCCGCTCAGGCTGGGCTCTGCTCCACTCTGTTTCCAGCTCCCAGCTTTGTGTGGGATAGACCTCACCCAGAGACCATCCAGGGTGTCCTGGGCTAGAACCCTGCTTCCCTCTGCTGTTTTGTGGGTTCTGCCATTCTAGAATTTGGTTCAGAGCCATTTTTTATAGGTTTTTGGAGGGACTCGGCAGGGAGCTCAAGCTGGTCCCTGCTTTCCAGCCGCCATCTTGGCTCCGCCCCAAGAAAATCTTTTTTTAAACAATTAGAGGTATCCAAGAAAAGTAATGAGCTGTCTTTGGAGTTAGCATTTTTTCTCAACAGGCAAAGACCCAATAACCTGTTGTGCAAGGCATTCTTTTCAGATACAGGTTGGATTGGATGGTTGCTGAGGTCCTTTTCAAGTCTGAATTTCTGATATTCTGTGGTATCATCTGGACAGTAAGCCTGAGGAGGGTGATTCTGGAAAACTTGTCCGTCTTGGAGCAGTGTATCAAATCTATCTGTCCACTAGATGGTCCATTGACCTGGCCTTAGCAAATTTACTGCTCCATAGTGCCAAACAGTGCTCTTGTGGTGTCGAAGAGTTAGTTCAGTCATGGAGACGAAACAAAGCAATCAGGGCCATGGAGGTCCATAGGATTATAGATTTAGAGTTGGAAAAGACCTTGGAAATTGAGTAGGCCAACCATCTCAAACTGTATTATAAAGTGGCAATTATCAAAACAATCTATTACTGGCTAAGAAATAGAGTGGTAGATCAGTGCAATAGATTAGGTACACATTACATTATAGTAAATGACCATAGTAATCTAGTAATCTAGACCAGGGCCATCCAACCTTAGGTTTTTATTGAAACAATAGACAACATATTTTGATTTGCCATTTTAGTGAGAGCTCTGTGATGGCTTGGCTTCATTTACTAAAGCATTTATGTAAATTTCTATGCTTGTAGGCGGGCTGCATAAATTGCACTGTGGGCCACATTTTGGATAGCTCTGATCTAGACTGTAGTAATCTAGTGCTTGATAAAACCAAAGATCCAAGCTTCTGGAAGGAAAACTCATTACTTGATAAAAACTGCTGGGAAACTGGAAAACAGATTGGCAGAAAATAGGTATAGACCAACATCTCACACCATATACCAAAATATGGTGAAAATGGGTACATGATCTACATAATGGGCGATACCATAAACAAATTAGGAGAGCATGGAATAGTTTATTTGTCAGATCTATGGATAAGGGAAGAATTTAGGACCAAAGAAAATATGGAGAGCATTGTAAAATGTAAACTAGATCATATTTATTATGTAAAATTAAAAAGTTTTGCACAAACAAAACCAATGCAACCAAAATTAAAAGGAAAGCAGAAAACTAGAGAAAAAATTTACAACAAATAGCTTTGATTAAGGCCTTATTTCTCAAATATATAAAGAACTGAATCAAATTTATAAGAATACAAGTCATTCCCCAGTTGATAAATGTTCAAAACATATGAACAGGCAGTTTTCAGACAAAGAAATCAAAGCTATCAATAGTTGTATAAAAATACTCTAAATCAAAAAAAAATACTCTAAATCACTATTGATCAGAGAAATGAAAATTAAAACAACTCTGAGGTACCACCTCACACCTATCAGATTGGCTAAGGTGACAAAAAAGGGAAATGATAAATGTTGGAGGGGATAAAAACAAAAAAAACCCCAATAGATGTGGGGAAACTAAGGTACAGAGAAAGGAAATGACTTCTCCAAGGTCACACTGGCAGTATGTGGAGCTGAGGTCCTTTGACTCTGAAATCTAGTTTTCCTCAGCTGCAGGCTGCCTCCTGAAAGAATCAACTCTGAAGCTTTTATGGGAGTTTCTCTTCTGTGATAGTAGGCTTTTTTTTTTTACTGTTTTGTGAATTGTTAACATTATATAAATCTAACCTATCTTTATCAATTGGTCCATCAATCAACAAGAACTTGTTAATAGACACTGTGGTGTTAAGGAAAAAAAGAACTTGACTTTGAATGAGAAGGTATAGGCTCAAATCCTGGCCTAAATATTTACTACCTCAGTGACCTTGAGCAAGTATTTCCTGTCTCTCTTTACCTCAGTTTACTTAAGTGCTGTAAGGGCAAGCAAAGTGGGACTTTTTATGTTTTTTGTTTTGGAGTACTTCTCAGCACTAAGACAATTGAATGCCTTTGATTGAATCTTGCCTTTGTTTGTAGAAAGGCCCACACTCTTTTGATAATTAGGTCTTGAGAGGTGTGAAACCCTCAAAAGGTGTGACGTGCTCTGACCCTGAAAAAGGGTATATATACCCAGAGGATAGCCATTGAATTCAAAATCAAGAATTGAGAATTGAGAACTCTCAGAACTTCGGGAGGAAAGGTTTTGCTTTGGGGCTCACTCTTTGGAAGAGTGTTGGTGTGGAGACTCTGGGTAGCTGCTAAGAAGCCTCCCGGCTTTGAAAACCCAGATGTTGGTGCTTCTCCCTCTGGTAATTATATATGTATAGCTTTGGTCAGACAACTAGAAGCCTGTCTGTTGATTTGTGTTATTTGCTCTGTTTATATTTTCTCTGTTTGTAATTTCTGTTTGTATTTGCTCTGAAGTTCAGGGTGGTGACTTTTCCCCCTGAATTAAGTGAATGATATATGTATGTTTAATTAAAGTGAGACTGTAAATCCCTTAAAATTGATTTCCTTAGAAAAGCAGATCAAAGAACCTGTGCTAGTAGCTCTCCTGTGTGCCGGTATTATTGGCCTCACACAGCCACAGTAGTGGCAAGTAGCATTTTTGTTACAAGTGCAAACTGGATATATTAATAATTGTTTCATTTATCTCACAGTGTTGAGGCTAGGGCTTCAAAATGCTTTTGGAATGTAAACAATTATTAGGGACTCACGGAAAGAAGAGTTGGGTGAGAGTTGTCATGACAGTGAGGACAAGTTTGTAGGAAACCTTTGGTGGAAATAGTTGTAAAGAAGGGTTTTAGGTTGGAAATTGGAATGGTCCTGTCTTCTGGATGGCAAACTTGATGATAACTTCCTCTAGTTCTTACCATAGCACCAAGCTTAACCATGTCCTCAATCCTAACCATATTCCCAATCCTAACTAGGTATCCTGTTCTGACCACCCCAAAATCCTAACTATGTCTTCTGCCCTGTGTCCTTTTTTATTGCCAGCATCTTAGGTGACTGTTGTGACCCGCCTCAATGACTTGACTGAGTCACACAAACCAATATTGGTCAGGAACATAACTTGAACCTAGATCTTCCTAGCTCTGAGGACATCTGTCTATCTTCTGTGCTCTGCCATTTCTAACCTTGACCAAATCCCTAATTCTAACTATTTCTTCATCTTTGACTATGCTTCTAAGGTTATATGCCCCACTTTAGCCTTACTTATAACTCTAAATCACCATCTCATTCATACTTCAGTCCTGTGTGCCCTGTCTTGACCATGTTCCTAGCCCTTACCACAGCCTTAATGTTAACATTGTCAATAGGATTACAGAGTTAGAGCTAGAAAGGATCTTAAAATATATTTAGTGAAACCTCATCATTTTATAGATAAGAAAACTCAGCTCCCTAAAAGTGAAATAGCTTGGCTAAGGGCACATAGGTAGTGAGATGCAGAGATGAGATTTAAATCCAGGCACTCTTAAATAGCATTCATATCCTTAATTCTGATTGCACTACCAGACTTTAGTAGGTCTATAACGTTTATTGCAATTCTAGTCCTAACCTCAGTTGCAACACCCTGAAGATGTCCTTTACTCTGATCACTACATCTGTGCTCAATTCTAAGTGTGATTTTCCTCAATTTTAGCCACAATTCCTCCATTTGCTATTTACTATTACTTGGGGCTTTTTTTTTTGAAGATCAGGAAGAGAATCAAAGCAAGGGAGTGAGAGGGAAAAGAGGAGGGCCCAGTGGAGGAATTTCTTTGACTCAGAAAGACCAGAAGTGGAATTACGATTCCTAAGAAAGAGAACCAGAGAACTCCCCCCTTCTCCAGACCATTGTTTCATCCCCATTCTCTCCCCAGCTCCTGCTCCTTGCTTTCCTTCAGGCACATGGGGCTGAACAGTCCTTCAAATCCCTCCAGAAGATGGAGCACATCACCACAGGTGGGTCTTGTCCAATGGTGTAACTTCTCTGCTGATTCCTGGCATTTGTTACCCAGGCTGCTGGCTGGAGAAAAATTAAGCCCCTTGGGAAACTGGGATCTTCTTTGTTGAGATCTACTTTGTCTCTCCCCATTCCAATTCTTTTTCCATTCAGCCTCCAAAATGATTTCCCTAAAGCATAGGTCTCACTATGTCATCCTCATACTTAATAAACTTTAGTGCCTCCAGGATCAAATACAAAATCCTTTCTTTGGCTCTCAAAGCCATTCATGACCTAGCCCACTCCTACCTTTTCAGTCTTCTCCTACCTTACTCTTCACCATGTACTCCTTGATCCAATGACACTGGCCTCCTTACTGTTCTTCAAACAAGACACTCCATATCTTGACCCTGGGAATTTTCTCTGCCTCCCATGCTAGAATGTTCTCCCTTCTCATGCCCATCTACTGGCTTTCTTGTAGGAAAGTCACAACTAAAGTCCCATCTTCTATAGGAAGTCAGTCCCAATCCCTTTTAATTCTGGAGTCTTCTCTCTTTTAATTATTTCCTATTTATTCTGGAGAAAGCTTGTTTGCACATATCTGTTTGCTATTTGTCTCCCTCATTAGATTGTGAGTTCCTTGAGGGCAGTGACTATCTTTTGCTTCTTTTTGTAACTCCAACACAGTGCCTGGCACATCATAGGTGCTTAATAAATGTTTATTGATTGATGAGTTAATCTCTTTCTCCTCTATAGGAAAGATTAGTCTACCAATCAGCAAGCCTATATAGAATGTCTGCTATGTGTCCAGTGTCCAACTAATACACACACGTGTGTGTGTATATATATGTGTGTGTGTTTCTATATGCATATGTGTGTGTATATATATATATATATATATATATATATATATATATACATAGATATGTGTGTGTATAGCATTCCAGAGTAAACAGAAGAAGAGATGAGATCCTTAATCTCCAAAAGTTTTCCATGTAGTGAGGCACAAGACACAATTATGTAAGAGGAAAAGTGACAACTTAATGATTCTAAGAACTTCTTGACCATCATGGTCATCAAACCTGAGCTTGGGAGATCAAAAGAAACTATAGAGTCTGTATCCCTAAAGAGATCTAAGAAGAGACTAGAGGACCATCTGCCCCTATTCAATTCAGAGACATTCCTGAGTGAAGGGGAAAGGCTCTGACTTTGTCTTGACTGGTCCTTTCTTTCATGGTTGATTAAAGTGGAAGTCAAGGGCTGGGGAGAGAGGGAATAAAAGGGAGATCATATAGAAGACTGGGGATTATACTGATCCATGGACTCTGGGCAGTCACTGTAAAAGAACTTGTTATGGGGCAGAAATTCCATATAAGGTGGAGATATCTTGAAATCAATTCATTGGGAGCTGAATGACTCAAAGCAACTTTCTAGAAAGCAGCCTTCCCAGAAATTCAATTCAACAAACATTTATTAAGTATCTACTGTTTGCAAGGTACTGCGTTAGGCTATTTGGGATCAGAACAAAACAAGAGTTTATAGTCTGTTTGGGATATAACGGAGGGTGAAGTGGGAATGAGGAGAGAGGGGGAAGAGGGGATATCAACATGTCCACAGATAAATATAGTATCTATAAAGCTATATAAAGTATTTCAAGAGGGAGACAACACTAAAAACTGATAGAAATCAGCAAAGTCTTGCTGGATGTGGTGCTTGAGCTATGATTGGAGAGAAATGAGCAATTGATTCTAAAAGTGAAGTGAGGAGGGAGTATATTCCAGACCCAGGGAGATGGGAGGTGCAATGTTGTATACAGGGAATACACAGGAGGCAGGTTTGGCCAGAATGGAGGGAAGGCGAAGGAGAGTAATAGAAAGTGTTTAGAAAGGTAGGTGGGAGCCATGTTATTGAAGGCTTTAATGCCAGATTGAGGATTTTATCCTACTGCCAATGAGGGAACCACTTAAGATTTCTGAGTAGGTGAGTAACAGGGTCAGATCTATGTTTTATTTCAACTCAGAAGCAATGTTGAAGATGGATTGACAACTGATTGGTTATTAGAGGAATGAGGCTGAGGGAAGAGCTAAGGATGATGCTGAAGATGTAATCCTAGGCTATGAGAAGATAGGGATACCCTCAAAAGACATAGGGAAGTTTGGAGGAGAGATGGATTTAGGGGGAATAATAATGAGTTCTGTTTTGGACATGTTGAGTTTGCGATTCCTATGGGACCTCCAAGAAAAAGATGTCCAGCAGGCAGTTGGTAATGTGGGACTGAAGTTCAGGAAAGAGATTAGGGCTGGATATATCGATTTGGGAGCCATCTGTATAGAGATGATAATTGAATCCATGGGAGTGGTCCCATGGCATGGGCCCTGAGGGTAGTTTTATAATAGGAATCCCTTTTACTTGCATAGCGATTTATGCTTTTCAAAGTGTTTTCACATGCATGATCTCATTTGATCCCATGAGGTAGGGAGGGAAGCTATGATTCTAACATGAAACTAGGAATATAGTAGGTAGCTGAATAGAGTCAGCTGTGGTGAAGGGAAAAAGAACAGCGAAGGAAAGTCAGGAAGCCTGGATATGAGGCGTGACCCTACCAGTAAGATCAGAGAATATTAGAACTGGAAGGGACCTTAATTATACCCCAACATCACCCTCCTCTTGCCCCCTCCCCACACACTTGGCTTCTATTTTCACCAGCCATGAAAGAAAAGCCAGTTGAGAGCTCACCAGGGTCCTGCCTCTTGCTATTGCCCAGGTAAGCCAACTCCCTTGTTTTACAAATCAAGAAACTGAGGTTCAATAAGGAGAAGGGATTTGCCTAAGGTCAGAATCTGGATCTTTTCATCAGAATTGGCAGGTAAGCAGTTGCAGAGGGAGTAAAATGCTGAGGCCTGCAAAAAATGGATATTTTAAAATAATTTTAAAATTCTAATGCAATTTAAAATAATTTAAAAATTCTAATACAATGTAAAATAATTAAAAATTCTAATATAATTTAAATTTTTTTTTATAAATGTGTATATGTTTGGTGTCAAATATTCCCATCTCTATAGCATGTTGGAATTTGTTTTGTTTTAAATCTAATCCACTGTATGTAATAATTCAACAGGTATTTAGTGAGTGTCTATTATGAGCAAGGCACCAAAGATAATATGAAAAAATAGGGAGTTTGTATTCTACTGTGGGGGTACAATATATAAACAGACAAGTATGTGTATGATAATTTAAAGAAGAAGAATTGAGCCCTGCCAACTAAGGGGATCATGAAGGATTTATGGTGGGAAATGACATATGAGTTAAGCCTTGAAGGTAGCAAGGGACTACAAGAGGTAGAGGTGAGAGGGAGGATAATCTGGGCAAGGAAGACATCCTGTACAAAAGGCATGGTGGTGGGAGATGAAATGTTGAATTTGGGCAATGATAAGTATGCCAATTTGACTAGAACCAAGAGTATGGGAGGATTGTGTAATAAACCTGGAAAAGGTAACCTGTGGCCAGACTGAAGCCAAAGGGAGGAGGTTGTATTTAATCCTGCAAACAATTGGGAGTCATTGAAGTTCCTTGAGCAAGAGAGTGACATGGCTAAACTTTTGTTTGATGAGCTTGATTTTAATTTCTGGAAAAATTCTAGAAGAGATCATTGAAGTCATGGTTGGTGGAGATCTAGGAAGAGAAATGCAGATCCCAAAGAGGCAGCAGACTTCATCAAGAATGGGTCATACATGATGGACTAGCCTAATTTCTTTTTTTTTTTATGGGGCTACTAAACTGGTAGATGAGGGAAATTTTACAGATATAGTTTACATAGTTTTTAGCAAGGCTTTTGATAATGTACTCTATACTCTTGTGGGGAAGATAGAAAGACGTGGACTAGATAACACAATTAGAAGGATTCAGAATTTGCCGAATGGCTCCCCTTTAAAGGTTCAGTAGCTTGATACCAATGTGGTTGTAGGTGTCCAATACAGTACCCCACAGATTTACACTTGGCCTTATTCCGCTTAACATTTTTCATTTGAATAAAAGGATAAATGGCATGCTTATCTAATTTGCATATGCCACTAAGCTGGGAGAGAGAGCTAAAACACTGGCTGACAGTCAGGAGTCAAAAAGTATAGAGATGGCTCCCATCTCTATACTCCTGACTCCCAGAGTCAGGAGTCAGGAGTCTTGTCAGGCTAACATAAACTGACTCTAACAAGATGAAATTCAGTTGGAATAAGTGTAAAATTTTACACTGGGATCAAAAAAACAATGCCACAAGGATAATAGAGAGACTTTAGAGGCTATAGAGTCCACCCTCCTCACTTTACAAGTGAGGAAATTGAGGCATAAGGAGGTTAATCGAGTTGGCCAGGGTCACACACTTTCTAAGTATGAGTTAGAATTTGAACAGAGGTCTTCTTGCATTCCAGGTCCAGTGGTTTATCCACTACTCCATGTTGCTTCTCAAGAAGGTAGAGGGGCAGCTAGGTGGTGCTGTGAATAGAGCACTGGCCCTGGAGTCAGAAGGACATGAGTTCAAATCTGGCTTCAGACACTGGACACTTACCAGCTGTGTAACCTTGGGCAAGTCATTTAATCCAGATTGCCTCATCTCCCCCCTCCAAAAAAAAAAAGAACCCAAACCTCTCTTATTTCTCTGAACATGAATCTTGGGGCTTTAGTGTTTAGTAAGTTCCACATGAGTCAGCAGTGTGATGGGGCTTCAAGAAAAGCTCGATGTGATTTTAGACTGAATGAAGAAAAGCATTGCCTCTCGGACTAAGAAGGTGATAGATTCCCTTCATCCTGTCCTTGGCAGACCTCATCGAGGGTATTGTGTTCAGTCCTGGGCACCACACATTAAGAAAGATAAGTTGGATGATGCCTTGAGAAGAGTGACTAGAACGAGCAGGGTCCTGAGTCCAGGCCTCCATGGAGGGAGCTCAGAGTGTTTAGCTAGGAAAAGAGGAGACTCCGTGGAGATGTGAGAGGGCTGTTATGTGTAAGACAGCTCAGACCCGCTCAGCTTGGCTTTAGAGGGGAGCATGAGCAGAAGTGACTGGAAGTCAAAAAGAGGCCGATGTACTCTTGAAAAAGCTTTCTACAAATAGAGGTGCCCCGGAGCCCCCAAAGGCCAAGCAACAAAGGAGGGGGATCCTACTGCCTCCCAAGGCAGCCCATTCCACTTTGTTGCTATTGTTATTCAGGTGTTTTCAGTCTTGTCTGACTCTTCATGACCCCATTTAGGATTTTCTTGGCAAAGATACTACAGTGGTTTGCCATTTCTTTCTCCAGGTCATTTTACAGATGAGAAAATGGAGGCCAACAGGGTTAAGTGATTTGCCCAGGGTCATACAGCTAGTAAATGTCTGAGGCTGGATGTGAACTCAGGTCTTCCTGACTCCAGGCTTTAGCCACTGCTCCCTCTTAAGAGATCCTGAAGCAGAGGCTGTATAAGTAAGTTGTAGTGGGGATTCCTTTTGGAAAGAGCTGGAATAGATGGCCACAGAAGTCCCTTCCAACACTCCCCGAATTCGGTGATCCTGTCCTACCTTCCTTAAGACATTGTATCAATAGCTTAATTTCCTAAGCTTATTTTGACAGCCGTGTGGAGGAGAGATCAGAGAGGAGAGCTGCTAGAAGCTGCCCAGGATATTGGGAGTGAAGGTGGGGACATGAGAGAAACTGTGTCCAATATTAGTGTGGCCAGGGAACCAGTGTCTTCTGGGGGAGGGGAGCCAAGTTTTCATGAAACAGGGAAGGGATGTGAGGGGGAAAGGTCTAAGAGGAACAGAAGTTTGCTAACAACAGAACAGTGTTACAGGGAAGGCCTGAAACCTCCAAACTCAATGACCCATGGGGTATAATTTTCATATCTCCCCTAAAGCACACAGATCCCTCATCCTGTCTCTGTTCCAGGCCAGTCAGACCTTCACCTCCACCACTGATCTCTCATTATGCTGGTCTGTGACTCTTGGCAAATCCACTTGGCCACAGTTTGCAGATGTCTAAAGTAAAGGGGTCGTATTAGGGAAACTTTAGGCTCCCGTCTGGCTCTAACGCTCTGTGAGTCTCCGAAATTCCTGTGGATCTATTGATCTCCATTAGACAAGTGAGATAACCGAGGTGATCAGGACAGAGTAACTCATCTGCGGTGACCCACAGAGCCAGTACCTGAGCTGAAAGCAGAGTCCAGATCTCCTGACTTCTGGTCGTGTGTGCCATGCCACCTACCCTTGTATACTATGGCCATCAGGGTATTAACTCTAGTCAGTCAGGGGCGGCCCATTAAGAACACACTGCGCAGGATGAGACCAGCCCCTTTCACAATTCTCCCCCTTCCCCCATTCAGCCTCTGCTCTCCCTTTTAAATCCTCCTTCTGCTCGGTGGGACTATTCTGGGTTTGCCCTTGCTCAGTCTTGTCCCCATGCCTAGATTGTCCTTGGGTTATCAATCACGCTAGTTATTTTCTTCCCTGACTTAAGAGGATTATCCAGACTGGATTTTTTACTTTGTCAGTATTATGTAGTGACACTTTCCCTCTTAGGGCTCAGCTCTGCCCAGAGAGTGGGGCCAGGCAGTGCTTTCACTCCGTCCAAATGGCCTGATGCCAACATCTGTCTGGCTTCCTATATTTTGATGCCAGTGTCTCAGGGAACCAATACAGGAGTTAGAGTTTGTGAGGGAGGCAGGGCAGGAGCAGGTTCTGCCTCAGCTGTGTTGGGGACTTTAGCTATGGACACATCAGCTCCCAGAAAAGAATGCTTTTTTTTTGCTTTGTTTTTTTTGGAGGGGGGAGATGAGGCAATCTGGATTAAGTGACTTGCCCAAGGTCACACAGCTGGTGTGTCCAGTGTCCAGTGTGTGAGGCCAAATTTGAACTCAAGTCCTCCTGACTCCAGGGCTGGTGCTCTATTTATTGCACAACCTAGCTGCCCCGCATTAAGGGAACCAAGAAAGTGTCCCTGCTCTCTTCTTCACCTGTTGGATAGCTAAGGTTTCCTCTTCTCAATAGATAGAACAAGACAGACAGATAGATAGAGAATGCATTTCTTAAGTTTTTTACTATGTGCCAGGCTAAGTTCTAGAGATAGAAATAAGCAAGATAGTTCGTGCCCTCAGGGAGTTTACAATCTAGTTGGGGAAGTTAACACATGGGGCAAGGGTTTCCTTCTAAAATTAGCAGTGTGGTGGTGCAGCGGGGGAAACTAGGTGGCTCAGTGGATAGACACTTCCTAGCTATGTGACTCTGGGCAAGTCACTTAACCCTCTTTGCCTCAGTTCCTCATTTGTAAAATGGGCTGGAGAAGGAAATGGCAAACACTCCAGTATCTTTGCCAAAAAAACCTCAAATGAGGTCACAAAAGTTGGGCACTACTAAACAACAACAAAACAACAAATCATGAAGTCCAATATCCTTGTTTAATACATGAGGGAACTGGTGAGTAAATTGCCTTGCCCAAGGCTTCAAGGAAAATTAGTGGGGAAGGGGTGAACATGTCATGAATTATAGTTATCTTGTATTTAGAAGATAGCAGGGAAATGAGCATTTATTAAGTGCCTATTATGTAGTAGACACTATATTAATAACTTTTTAAATATTTTACCTGATCCTTACGACAGCCCTATGTGGTACGTGTTATTTTTTCCCCCATTTTACAGATGAGGAAACTGAGGTAAAGGTTAAGTGAGTTGCCTAGGGTCACTCAGCTAGGAAGTATCTGAGGGCAGATTTGAACTCAGGTCTTCCTGTCTCCAGGCTCAGAGCTCTATCCACTGAGCCACCTAGCTGGCTCTGGTAGCATAGTAGTACAAGGGCTAGATCTGGGGTTAGAAGATCTGATTTCAAGTTCCAACTCTAATATCCCTGAACATCAGTGTCCTCACTTGTCACTTTGAGATAAGCTTCCCTGTGGTACCTGCTTTACAGGATTATTGTCAGAATCAAATGCAGTAACATATGGGCAGTGCTTTGTAAACCTTAATGCACTAGATGCTCGTGTCATCCCATATTGCCTTAGAAGCAGCATTGCGTAGAGGTTGGAGAGCCCACCTCAGTGTTAGAAAAAGTCCCATCTCTGACACAAACTGGCTGGGCAAGCCCGGGCTGTACGCTGAACTTCTTGGTGTCCTGGGGACCTCTCCAAGATGGTCAGTTGAAGACCAGGTGCCTATCTGCATTGGTTGGGGGAACCTCCCCATGAAGAGTTCCCTATTTTAATGAAATCACAGGTCTAGTCAAAAGGAGAATAAAATCAAAGTCCCTCCTAGACTACATGTTATTTAAAAATACAGGATATATCTTGTTTGAACTTTGCCTGTCCCCCAGTACCTAGCATAGGGCCCTGCAAACAGTAAGTGTGGAATAAATGCTGACTTTGGTTGAATGTGAATCAGGCAGCCCTAGATCTCTTCCCACTTATGCAGTTTTTGTTGATTGATGATGGCCTGATATCCTGGGTGGCTGTGAGCAAAGACTGGTTTTGATTGTGGACAGGGGAGTAAGAGGTAAGGAATGAGCTCCACAAAGTAAGCCTGATGGGATAAGAGGGTCATACCTTTAGAGCTGGAAGGACCTTTGGGATCGTTGGGCACAACTCCCTCCTTTTATAGATGAGGAAACTGAGGCCCAGAAAGCTTAGGTGATTTGCCTGATGACACATAGGTAGTAAGGGTCAGAGCCAAGGACGTGCTCATGATGCCAAACCACTAAGCTGTGTCCAGGGATTCATTTCATTGCTGCTCTCTTTCCTAGTTCTGAAAGCTCCTAAATTGCTGGATACCCCACAGGCCACTGGGCAGATACCCAGATGCCCCCTGGGAAAATCCATACAACCTATCCCTGCCCAGTTGGCATAAAGAACACAGTGCCCACTGTCTTTTTTCTTTTAAAGACCTGCTGAGATCCAGGAAGGATCAAAATAGAACTTTCCCTTAAGCAATTCCCGTACCCTGCCCGTGCTCATTCCTCCTGTTGGCCCACTGGGGACACCTCGGTACTCTGGGAGTTGGAGAAAGTTTCCAGCATCCGGGCCTTGATCCAAGAGTTTCATTTTGGTGCACTCAGGCCACCTTCTAATCTGCCCCATTAATAGCCAAGGGAATGGGGAGCTACTTGGCAGCAGAGCCGGGAGAGGGGGTAGGAGTCCTGCTGTCCCATAGTTGCAGGGACATTAGTAGCTTGGGGCATGGTTAGAGGAGAGGTATGTAGGAGGAGGAAAGCCTGTTTACAAATGAAGGCTATTATGTATTGGGGGCTTGGTTAATGAGATTCAGTTTTAGAGGGGTAGTCCATTATTCCGCCACTGGAGGCTTTCTTTGTCTGCTACATAAAGACTGATTTTTAGTTCACAAATTATTATTCCATGGATTAATGAACTTGGAGGATGCCAATGATTTTACCCAAGTGTGCTGGTTTACCTTGTGGGGAATTTCCCTCTGCATGTGCCTTTTCCAGCAGTGTTTTGTACTACCTGGGGGAAGAAATATTAAACAATACACAAATACACACATGCACACATGTGCATGTGCATGCACACACACACAGAGACAGAGTTTTCAGGGTTTTGCTCAAATGAAATAGAGTGTTAGAATGGCCCCTGAAGTTTACCAACTGGGCACTTACCCTCCTGTGACAGTTTCTTCAACTGTAAAATGAGAGGGTTGGGCTGTTTGGCCTCCAAGACTCCCATTCAGCTCTAAATCTGTCTGATATTCCAATCCCAATGTGGGACTGGAAGGGATGGTCTTCCCCTGTTTCTGGCCAGACTCCTTTTCTCCAGGGCACCACCATCATTGGATTTCTCTGCTCCTGATCTAGAGCTGAGCATCAATGGAGAAAATCTCAGAACTGAGCTGCTTTCACCCACTACATATAGACCGATGGTGCATAATCTCAGTCAAGCTCTCTTTGCTGCTCAACCATTCTTCTCTTCCACACTCATGGGCTTCCTAGCTTATGCTCCATAGGATCTGTTCCAAACCTTTTTTGTTTTCTCCTTCCCTCCCCCACCAACTGTATCCCTGCCTCCTCTCACACTTAGAGCAGATAAGCTAGCCCAGGGGTAGCCTTTTGACTGAATCCAAACTTCACAGAAAGCACTCGAGGACCTAAAAGGACAATGTGGCCTTGAGGCTGCAGATTCCCCACTCCTGATCTAGCCCCTTACTTCACTGAGACCATCAGGACCATCTGACATAAGCTCTCTTAGCTCCCCTCCTCCTTTCCACAGATCTCATTCTTATCACCCACTTTCTCCTCTTTTCCTTTAGTCATAGAACAGGTATTGTTGTTGAGTCATCTGTGTGATCCCATTTGGGATTTTCTTGGCAAAAATACTGTAATGGTTTGTCATTTCCTTCTCCAAATCATTATATAGAAGAGGAAACTGAGGCCAACAGGGTTAAGTGACTTGCCCAGGATCGTACAGCTATTAAGTGTCTGAGGTTGGATTTGAATTCAGGTCCTCCTGACTCCAAGGCTGGCACTCTATCCACTTCACCACCTAGCTGCCAAGAACAGTTATACCTACTTTCTATTTCGGTCAGTTCCTCTACCTTTATCCTTTATTCCCTTCTTCAGGATTCCCCAAAGTCTTTCTTCTTTGGAAATCTCCAATCTCTTCTCCAGTAGTTCCTTCCCATCAGCTTATTAACATGCACAGGTCTTCACAGTACTAAAACAAACAAACAGAAATTACTTCCCTTGACTATTCTACCCATCAAACTACTATCCCATCTCATTCCTTTCCTTTACTGCTAAATTTCTAGAAGTTGTTTATACCCAATGAATGAATAAATGGATGAAAAAAACCCCATTTATTAAACATTTACTATGCTCCAAGCTATGTGGTAAGCACTAGGGACACAAATAGAAAAAGTGAGCCAGTTTCTGCTCCAAACAATGCCTCTCATTTTTTCTTGCTCACTCCTCAGCCTCTTTCAATCAAGCTTCTGCTCCAGCTACTCTAAAGAGACTGCTTGCTTTAATCTCATTTTGTATTCTGAATTTAACGAATACTAAAATGAAAAAAGAGACCATTTCCTCATACAGAGAACAGAAAATGGGGATTAAGTGCAAATCTCTATTATATATTTTTTTTTAAAAAAAGTGTATAGTAAATGCTCTCTTAAAAGTCACTTGTGACTTCCTAATTAACTAATCCAATAGCTGTGTTTCCAGTTTTCAGTCCCTTTCACTTCTTTGAAGATTTGCCCATCCCTCTCATACCTGATCTTACTCTTGTAAGTCTTCTCTTACTTCTGTCCTCAGAATTTTCCAGTGGGGGGCCTGTTTTAGAATTATGAGAATGATTGACCTTTGTACAGTGAGTGTTCACCTTAATGTTTGCAAAGCCCTTTACATACCTTATCTCATTTGTGTCCCTCTACAGCTCTCTCTAAGTTAGCCACTCCAGGTAATTTGATACCTATTTGACAGATAAGGGAACTTTTCCTTGGAATGTTTAAGTGACTTGCCCATGGTTACATAACTAAAAAATGTCATGAGGTGGGATTCAAAACCAGGTTTTCCTGACTCCATGTGCAATGCATGATTTACTCTGCCCAACACACACTTCTTCTGCCATGTTTACCAATAAAGGCTCAAGATGTTCCACATTCTGGCCCTACCCTACCTTTCCAGAATCATCTCATATCACTCCCCTCCATGAATTCCATACTCCAGCCAAATATGGCTACTCTTTGTGCCTGCCATTCTTCTTCCCCTTCTGTGTCTTTGTTCATGATGTTTCCTGATTGGAAAGTAAAGATCCTGATCTTTGTTGTCCTTTAAAGCCCAACTCAAATGCCATCTTCTTCAGGAATCCTTCCCTGATCTTCCTGATGCTAACGACCTTCCTTCCTAGACTTGACAAACCTCCTTTCCTTCTTTCCAATAATTTTGTCATATACTTCTAGATTTCATAGTCATCTGTGTGTATTGTCTCCTTCTTCTAGACTCTAAGCTTGTCGAAGGCAAGGACCGTCTCTTCTCTAGAGTTAGTAGTTTTCCTGGAAGTCAGCACAATGCTCAGTATATGTAGTTGTTTAATCAATGTTTATGTACATTTGCATTTACAAATTTGCTGATGGCCGATTAGTGGTAGAGCCAAGACTAGAACAAAGGTCCTGATTTCTGGTCTTGTCCTTTTTCTATGCCTCATAGTCTAAATAAAATAACAGTAGTATCTTATTCTTGTGTTATGCATTAAAATTAGCATAACACTTTTGTCTTGCTTGCAAACTTTAAGGCATTATTGCAATGAGTAGGTGATCTAAGTCAAGTGAGCATTCCCTCTAGTGATGACAATCATAAGCCATTGATGCCTACATAGCTTATGTGACTCTTTTCATGTCTTCCCATACGTTTGCCACAGGGTGTCCACCATAGCACGTAGGGGCCTTCTTTGATTTCTCCTGGTATCACTATTGCTTATCTCTCCTTCCTGCCACATGAGCAGACATCCTCTTTCTTGTTCATACTTTTCTATGATGGCATCTTTACCTCTTCCACTCCTTTTGTAATTCCTTCTTTGGAATCTGTTGTAGCCTGCCATGCTCCTTTCTGTTGGCCCTTGTGTGGTATACATTTACAATTCTGCAGATACTTTAGTGCTCCATATATCTCAGCCATGGAATAGCCCTGGAAGAAAATTGGTATTAAAGAGATTGGTCTTTTTCTCAGGGAAAAGTTTGAAGTCATTGAAAGAACTATGTAATTTTCCTAAAGAGAATCCAGCTTTCTCCTTAGACCATTCAGTGCTGGGCCCAACTCCTTGTCCATTGATTGTGTCTGCTGCAGACGTAGATAATGATGAATGAGTTCTATAGGTTGTTCATATGACTAGGAATTATTCATCCACTGGGTTTTCCCTATGATACGGTTGGATCAAACTCTTTATTTTGTTTTAATTTTTTAAACATTCTTTATTTTATGATTAATTCCAAATTTTTTTCTTCCTTCCAATCCCTCCCACACCTATTGAGAAGGCAAACAATGTGATACTCATTATTAACTAATTCAGTGGTTGTGTTTCCAGTCTTCAATCCCCTTCACTTCTCTGAAGCTTTGACCTCTCCTACCTGATCTTGCTTCTGTAGGTCTTCTTCTCTTGTTTCTGTCCTCGAAATTTCCCAGTGGGGACCTGTTTTGTCCTTCATTTTCGAAGAGGACCAATGACGTCACAGGGTGATGTCTTGACTTGCTCATGAGTTGTATTTAAGTGAGGCAGAGTTGCACAAAGTTGTCAGTCTCATTCTCTCTTCCAGAGTCATCAAAGTACAGCAGCAAGACAATAGCCAAGATGACTGCCAATGGCCCAGGATACAGGGGATGACTTTGGAGGAGAAAATATAGTTGGTGTGGAGAGCTAGAAAGACTAGAGAGAAACCACAAACAATACTGGGTCAAAAGGACCTGAAGAATAAATCAAAGAGAAACCAACAAAGGGCATCAGCAAGAGTAATCCTGACCTTATTTTTCTGATGGTCAAAATGGAGATACTTTGCCCATTGCTAGGGTTGTTGTGAAATGTTATGGGAACATGAGGTGTTTTTTTTTTAATATTGCAGTTCAGTACTGGAGAAAACAATCAAAAATGAATAAACATTTATGAAGCACATATTCTGTGCCAGGCACTGTGCTAAGCACTGGGGATAGAAAAAGAAGTGAGACAATCCCTGCCCTCAAGCAGTTTACAATCTAATGGGGGAGACAACATACAAACAAGTATATACAAAGGAAGCTAACACAGGATAAATAGGAAATAATTACCAGAAAGGAGGTACAGAAATTGAGGGGTTAGGGAAGGCTTTTTTAAAAGGGTGGGATTTTAGTTGGAACTTAAAAGAAGCCAGGGAGTAGTAGTCACAGTGGGGGAAGGAGAGCATTCCAGGTCTTGGTGACAGCCAGAGAGAACATCCAGAGCTGAGAGATGGAGTGTCTTCTTCATGGAACAACCAGGAGGCCAGAGTCACTGGACTGAAGAGTACATGGTAGGGAATAAAGTATAAGAAGACTAGAAGGGTAGGAAGGAGCTAGGTTATGAAGGGCTGCCAAACAGAGCATTTTGTATTTGATCCTGGAGGCAATGGAAAGCCATGGGGGTTTTTTGAGTGTCTGTGTATGTGGGGGAAGGGGTTGCTTTAAAAAAATCACTTTAGTAACACAATGGAGGATGGATTGGAGTAGGGAGACACTTGAGACAGGCAGGTTCACCAGCAGGTTATTGCATTACTGCAAGTGTGAGGTGATGAGGGTCTGCTGTAGAGCCATGGCAGTGTCAGAAGAGAGAAGTCAGCCTTATAGGAGAAATGCCGCAGAGGTAAAATCGACAGGCTTTGCCAACTGATTGGATGGAGATGGGGATAGGGTGAGATATAGTGAGGAATCCAGGATGACTCCTTGGTCATGAGCCTGAGGCACTGGAAGGGTGGTGCCGCCCTCTATAGTGATAGGGAAGGTAAGAGGGAGGGAGGGTTTAGGGGGAAAGATAATGAGTTCTGTTTTAGACATATAGAATTTAAGATGTCTGCTGGACACCCAGCTCAAAGTATCTGAAAGGTAGTTGGAGATGTGAGATTGGAGGTCAGCAGAGAGTCTGGAGCGGGATAGGTAGATTTGAGAATTTTTCGCAAAAGATGGTAACTAAATCCATGGCAGCTCATGAGATCAACCAAGTGAAGCAGTGTAGAGGGAGAAGAGAAGAGGGCCCAGGACAGAACCCTGAGGGACACCAACAGTTAGAGGGTGTGATCTGGGAGAAGATCTATCAAAGCATACAGAAAAGGAGTGGTCAGATAGGGAGAAAGAGACCAAGGGGAGGGTGGCATCCTGAAAACTTAAAGAGGAGAGAGTATCAAGAAGGAGAGAGTGATCAAAAGTGTCAAAGGCTGCAGAGAGGCCATGGAAAATGAAGATTGAGAAAAGACCATTGGATCTGGCAACAAAGAGATCAGTAATGTCTTGGAGAGATCAGTTTCGATGGAATAAGACTGGAAGCTAGATCATAAGAAGTTAAGAAGAGAGTGTGAGGAAAGGCTAACCCAACTAGAATGAAGGCCTAGAGAACAATATAGAGATAGTGTCTGATTAAATGCCCCATTTTTTTGGCACAGAAAAGAGGGCATCAGAGAAGAAAGGAATCAGTATGCATCAAAACAGTCCAAGAAGCCTTCTTTGACTTTGAATTGGAGTTGAGCTTTGCAGAATGGCACAAGCTAGAGGGAAGAGAATACTAACTTTCATAGCTGAGTTTATTTCCTTCTAGAATTCTCATTCTTTATCTGCTCTGGTCCTGTTGGTTTCCTTTGAGTCTGGAGCTGGTTTGATCTTGCTGCCATCATCACCTGCAAGCCCTAGGTATGATTGATCCCATTTGAGCCTGTCCATGGGATGGAACATTTCTTTTCCTTTTAGTTAAGTTGAGATAAACTGGAAATTTTTTAAAAGAATGTTTACTGAGAAACTAAGGAAGAAAAACTGACAAACAGGAAACCACAGAAACGGGTGAGTTTGTAGAATAGTTTCCTGATTCAGGTTTATTGAGATTCTGTCTACCAGCTCAATGGACATGACATATGGGGCCCCCTAGACACTATTTCCAGCCTGCTTGCCTCAACCCTCCCTATCTGCTAAGCAAAGATAAAGCATTTATTTAGTCAGAGGTGGTTTAGAGTTTGAAATTCTTCTAGTTCCCTCCAGACCCTGCTTCCTAGGCTTATCTCTGAGCATAATGCCATGAGTGCACCCTGTGACTGGACTTCATTGAACTTCCCCTGGCTATCTTGTGTCTAAATATATGAATCTAATCTCTTTCTTACACAGTCAGGGGCTTCTGTGGATGACATCAACTCTACCTAGAAGGATCTCCCTTCTGTGTGATATCAGCAAGAGCTGGATCAGTAAGACCTCTTCAAGCTTTAGAGCCTATGATTTAGGATTGCAAAATACTATGGGCAATGAGGAAATGGAAAAATCTAAGTCAGTCTGTCAACTAATATTTGTTGATGCCTACTTTGTGTAAAGTATCAGTGTTGGTTGGAGTAGATAGGAGAGGCTTCATGGAGGATGTAAGACTTGAGCAGGCCCTTGAAAGATGGATAAGATTGGTGTGGGCAGAAATGAAGAGAAGACCATTCCAGGTAGGGGGACATAGTGGGGAAATTAAGAGTGGGGAGCTAGAGAAAGACATTTCTCCTTGTGGAACCCAAGAACCATGAAAATTAACCAACATTTATTGAGTGCCTATATTACTAGCACTTTGGGGGCCGCTGCAGGGCATTGCTGGCTGAATGACTTGACATGCAAGTCTTCATCAGGGCCATTACACATAACTGCTCATCTTAAGCAAAATACAACTTCTTTAGCAATTTAATTTGTACTAAAGTTTGTGTTTTCGTGCAAGGCTGGTTTTCCATCCACCTTCAAGTGCCCTCATCCTATCCCATTTCATGGTTCCCATCACTAAATAATGTTTGCATTCTCCATTTGCTGGACTTTCTCAATTGGGTGCCACCCACATGCCCAGCTTTCCCTACTGTTTATTTTAAGCATGACATTTCCTTTCTTCTTAATGTCTAGTCGACTTACTATTC
The DNA here is from genome assembly GCF_011100635.1 of Trichosurus vulpecula. Taxonomy (NCBI): domain Eukaryota; kingdom Metazoa; phylum Chordata; class Mammalia; order Diprotodontia; family Phalangeridae; genus Trichosurus; species Trichosurus vulpecula. The sequence continues at coordinate 379,149,305 of NC_050573.1, forward strand.
ATGTGTTCAGTCATTTCACAAGACTCTCTTAAGCACTTTATATGTACTCAGAACTTTTCCTAGGTGTTGAAGGAGATAATGAAGCATAAGGCAAAGATGCTGGAATGGTTTGCCATTTCCTTCTCCAGCTCATTTTACAGATGAGGAACTGAAGTAAACAGAGTTAAGTGACTTGCCCAGGGTCACACAGCTAGTAAGAGTCTGAGGTTGCATTTGAATTCAAGAAGATGAGTCTTCTTGATTCCAGGCTTGGCACTCTATTAACTGTACTATCTAGCAGCCCTTATAAATAGATATGTGACTTGAATATTATAGATCATACCATAAAATTATAATAGATTGTGTGGCTCTCTCCCTCTCTCTCTCTCTCTCTCTCTCTCTCTCTCTCTCTCTCTCTCTCTCTCATACATAGCCATGGATAGGAGATATATTTTTAAGCAAACAAGAATAAAGGCAATTACAAATGATAAAACAGAAAACTTTGATCACATGAAATTAAAAAGCTTCTGTACATGTAGAAGTAATTCATCTAGGATAAGGAAAAAGTGGCTCAATGGGAAAAAAATCTTTTTATCAAATTTCTCAAATAAGGGTTTGGCATTCAAGATACACAGACAACTAATGGATCTATCTATGTCTGTATCTGTGTACACATATGTACATGTATCTTGGATGCCAAACCCTTATCTGAGAAAGAAAAAGCATGAACTCAAAGAAAAGAAATGAGAAGCTATGCTCCTAAGCACCTCACTCCTTTGCCTAGGGGGGAGGTTCATGAGTGTAGTACTTTGTATGTATTTTCAGATTTTTTTTTCTAAGTATTGGTTAGTTTTACTTATTTTTTCATCTTCTTCCTCTTTTTCTTTTTGCAATTAAAAATATTATTTGGAGCTTTGAAGTAGGAAGAGATAATCCTGGTTTTAGACATAGCACCTAGTAAAATTACGTAATGTTACTTTTCCTCTCCCTTCTCCCTAATGCAATGGTACAGGCTATAGATATAAGTAGTTTCCACGAAGGTTTAGCTAAATGCTTGAATGACAGTTGTACAATGTGTTATTAAGGGAAACTGATATTTGGAGGAAATACTTAACCTTGAAGCTGATGTCAAGAAGGGTAGTCCTCCATAGTCTGTGCCTTAGGTACATATATCAGAGACAGAATTAGGCCTATGGAATTGGTCTACCAGGTGGCATTCTGTTGTTGCCATTGTCCAATCAGCTGTAGGGAAAGCTTGATCTTAGAGACTGATTCAGAATCATAGAATATGAGAACTGGAAAGGAAGTTAGAGCTCACCTAATCCAGCCCCCCACTCCCATGTTTTTTATGAGAAAATCTGAAGCTGAAACTTAAGGTGACTTTCCAAGGTCATCTGGTTAGGAATGGCAGTGCCAGGATTAGTACCCAGATTTCCTGATTCTCAGTCCTATTTATTTATCCTTAGATATTTAATATTGTACTATGCAAGATTGACATCTATGAGATATTACTAGCTAGGGTAGATGGGACTTGGATGAATAGAGAACAAATAAAACATAAAAAGTCCATACCTCAGAGAATGGCAGTGGCCAAGGTCATTAAGGTCAAAAGCCTCATCAACAGACAACATCTTCCATGGTGAACTGTTGCTTACAGACCTTCTGTTTACCTTTGCGCCATGTCATTATTTGCAGGAGACATGCCAAAACAGAAGGCACCATAGCTGGACATTTTCATAGCTCTGGCTTGTGTCTCTCTCCTTTGCTCCTCCCCACCCCCATCATATTGAATCAGCAGGGTGTGAAATATAATAAAGCATTGTACCGTTCAATCTGTCGGCTATTCCTTAAAGGTGTACTCCAGGTAAATATCCCCTTGGCCTGTGAAAAATGAGCTTACCTGCAACAAATGACTTTGATGAACCTCGGCACCTGGCCCTCTATCATTCTTTTCCAATTGGCTTCCTCAGCCAAGCATGGTTTCCCAGGACAAATTTGTCTTGCTGAAGGAAGAGTTGCTCTAATTCACCTCCCTCCCAGTAGCCTGCCTCCTTTGCCGATACCATCACTTTATCCCGCCTGCCACCAAGGTTGGAATATCCAGGCAAACGTTCATAGGGATGGTTTTCGGGAGCTGAGTTCTTCCTTCACTCATACAACACAGGCTGCATCCAGCTGATCAAAATCTGCTTCTGAATAAATCAACCAACAAGTCTTTATTGAGCACTTATTACCTTGAGGGTAGACTGGGGGAGAGTGTATCCAAGAGAAATAGAAGACAAATATTTTCCCTCAAGGAGCTTACAGTTTAGTTGGGAAGACAGAATTGGTGCAAAACAATTAGAGAAGGTACAGGACAATATTTGATTAAGCACTAAATTTTACATTTACAGGCTATATAAATGGGCATCAAAAGATGGGCTCTCTGAACTTGCTAAAGTTAATCCTTCTCCTTGTATCTTTGATTTCATCTCCTTCCATCTCTTTTAGGACTTTGCTTCAGAAAACGTCTTTACTCTCCCCTGAATTTTTGACATTTTTTCTCTATTATTTTCTTGCCATTGGCTTACAATCATAAAAAAGACCTCCACTCAATCTTTTTACCCACTCAATTCTCTTTTTCTTTTTCATCATTTGAGACTTAGATAGTTGGCTGTACCCTATACCTCCACTTTCTTGCCCCTCACACCTTCATTATTATCTGGCTTCTGCCTCCCATCACTCTCTCAGAAATTCTTGCTTTCTTAATCATCAAGTCTAGTAGGCTTTTCTCAGTCATTATTCTTCTTGACTTCCACCCTCTTCCCATTCCCTCTAGTCTTTGATACTGTTGACCACTCTCTCTTTTGGATACTCTTTCCTCTGTTAGCTTCAACAATATTGAAGTTTTCAGATTCTTTTCTTCTCTCTTTAACTAATTCTTCTCTGTTTCTTTCACTGTTTCCATATCCTCTATCTTAAGGTGGGTGTCCTCAGACCCATGACTAGGGTGGAGATAATTGAGGGTTTTGGCACAAAATGCCAATATCCGAAGGGTACTTCTAGCTCACTACCTCCATCCTTTGTGGTCCTTCACTTCCCCTATAGCACCATTCCTGAGGGTTCCACTCCTTTTGCAGGTTCTGCTCCCCCACCCTTTCCTGCCACCTCCTGAAACTTATGAAAATTCGGGGTAGGGTTACAGGATCAGTAATTCTTCAGGGTCGGAGACTGAACTCTGGTAAATGCAGTACCCCATTCCACTCTACCCCTATCCTCATCATTTTGTCCCAGGTACTGGAATCCTAATTATGGCTCAGGTTCTCTTCCCTCTACATTCTCTCCTTTGGATATCTCATTTACTCCTGTGACTTCAACTACCCATCTATGCACAGGACTCAAATTTCTATCTTCAGCCTTGGTCTTTCCTCTGAGATATATTTCCAAGCCTCTTCCAAAATCTGTCTGAATATTCTTACCAGTCCTTCAATCTCTATATGTATACAACTGAACTTATTATTTTTCCTTCTGTCTTCATAAATTTTGCTAGTGATTCCATTATTCACTCAGTGTCCTGTGCTGGAGACGCCAAGGTCTGGCATCTTTCACTCTTTCCTCTCCTTTCTCTGAATCCTGCCAGTTCTATATCCTTTCTATGCCTACTGCCACTGTACCATTACAGGCCCTTTGTACAACCTAGACTATTGTGGCAGCCTCTTAAAATATCTTCTGGCCTCTATTTCCTCTATCCACACCAATCTATCCATCCTACTCCAGCTAGACTAATCTTCCTTATGCAAACATCTGTTCATATCATGTTACTCCTCAGCTCAAACAACTTCAATAGCTCCCAATTGTTTGTCAGGTGAAATTCAAACACCTTAGTCTGCCACTTTATTTTTTATTATTATTATTTTTTTTGAATGCCACTTTAACAATTTCTTTTGCCACCTCAGTCCTGCCCTTAATATTCATAATCATAGATTGCAGAGCCATAGCTAGCAATTTTGGAAACTGTAGTAAGCCCCACAAAATGTTCCCAAGGCAACAATTTTTTAATAAAAATTCATTTGGAGGATGGGAAGAAATACAGAGAACCCAGGACATTGGTTTCTGTGGACTGAAACTTTGGAACCCCAGAGCTCACCTGGGTTAAAGCCACTAGGAGCAGGGGCAGAAGGAAGCACACAAATCTTGTAGCTTCATGTATTAACAGATTATTCTTGCTAACTAGGATGCTAAATTCTGTTTCTATCTGCTGAAGGAAAATGAGTACTGGCAGTACTCTCTAAATTTTGATGCAATGGGAAAAAGCCCTAGTGACTCTTTCTTGTTTATGACTTTGTTGGAATGTTAGAGGAAGAAGGGAGCTTAGAGGTCATCAAGCTTAAGCCTCTTCATTTGTTAAAGAAAGAAAGAAAATGAAGGTCTAGAGAGGTGAAAGGGCTTGACCGCGGTGGTCAAGTTAGGGGAAGACAAATTAGGGGAAGGAGCAGGAATAGAAGATGAGCCTTGGGCTCCTAGTTGAGTGCTTTCCTATGAGAACAGAGGAAAGTGAGATTAATGGTGGGTGTGTGTGTGTGTGTGTGTGTGTGTGTGTGTGTGTGTGTGTGTGTGTGTGTGTGGCAGGAGAGGGTGGTGATGGTCAGAGGACACTTTACAGAAGAGAAAGGACTAGAAGGAGCCTTTGAAGGAAGGAGGTGGAGGATTTGGGGAGGGCATTCCAGACAGAAGGAACAATATGGGTTCAACGGAAGAAATAGACAAGATAAGTAAAGAGAATGTTGTATAGGCTTGCCTGGAGGAGAGGAAACATTTTGGGGAATCATGAGATATTTCCCATAATAGGTCAAGCAATAATTCCTATATTAAAAAGTGAGAGGGGGGGAAGTAAGGAGAAACAGGAAAACAATCTACACAATGACTATAACGTTAAAATGGAAAACTGAGCGCTGTATAATTTTAATAATCAAGCTTTGCCTGAAAGAAGAATGGAGAAAGTGTATCTCCCTCCCTTCATTGCAATGGGAATGGAGTGGGACTATGAGTACAGAATATTGCATATACTGTTGGATATAGTCAATGCTTTGGCTGGTTTTGCTATACTGTGTTTTTTTTCCCTTGTAATTCTTTGTTACAAGAGACAGCTTCCTGGGTCAAGTAAATGGGGATGGATATACATGGAAATGAATGTGATGTAAAAACCAGATGCAGCAATCATTTTTAATTATTTAATGATTTAATGAGGGCAATCCCTTAAATAGGATGGCAGAACTATCATTAAACAAACAAACAAATCACTTCCCCACTCCCACATCAGCCTCCTTTACAGTCAGCAAAGATCTTTCCCCAAGCCCTGTAGCCAGCCACAAGGCTTAGGCTTGTCACTGGCTTGCTGTGTGACCTGACCTTGAGTGGGATGGTCCAACTCTCTGAGATCTATTTTGTTTATTTGTAAAATGAGGAGGTTGAACTAAATGAGCTCTAGGGTTCCTTCTAGTCTGAACCTTCTGTGATTCTATCATTCTATAATGAAAACAAAAGCATCCATGTATGCAAATCATACCTATATACCTTTGAGGGGTTTCTATCTTTGCAGCCACTGTAATTTTAGATAAGTGCCGAATGCCTCTTTACTCTCAAATATAAAAACATCGGAGAAGATTAAGCCTCGCTCTGTCTTATAATAATCTGGCCATCCAATTCCAGCTTTTTTTTTGATGAGGGAAGCTACTTCTTTCAGAATGCAACTGGAAGAGAAAAGAAGGAAAATTGGAAAGTTCCATATTTGCAAAATACTGAACAAAACAAGGACTTACCCTGCGTTGGTTGCAGGCTCTTTCTTTGAGTGTAGACATTTGCCATGATTTCTCCAGGTTGTTGAGGATGAGGTATTTTTGTCTTCATCGATCCCGGGCATTGGGAATTAGATGGTGACAGTTGTTTGAAGGGGTATGTTCCCATGGATTGAGGGAGGTAGTGGGCAGCTAGGTGGCACAGTGGATGGAGTGCCAGGCCTAGAGTCAGGAAGACTCATCTTCCTGAGTTCAAATCTGGTCCCAGACACTTACTAACTCCGTGACCCCGGGCAAGTCACTTAACTCTATTTGCCTCAGTTTCATCATCTGTCAAATGAGCTGGAGAAGGAAATGGCAAATCACTCTGGTATCTTTGCCAAGAAAACCCCAAATGGGGTCAGTAAGAGCCAGACATGATTGCAACGATTGAGCAAAAACAACAAAGTAGGTGGTGATGTGAAGATTGACCCTAGGTTCAGAGTTAAGAGTCTTGAAAGTGCCTCCTGAGCCGTTGTCAGACGTAATGGGAAATTCTCAGCCTGTAAACCAAAATTCCCCAAAGGGTTCCTTCCTTCTTGATGAATTGTAAAATAAGGATCTCTCTAGCTTCCCCTGAAATTCATGTGTTTCTTGGGCTATGTGTACATTTGTAGAGCGAGAGGAAGAAGGTTGCCAAACTCCCTGGCTCCCTTTTTCCCTTTGCCTTGGATTTGCATTCTCAATTTTTTTTTAGCCTCAGGATCTCTTTCCACTGTTACAAATTATTTTGGGATCCTCCCCACTCCAAGAGCTTTTGTTTATGTGGGTTATATTTATTGACGTTTAAAGTACTAGAAATTAAAATATCTTAGTATTATTATGAAAATAATTTTGATGTTGAGGACTCCCAGAAAAGATGTCAGAGAACCCCAGAAATCCCTGGACCACACTTGGAGAATCGTTGCTTTAGATCTGTTCTTCATGCAAACCACACCCTTGGGGAGAATGAAACCCTCCAAGAACTGTGCTTTTTACCAGTGGTATGTTGGAGCAAACTTCCTTGGTCCTTCCTGTTGGTAATAATCTCCCTTCTAGGTTACACTTAGGAATTTCTTGCTCTTTTTTGATGCCCTGTTTATGCATTATAGTTATCTCTGTGTGTTTCACATCCTCTCCAAGAAAGCAGTGACTTTATCTTACATAAACTTGGTCTACACCCAGTGCCTAGCATAGTGCAATATACAGTTAACAGTAGGTGCTCGATAATGTTCATTGAGTTGACTTGAATTTCTCTCTGTAGGGAAATCCTGTCCGTACCACAGAATAATTTAATTGTATAATTGTGATGGCCAAGAGAAAATGCATCTCCCTCCCTTCATTGCAGAGATGGGGAACTGTGAGAATTAGACAGATACTGCTGGATATAATCAGTGTTGGTTGGTTTTGCTAAACCAAACTAATCATAGAATGTTAGTTCCATAAGAGACCCTAGAGATCATTCAGTCCAGGGCCACATGTGGCCCTCTAGGTTGGGATATTTTCTGTGAAGTTTGGATTCGGTCAAAGGGCCACACTTGAGGATCTAGAGGGCCACATGTGGACTCAAGGTCATAGGTTCCCCATCCCTGAGCTAGTCCAATACCTTCAATGGACAAAGACAAAGATGTACTCAGACAAGGGAAATGACTTACCAAAAATCACATAATTCATCAGTCAGCCAACAAACATTTGTTAAGCACCAACAATGTATTAGGTGGCTCAGTGGATAGAGTGCTAGACCTGGAGTCAGGAAGACTTGAGTTCAAATCTGACTTTAGACACTTTCTAGCTATGTGACCCTGGGCAAGTCACTTAATGCCTGTTTACCTTAATCCACTGGAGAAGGAAATGGCAAATCACTCCAGTATTTTTGCCAAAAAAATCCCATGAACAGTATTGGCATGCTATGATCCACAAGGTCACAAAGAGTAGGACACAGTGAATGACAAGAAATGGACCAGGTACTGTGCTAAGCACTGGGGATACAAAGAAAAGTAAGAAACAAACAAAAAAATAGCTCCTCCTCTCAAGGAGCTCACAGTCTGGTAGGGGAGACAACCTGCAAATAATTATGTATAAACAAGCTATGTGGGGGGCAGCTAGGTGGTATAGTGAATAAAGCCCCGGCCCTGGAGTAAGGAGGACCTGAGTTCAAATTTGACTTCAGACACTTTACATTTACTGGCTGTGTGACTTTGGGCAAGTCACTTAACCCCAATTGCCTTGCCTTCCCCTCTCAAAAACAAAACAAAACCAAGCAACAACAACAAAAAAGCAAGCTATGTACAACCTAATTGGACATAATCAACAGAGAGGAAGAGTTAAGAATTAAAGGTGGTCAGGAAAGACTTCTTTCAAAGGTCGGATTTTAGCTGGGACTTGGAGGAAGCCAGAGCTGGGAGCTGAATCCAAATGGCTCGCACCTGTATATGTTCCAGACTTCCCTGAGGTTCATGTTATAACTGGGGGTGAATTCTCTCACCCTCGGTGTCCAAACTGAAAGATTTATTAGCATGCTAAAGAACCTGTTCTCACTGATAGCAAATTCAGTGTCTAGAGGTGCAAATTTTCTTTTTATAACCTTTCAGGCCCATTTAAAGGACGCAGCCAATCAGCGGGATTCTGCAGCAATTTAGAATAGAAAAGTAAAGCATTATCCAGGAGAGGGAGGGGTAGATAAAGAGGGGGATCAGCCAGAGGAAAAAAAGAGAAGTATTTGGAATGCAAGTGGCAGGATTTATTATCAGAATCAGAAAACAGTCTCTGTTCAAGGGCAGAAGATGAGGGAAAGAGACCAAACACTCTTACAATTGTGAAAGCATTCCTTTTACCCAAAGCTGCAAGGTCTCTATACACAAAGCTGCAAAGTTGCTGTCTCTTATCCAGGGACAGCAAGGAGCGGTGACAACAGTGCATGAGACCATGTGCTTTATCATGTCCTTGTGTAGGGGTTTCTGATATTAGGCCACCAACTCATTGGGGGATTTCTACATGGTTAGTCCAGTGAGATATAGTGAAATTATTGTGGTCCCCATTTTTCCTAAGTTAAACATGAAAGTTGCTGGGGTCATGATGGGCCTTTCTAGACGGTGCCCTAAGTTGCAGGCGTTTGTTAGCTTTCTCACCCTATCAGACCTTACCTGTCCTATAGCCTTTTTCTATAACAGGTCTCCTGCTAGGGGCACTAACTTGATAATTGGCTAAATTGAAACACATGGCAGTATTAATGGTTGATACTTCATTAGTTACCCCTCCTAGGTAACATGCAGAATATTTAATATAGATCTTTAATCTCAAAGGAGATACTGTTATAGTAGAATTTTAGGCCGCATGGCAGGGAGGAAGGAATGTTTTGGGGAAGGGAGAAGGTGAGGAGGGAGGTTTTCAGGTCTTCTTCATATCATATCTTTTTTTTTGGAGGGGGGAAGGCAAAGCAATTGGGATTAAGTGACTTGCCTAAGGTCACACAGCTAGTAAATGTCAAGTGTCTGAGGCTAGATTTGAACTCAGGTCCACCTGACTCCAGGGGCAGTGCTCTATTCACTGCGCCACCTATCTCCCCCCATATCATATCTTTTTAAGGTGTATTCTGATTGCACACTAGATCAGCTCTGACTCCGACACTTGGCATCTGGCATACCATTCTTTAATTTCCTACAGGGATTCTCCATCTCTCCTGTAAACTCTCTAAGGACAGACACTTTGTATTCTATTTCCTCTCTGTCCTGTACAGGTAAATGAGGAGAATTCTGTAGATATAGTTTACCTAAATTTGAGGTCCCATCTGGGCTGCCATGGCAGCTTAGTGGCACAGTGGATAGAGTACCAGGTCTGAAGTCAGGAAAGCTCACCTTTGTGAGTTCAAATCTGGCTTCAGACACTTACTAGCTGTGTGACTGGACAAGTCACTTAACCCTATTTGCCTCAGTGTTACCTTGTCCATAAAGTGATCTGGTGAAGGAAATGGCAAACCACTTCAATATCTCTTCCAAGAAAACCCCAAATGGAGTCACAAAGAGTTGGACATGATTGAAACAAATGAACAACAATGATAGATCTGAGCAAGGCATTTGACAAATTCTCTCAAGCTTTTCTTGTGGATGAGATAGAGAGATCTAGACAACACATCTGAATAACCCAATTCAAGGCTTCCATGGGTTGCTTCCATGTCAACTCATAAGGAGGTATAGTGTAGAGTGCCCCAGGAAACACAATGCTTGGCCCTGTACCACTTAACAGTTTTATTAGTGACTTGGATAAAGGCGTAGATGGCATACTTATCAAGTGCTTATCACATTTGCAGATCATGAAAGCTAGAAGGGACAGCTCACACATTAGCTGACAGAATCGGTTAAATCAGCCAATCAATACACATTTATTAAGTGTGTAATGTGCGCTAGGCAGCTAGGTGGCACAGTGGATAGAGCACCGGGCCTGGAGTCAGGGAGATTCATCTTTCTGTGTTTAAATCCAGTCTCAGACACTTACTAACCACGTGACCCTAGGCAAGTCACTTAACCCTGTTTGCCCCAGTTTCTTCATCTGTAAAATGAGCTGGAGAAGGAAATGGCAAACCACTCCAGTATCTCTGCCAAGGAAACACCAAATGGGGAGCAGCTGGGTGGAGCAGTGAGTCAGGAGGACCTGACTTCAAATCTGGCCTCAGACACTTGACATACTTACTCGGGCAAGTCACTTAACCCCAATTGCCTCGCCTTCCCCCATCAAAAAAAGAGAAAACACCAAATGGGGTCACAAAGAGTTTGACACAACTGAAATGGTTGATCAACAAAAACAACAACAAAATTATGTGCCAGGAACTGTGCTAAGCTCTGGGGATAGTAAAGAAGGTTTCTATTCTAATGGGAAAGACAATATGTGTATAAATAGGTACATGAAAGATATGTACAGAGTAGTTGGAGGGTAACCATAGATAGGAAAGCACCAGCCTCCTAGAGAAGGTAGGATTTGAGTTCAGTCTTAAAAGAACCCATGGACTCTCAGAGGAGAAGGGCTTCCCCTCTCTTTGTATGGGGGCCATCCAGTGTAAAAACACAGAGATGGTCCATGGAGTATTGTGTATGACAAACAGCAAATATGCTTATAGGGCTGGACCATGGGGTATGTGGAAAGGAGGAATGTGTTAAAAGAGTAGAAACATAGGAAAGAGTCAAGTTGTAAAGAGCTTTACATGCCAAAGAAAGGACATTATGTATGATCCTAGAAGCAATCCCAGAAGTCAATGCAGTTGATTGAGTAAGAGAATGGTCAGGGCTAAACTTTAGGTAAAGCGGTTTAGCAGTTGAGTAGAGGATGCTTTGGAGTGGGGATAGACCAATTGGATAGACCAATTAAAAGGCTATTACAAAAAATAGTTTTACATCTATCTATCTATCTATCTATCTATCTATCTATCTATCTATCTATCTGTCTGTCTATGTATCTATCCATCCCTCTCTCTCTCCATATATATGTATATATATATATGTATATATATATGTATGTATAATTGTGTCTAATGGTAGCCATCTCCAAGGCCAGGGGAGGGGTGGGGGAAGAAAAATAAAGAAACTTACATGACAATTTTATTGTATCATTGAAAGGAATAGTAAGTTGTACATAGTAGATTAACAGTTTCATATGCAATCATTTTTTTGGTTGTACTGTGTTATAGAAATGCTTGTTTTATTCCACAAATTAAAAATAAAATGAAAAAGAAGGCTATTACAATAGTCTAGGAGAAGGGTGATGAGGACTTTGCTAGGGTGGTAGCTGTTAAGTAAAGTGACAAGATTTCACAATCGATATGATATATGGGCCAAATGGGAGTGAGGAATCTAGGATGGCAATGGGGTTGTGGACCTCAATGACTGGGAAGATGGTGGTGTACTCAACAGAAATAGAGAAATTTGGAAGGAAAGATAATGGTTCTGTTTTTGACCTGATGAGTTTTAGATGTCTCTAGGACATTCAGTTTTAAATGCCCGATAGGCAGGTAGCGATGTAAAATTAGAACTTAGGAGAGAGACTAGAGTCGGATACATAGATCTGGAATTCATTACCATAGAGATGATAATTGAACCCATGAGAGCTGATGAGATCACCAAATGGGATAATGTAGAAAAGTGAGAGAGAGCCCAGTACCGAGCCTTGGGGGACACCCATGGTTAGCAGGCAGAAATATCACAACATGCTAGGATGTTGGGCCAACTCCAATAAAATGAAATTTAGTTGGGTTCAAAAAATGAAATTTATAAGTATAAAGGTGGGAGGGGCCTGGTTGGAGAGCAATTTGAAAAATAGTCAAAGGATTTAGTACACCACTTTATCATATGAATCAATAGTATGATGTGCCATTAAAATCTGGCTGCATGAGATAGCTGTGGGGTTTCCTACAGATGGAAGCTCTTCTCTCTGAGTACTTGGCTGATGAATACAATAAACACATACAAAAATAACTCATAATTTAAGGCACTGGATAATAAGGAACAAAGCAGATTTAGAGATGAGAAGAATAATGGGAAGGTCAAAGTGGCCAGTGAAACCTTCCAAGAAGAGGTAGAACTTAAGTTAGGCCCTGTGGATGGCAAAGATCTGGACCAATGGAGAAGGGGGAGCATTTCAACAGAGAAGAAGAGTCTGGGCAAAGTTGTGGAGGCAAAAACACAAAAGGCATGTTCATGGGACCATGGTGTTGACCAGTTTGGGAAAGAGCTGGTAAGATAGTCTGTGAGTTATTATGGTAGCATGACTTATTGGCTAGATTACTGGAATGAGAGTCAGAAGACTTGCGTTTGAGCCCTGGCTCCATCACCTACAAGTTGGATAACTTTGGCCAAGTCTCTTGTTCCCTATGAATCTCTTTACCTATTTCTAAAAGAAGATAAGCTTACTTTATATAGGTAAGGAGTGTTCAGGGAGGACTAGTACCTCTAGTGTCAGGGCTGCCGAGCCCTTTTCAGGGCTGCTCATCTACCTTTGGTATCCACCTGTTACCCAACTCTCACCTGTGGCTCCAAGAAACTGTAGTATGCACAGCTGCCACACCCTATGAACCATCTTGATAGACAGGCTAAACCAGGTTGAGGGAACTGAGGAGTCTCAAACTTGTTGGTGAGTTAGGGGGACATCTACCTTAAGCATGTGAAGACTGCCCCTCGTGGAATGTGTTCATGTACTCCATTTTATTCTGTAGAGAACAACTTGCTGCTGAAGGCTTTTGAACAAGGGAGGGAGATAATATAGATGGTGTTTTAGGAAGATGCTGACCTCAAATATCCAGGTGGGATCGAATGCTTTAGCACTTTAGTACATCATTTGCTAAGAATTCCATGTGTCTTCCCCAACAGATTTGTTTCTAAGCTCCTCCAAAGGACAGAGAGTGCTTCCTGCTTCTCTTATTCCCCCAGTGCCTAGCACAGGACCGGGACACAGGAGGCCTTCAGTAATTCCTTGTGGATTAACTCCTAGACTGTTCTCTCTTTGTAGAATCTACAGACAAATGTGAGGACATAATAGCTAATATTTATATTGTACTTTGAGATTTACAAAGTGATTTACAAATATTATCTTGGTTGTTCTTTAGAGAAATCCAGGTTGATAAATGCTATTATTACAGAAGAGGAAACTGAGCAAGGCAGAAAGATTAAGTGACTTACCACTCAGAATCACATAACTATTAAGTGTCTAAAGCTCTGACCCTATTTTCTGCTGGGGCTGTGGCCTGAGCCGTGCACATGGGGGTCTGGCTTTGTCTCCTGATATAACTTAGACTTGGTGGGAGCTCTCTGAGCATTTCTCTCTGGGGGCTGCTCTGACACTCATAGACCTCTCTTCTGGTGGCTCCAGAGTGACTGCCTGCACCCTGGGCTGCCGGGTGCTCATCTGGCTCCATGCCCTGCCTTGGGCTGCTTGGGGCACTATGTTGAGTGCTGGTCTGGCTCTATCTCTTTCTGTGGATCTAGGCTGTTCCTGAACTTTTCACCTTCTGGCTACAGTGGCTCTTCTGCACTCAGATCTTCTGCAGGATTCTGTCCATCTTTTTGTGTAATCCTGGACTGAATGGAGGAGTGTGTAACTATTTGTCTTTGGTTTTCTTTATCTTTACCATTTTTAGGTTTTAGTATGATGTTTGTAGATGTATTCAAAACCCTTCATAACCTACCCCCTCCTATGTTTCCCAGTCTCCTTACAACTTACTCCCCAACACAAACTCTTCCATCCAGTGACACTGGCCTCCTGGATGTTCCGTGAACAAAGCACTGCACCTTCCAATTTCAGACATTTTCTCTGGCTGTCCACCATGCCTGGAATGCTTTTCTTCCTCCAATTTAGCTACTGACCTCCCCAGCTGCCTTTAAATCTCAATTAAAATCTTATCCTCTATAGGAAGCCTTCTCTACCCCTCTCAATCCCATCACTCTGCTGATTTTAATTATTTCCTATTTATCCTGTATTTAGCTTCCTTTGTATGTACTTGTTTGCATGGTGTCTCCTCCATTGGATTGTAAACTCCTTGAGGGCAGGGACTGTCTTTCACTTCTTTTTGTATACCCAGTGCTTTTGCCTGGCACAGTGCCTGGCACATAGTACGTACCTAATGAATGTTCATTGATTGATTAAATTCGAGTTCCTCTAGGTCCCAAAGCACACCACCATCTTCCTATAATTATTCTTGAGATAATTTCTGCATAGCAGTATAATTTCTCTCATCCCATGTGCACATTGGCTGGTCATCACTTGGCCATGTCCATGTTTAGACTCTGATAGTGTTGGTGCTAGTAGGGAAGGATCTTCCAAATATGGTGACAGGAGTATGGGGAGCCTAGCAACTCTAACAGGTCTGGCTCCCTTCAAACCTCCCAGAGTCACTATTTCAGGTCTTAAGGTCAATGTGCTTCCAAAGAGGAGATCAGACTCTAAGTTTAAGGGCATGGTATTGGCTTGCTATTTGTAGTGCCTAGATGGGTACCTGGCACATAGTAGGTGTTCAATGCATGCTTGCTGATTGAATATTTAATTGATAGTTGGAGAAATGAAGGCACGGCTGAAGTTACTTTCTTTTAATGTGAAACTAGTAGGGTTTGAGTAGGTTCTCTTTTTGAGTAGGGTTCTTTTAAGTAGGGTTTGAGAATTTTTTTTCCTGTTGCTCCATTCCACTTTTTGCACTTCCTCAGGAGTCTTACAACATTAATTAAGGTGTCCCTAGGTCTTCTTGTTTACTATGGTCCTGCCCACCCTGCATTTTGCCTGGGGCAGTGAGCAAAACCCTCATTCCCACAATCTAGGGACTCTTTTAGCTTATCATAGCACTCCGAACTTTGGCTACCATCTGTCCTAGACCATCTCCACTGGATGAAACATTTTCTTTCCAGGTTTTTCTGAAGTCCATCTGCTCCTCATTTCTTATAGCACAATAGTATTCCATTACACTCATATACCACAACTTGTTCAGTCATTCCTCAATTGATAGGCAACCCCTCAATTTCCAGTTCTTTGCCACCACAAAAAGAGCTGCCATAAATATTTTTGTACATGTGGGTCCTTTTCCCATTTGTATGATCTCTTTGGGATACAGACCTAGAAGTGGTATTGCTGGATCAAAGGGTATGCACAGTTTTATAGCCCTTCAGGCATAGGGCAACACTTTCTTGATCTCATGCATTTGTAAGAGATAGGCAAACAAGTGCTGCTGGACATTACTAGACATTGTGAGGGTGGGATTTTGACCCAGAAGCTGGGAGGCTAAAAGAACACCATGTTCAGGTTCATTTTTATGTTCAGAATCTTCTGTCAAACTGTTAAATGTATTAAGTATCAAAATATCATCTTTAAATCATCAAAGCATTTATTAAGGACTCAGAAAGGCACGCGCATATCTATCTATCTATCTATTTCCATATAGCACATAGTGCTCTTTTCTCTGCCTCGTACTCAGATGAATTTCAGTATTCAGAATGTGACCTACACCTGTTATTCCAAGTGGTATTCTATTCCCTTGCCTTCTTCCTACCAAAACATGTAATTCCTGCCATCCCTTCCAGATGTCTGTGGCTTACCTGAGAAATTAATCCCTGGGATTGTGGTCATGACTGACTAGACCTAACGTGTTAGCCTTCTTGTGGGCTTTTGTATTTTAAACAGGGACTTTCATGTCTTACTCCAAAAAAATAGATCTCTAATGGGGGAATTTCAGGACTGCTAGTAGGCCAGGGTGGGGAGCTGTTTTTGGCTTTTTGGTGCTCTTTTGAAATTCAATCATTTAGGTGGTTAGGACCACTGGTATACCTTCACATGCTGTTACCTAGCTGGTAACATTCCTGATAAGTGGAAAGCATTTTGACTAAGTCTCTCATCTATCTGCATTGAATCAGGTTCTGGGAAGATTAAAAAATGAATTTTGTCTTTACCTCTTCCCTCTCCCTAGACCTTGGGGCCGTCTACTTCAAATCCCAAAGACTCTGGAACTTGGATCATGAATTGAGTTCTAATGTGTAATCTGCAGATTCCTAGGGGTCATTGAGTTATCCCTGTTCTAATTACATTTCTGTCTTTCTGGCTTTCAATGATTCCAGCAGTTGAATGGTACCAAGACAACTGAGGATCCTGGGGGAGGTTTCAGAAGTCCACTGTTTGAGAATAAAGGGAGCTTGGGGTATGATGGGAATGGAAACAGGGCAGGCAGGCCAGGGGTCAAGTCCAGAAAGATTGGCTAAGGCAGAGAGGAGGAGGAAGGTACTAAACATTCAGGCAGGCAGGCAGAACCCAGTATGCAAGAAGTCAGACTCAGCAAGGATGGGTTCATCATGTTGTCTCTCTATGTGTTTCACTTTTCCCTTCAGTGGGAGCCACTTAACCCTGATCTGTAGGCTTAAGCCCAACCCAGCCTCTAGGGAGGATCCAGACCCCAATAAGTACTACAGCTTGACAGCTCAGCACCAAACCAGCCTTGCTGCCAGGCCAGCTCTGATGTTGTTCCCATGGTTTCAGTATTTTTGTTCTCTGGCTGATACAGCTATTCTTCTGGGACTAAAAAAGTACTGCCTGATTCTCTCCAGTCTTCCTGAGGAAGTTTGCCCCTGAATCCGGATTTCCCTGGCTGAGTTTCTGCTACCTGATGCCTTCCCTGACTGCTCTTCTCAGGCCTGCCTGGAGTTTTGCCTATCACCAGCTGCCAGACTCTCCTGACGATGCCCTCTGACAACCTGCCAAGACGTATACCTGTTGCTGACCATTGGACTTCTCTGATGTTAACTGTCCCCTTGTCTGGATTTCTTCACATTGTCTGCCTATGAGATCTGCTCTGACAGCTTGCCTCACCATAGTGTATCCGTTTTACTAGACAGTTACCACTGCTGGACTTCTGTGCCCAGTCTGGCCTGTCCCGATGTTGATTGAGTTCCAATACAGACAGGTACAGGGTAGCGGAGTTGAACCCTGATCCCAGGGTAGAGGGAACTTGCTATTTTCCCTGCTTTTTTTGGGCGGGGCAGTTCTGATCTTAGATCAGGGGTTTTTGACCTTTTTGATGACATAGGTCCCTCTGGCAGTCTGGTAAAGCCTAGGAATCCCTTTTCAGAATCGTATTTTTAAATAGTTGAAGGAAATACAACGTTTCAAGTAGAGGTTAGTGAAAATAAAGATGTAAAATTTTCCCTCTCCAAGATCATGGACCCTTTGAAATCTATTTGAGAATCCCTATATTAGAGGTACTGACCATTCCCAGGAGAAGTTGGAGACCCCAGCCTGAGAAAGGGAGAGAGAACCCTGAGATTACCTCCTATAACAGTAGAGACTATCCCACGGTACAAGGAATGTGCCAGGATGGTGAGGGCAATGGAGATTGTACTCTGAGGACTGGTTGCAGGAATTTGGGATTGTTTAACATCAAGAAGGGAAAGCTTAATAGCTGACTTCAGTTATCTGAAGAGCTGTCTTTTGGAAGAGGGATCAGACTTGTCTGGCTTAGCAAGGGAGGACAGAACTGGGTGCAATGGGTGGGAGATATAAAGAGAAAGATTTAAGCTTGCAATGAAGATGAAATTCTTAACAGGCACAGAGATCTGGCAATGAAACGGGCTGCCTTGGGAGATGGTGCATTCTTTCTCATGATAGGCTTTCAAATGGAGCCTTGGTGATCATGCACCTTTCTTGGTAACATCGTAGAGAGCATCCTTCTTTTGGCTTGGGCTGGACCAGATGACCTCTGAGGTCCCTCCTAACTAGGAGATTCCCTGAAAGGAATTTTTGCCCTGGAGAAGCTGCCACCCCTGGGATTATTAGATTTACTAGTTTTTCTTTCCAAATCTTTCCTAAGGAATCTTTCCCAACTCTAAAAGGATAAACCATATTCAGAGTTGTTTCAGCAGGCCACTTCTCTGGGATTCACCTTATCCAAGTGAACCCTCAAAATCTTCATTATCCTGTATTAGATTTGGCTTGAAGTGGTGGGAGATAGTTAAGACATTTGACCTACTCTGAGGGCTAAGGATAAACACAACCAAAATTTCTTTCTTAACATTGGCCTTGAGGAAGTAACTTTCCCTTGTCAGGGTCTTAATCTCCTTCTCAGCCAAATGAGGAAGTTAAACTGGATGATCCTTTAAGGTCCTGTCAAACTTTCAATATATGAGCCTCTGACTCCTCTGGGCCTCAGTTCCCTTCTTTGTCAAACAAAGGGTGGTCTCTAAGGTCCCTTCCAGACCTACAGTTCTATGATGTGCTTCTCATTATACCTTCAACTTGATCTCAGCCCTACTCCCTCTCCGCTCCTCCTCCCACCCCATAGAAAATGCGCCAGCCTGAGTCCGGGAGAATGTAAAAGCAGCACAGGAGGAAAGTGGTAGATAAATTTAACAAGCATTAAAGTAATATATAATTTAAATATGTATAAAATTATTCCATGTATCGATTAGAAAATGGGTTGTTGACCGTTTCAAGACAACAATCAATTTCAGAGTTCACAGGTCAGGTCAAGTTTCTTTCTAATGATCTAAAAAAGAAGACAGCATTAGGGGGATAATGAACTCCGCAGGATTACAGACGTGATCTATAGCCATGTGACGGCACAGGACCCACCCTGTGAGGGAGGGCCGGCTCCTGAAGTGCAGTCATGGCAGACTGATGCAAACTGGGTTTGCTTTTTTTTTTTTTTTTTGGTGCGTGTGTATTTTTTAAAAATCTCTTGGCTGGGTGACAACCCATGATGTAATCAAAGGCAATCTGTGGAATGACTTGACTTTTTTTTTTCCTTTATGAAGACCACAGGGATATAGCAGCTCGCGGTTATCAATGGGCAGCCGCGGTGGAACCCCATTAATGTGGTCTGCACAGATAGCTTCCCCTTTTCTGGGAAGTGGAGAGTGGGCACCCTGGGCTCTGTTAATCACTTGGGTCTGACAGCGTACTGGGCTGCTGGAGAGGCGGCCCTGGCAGAGGAGGTGATCTCATCAAAGGTTTGTTCCAGTGGACCCGCAGCACACCCAGCCAGTGGGCAGGGTTCTCTGAATGGGATGGGCTGCTTTTGTATAGAACACCGAGTCTCCTTTATTGGACATTTGAATACGATCCACATTATATACATCCAAGAGGGGTCCACAGTGAGGAAAGGAGATGCTTCACTGGAAGGCAATGTAGCAGAGTGGGGAGAGAACAGGATTGGAAGACAGAAGACCAGTTTTTGAATCCCAGCTCTATGAATTACTGCATTGTGTGACGTTGGACCAATTGCTTTACCTCTCCAAGCCTCAGTTTACTCATTAGTAAAATGAGGGCATTGGACTAGATACCCTCTAAGGTTCTTTCCAGTTCTAAATCTTATGACTCAAAATATAGGCATGGCCAGTTGCTAAGAATGTTGCCTTACAGTTTAGGAGCCAATCCTTTGTCTTTGAACTTTAGGGGCTTGAACCTAAGGGAGGAAAAAGGGACGCTGTCTCCTATTTATTATAACTGGATGCCTAGGAATAAAGTAGTTTATAAGGTCCGCATGTCTTCATGGAGCAGCTAGGTGGCAAAATGGGTAGAGAGCTGGGCCTGTAGTAAGGAAGACCTGATTTCAAATCCAGCCACAGATACTTAGCTGTGTGACCCTGGGCAAGTCACTTAATGCTGTTTGCCTCGGTTTCCTCATCTGTAAAATGAGTTGGAGAAAGAAATGGCAAATGACTCCAGTATGTTTATCAAGAAAACCCCAAATAGGTTGCAAAGAGTTGGACATAGCTGGAAAAGACTGACCAACAAAAACATGTCTTCATTGTCTCATTTGCAAAGGAATTTGCTTCTTTTTTTAAAAAATTATTTAGTATTTTATTTTTCCTCAGTTACATGTAAAAGCAATTTTTAACATTCATTTTAAAAACTCTGAGTTTTAAATTCTCTCCTTTCTTCTCTTCCCACCCACATTGAGAAGGCAAGCAATTCAATATAGGTTATACATATATATATAGTCATGCAAAATATTTCCATACTAGTGGCGCTGTGAAAGAAAACATAGACAAAAAACACCCTCAAGAAAAGTAAAGTAAAAAAAGTATGCTTCAATCTACATTTAGACACCATCAGTTCTTTCTTTGGGGATGGGTAGTATGTTTCATCCTAAGTCCTTCAGAGTTGTCTAAGATCATGGTACTGCTGAGAATAGCTAAGTCATTCACAGCTGATCATCTCACAATATTGCTGTTACTTTGTAACAGTACATTTCACTTTGCATCAGTTCATGTAAGTCTTCCCAGGTTTTTCTGAGAGCATCCTGCTCATCATTAGGATCATGCTTCTGAAGTGAGTTGAGATCTTTTTGAAGATAGGAAGGCAGATAGGAAGGAGGGAAGAAAGGAAGATAGGAAGTTGAAGTTGAAAGGCCTTGATGTAATGGAATAATTGCTGAACTTGCAGTCACAGAACCTCAGTTCAAATCCCAGCTCTGCCACTTGCTACCCATGTGACCTTGCGGAAGTCACTTAACCTCAGTCTCCTCCTTTGTAAAATGAGGGAGTTGGGCTAGACTTCTAAGGACCTTTCTAGCCCTAGATTTGTCATGACTTTTTCAGTGTCCGATATCATCCTCATTTCCTCAGTCCATTCCAGGTCATAGATCTAGAGGTCATAGTGGCAGGCAGATGGTAGGGCTCTTTCCCTTCCTGGCTGGATGCTGACCCTTTCCTTTCATTCTCTTCCATGCAGGAGGGGACCCAGATTCTCAGCAAAGAGTCTGAGGGAAAGGAGGAGGTGTCTAATAAAGGTTTGTCCACATGAATTGTTGTGTGTTTCTGTTGTGGGCATGAAGATACAATTCTATTTCCCTTTCTTCTGAATCTATGTTCTATTCAGCAAATATGTAGTAAGGTTGTTCTAAGGATCAAATGAAACAACGTATGTAAAAGGGCTTCGCGAACATTAAAGCAAAGTATAAACATCAGTTGTTGTTGCTGGGTAATTTCAGTCATGTCTGACTCTTCATGACCCCATTTGGAGTTTTTTTTGGCAGAGATACTGGAGTAGTTTGCCATTTCCTTCTCCAGCTCCTTTTACAGATGAGGAAACTGAGGCAAACAGGGTTAAGTGAGTTGGCCTGATTGTTATTATTATTCTGCACCCCTGATTCATTAGTGAAAGGACTTCCTGTTGGGGAAAGTCTCTCTACTAATGCAAATTGGTGCAACTGCTCTGAATTTTGTAGGCTTAGACCTTTGCCTGGGGCAGTGAGGAGTTAAGTGACTTATCCAGAGTCACACAGTTGAGCTGCATCAAAATCAGGACTTGAACCTAGGTTTTTTTCAGACTCCAAGGCTGGCTTTCCCTCTCCTATGTCACACTGACTTGTCATGCGCCATCACCATCATCATCATCATCATCACCAATTTATACTTGCTGATCACTTTATAGCTTACACTTTATGATCATCCTGTGACATGGGAAATGCAGGTGTTATTATCCCCTTTATAGAGGTTAGTAATAATAATGACAATGACCAACATTTATACAGACTTGAAAATTTAAAGAACATTTTACCTGCATTCTCTCATTTGAGCCCCATTGTAGCCCTGAGAAGTAGGTAATACAGACATTATTATCCTCACATTACAGATAGAGAAACTGAGACCCAAGGCTGTGAAGTGGCTTGTCCCTGGTCATACAGCTAGTGAATGGTAGGGTCACAACTTGAATCCAGATCTTACTAATTTCATGTCTAGTGTTGTTATCAGCTATGCCCCTCTGCCTCTTGGGAGCTGACCCTGAACCTGGGTGAGTGATCTGTGTTGTATTATGTAGTGCAGGATAATGGGACCTGGCAGGAAGTGGGGATAGGTATTTCCTTGAACCGTTGTGCGGAAGAAACAAGTCCCCTGATGTTGGTACATTTGTCAAAGACCCGGTTTCTCCTCCCCAGTTTGGCTTTACAATGCAGTAATACAAATGGAACAGGAAACCTGAGAGAGAAGGGAAGCAGGTGCAAGTTCAGTTTTGGGACAATGTGGGAGGGCGGAGAGGATGTCATAGGACTTGGTCTAGGTGATGATGAGTGTTGGAAAAGTGTGAAGCGTTGCCTCCTTTTCCACACCCCAGCTGCTTTGCCCCTAGCGGTGTCCCTACTCTGTAGGACAAAGCACACAGATCTCTAGAGCTGGGGTTCTTAAATTTGTTTTTTTTCATGTCATAGACTCACCCTTCTGGCAGCCTGGTGAAGCTTATGGAACTCTTCTCAGAATAACATTTTGTTGTCTACATCCATAATTGAAGGAAATACCTGAAGGTCCAGAATTACCAAAGCCATTTATGAAGAAGCATTTTTGATCATCAGAGTTAAATGAATTGTAAATTCTGACTGGTCATTTTCTCCTCCCTGTTACCCCTGTCATCCACATCTCCACCTATTTATTCTGTCTGATTATTATCCTCAGATAGCGGAACATCTAGAGCTCAGCTTCTCCTATAGGTCTACCACTGTTCCATACTGAGATGTTAGAAGAGGTGAGAGTCATGTTTGCTAAATTACATTCATGTGCCTCCCATGGCTTGAGGAGAGATGACTGTGTCTTTTGCTTCAGTGTTTGGTCACTGTCACAGGAGGTATAAAATCCATGTACAAAACCCTACAAACAGGTTTGTACCAATCTCCTCCTTCCTCACCTCATTAATCTCCTGAAGTGGAGGGAGGGAGCCAGGAAGCTGAGTGTGGCTCGGCAATGTATGTACATTACTGAATTAACCAGCCATGTAATTAGCGCTCAGGTGCTCAGTGGAGTACAGAACCTGCTCAGGATTATTCAAATTTGACTATAATGGCCCCAAAGTTGGGATAGTGACAGTGCCTTCTTATCCACCCACCTGGCATGTGTGACAGCTTCCTCATCACAGCCTAACCTCAGCTCCCACCTTACCTTCCCCTACCTCATATGGATGTTTTTTAAGGCATTCTGGGATGTTTATGGAAATTTATGTAACCATTTCTGGTGTCATAAATCATGTTCCAACAAGGGTAGGGAACAGACACTTGGCAGGAGAGTAGTTGCCATACCCCAATGTCAAGGAGCTTGTAGGAACTGCCTTGGTGTGTGTGAATGATCTCAATATGTTCTGGTGGAGAGAGCATTAGATTCAGAGTCAAAGACCTCGGTCCTATAAAAATATAAATGATCTTTCAGGTCTCTTTGATCTAAATTCTATGATTCTTTTCCATTTGGTGAAACTGGAAGTAGAATCTATATCTCTGTACTACCAGACCACCCTCCTTTCAACTCTGCTACATTTCCTTAAGTGAATGCCTTTGGATGGGGGTCTGGTATGGCCCTGCCTGATGTGGAATCCTCCACAGCTTTATGGCGGATGGGAAAACTTTGCCTGCTTTCCTTTAAGAAGTAAGCAATGAGCAGTGCTTTTCCTTCTCAGTTCCCAGATGGAGGATGCCTTGTTGCATCCTCTGAAGTTGAAATGGTCTTAATAATAAGGCAGAGTAATTGATCCAGAATAGGCATTTGCTCACCCAGATGAGAAGATCAATTGCTTAGGACAGAAGAGAAAGGAAATAATATAATATTATATATTATATTATTATATAAATAATATAATATAATATAAAATAATATAATACTCTGTGTAGTTAGGTCAAGAGTAGGAAGAAAGGTGTCTAAAACAAAATATAAATTAGCAAATTTGGGTAAATCTACTATCTATCTTGTGAGTTATGAATGCCTGCTGGCAAGAGGTTGGACAAGAGGTTGGATCTCTCTTGATCCTAAGCCTCTGATGTTTAACCCCAGTTCTAGAGGATAAAATTTGAGTTCCTTAGTCTGGCATTCAAGGTCTTCCATGATCTTATCTCCCACTGTTCACTAACATGTTACTTGGGCCAAATAGCCAAATTGGTTCTCTTCATGTTCTTAGATGAGCATGCTGCCTCCCCAACCCCTACTCCCATTAGAATGTAAAGTTCTACAGGACAGAAACTATTTTGGTTTTGAATTTATATCTCAGCAGCTAGCATAGTGCTTGATTAATCAATCAATTAATTAATTAATGTTTGCTGACCAGTTGATCATTCTTGAATATACCTTGAACCATCTCCACACCACTGCTCACCCTTTCCTTGTTGCTCCCTATTCTTCCCCTTCCTAAAAGATCCTTCCTCTCCTCTTCATTAATCTAAATCCTATCCCAACCTCCCAGAGCCAGAGTAAGTGCCTTTTTCCTCTGTGAAGCCTTTCCTGATCTGGAGGGGTTGTTTTTGTTTGTAGATGAGTCCTTATACCTATGGTGTGAATCAACCTGGGATGATAGCAAGTGAAAGTTTTACTTTTGAAGGCCACTGCCTGGATAAGATAGCCTGTTCAGATGGGACTGATAGCTTGGGAGTGGATGGATGTATCTGGGGTACTGGAAAGATCTAGAGAATGGCCAGGGGGAGACTGAAGAAGGATTTCCTCGGGTGGTCACGTGCCTACAGCTGGCAGAATCAGCCATCTGCCTGGGCACTTGAACTAGGACTGCTGAAGGCTTGTGCTATGCAAATAACAGCCGGCAATAATTGGGCTCAGTCCCAGAGCTTGGCTATATTTAATCAGCTCTTTATTAATTTGTGCTTGTTTATATGTTCCTCTGTCAGTGGCTTAATGCCTTTTCATGGGTGTTTGGCCTCTTGCCCTCTTCGGATTTGTAAGAGAATGAAGTGAGAGAAGGGAAGTGGAGGCTGCTATTTCAAGACAGACTAAAATAAGGACATTTTCTTTAATTGGAAAAAGACTAAGAAGAAATAAAGACCATTTATTCATTCATCTAAAAACCATTTCTTAAGGGCCTACTATATGTCAAGCACTGTCCGGGCTGTACGGATACAAAGACCAAAAAATCCCTAATACCCAAAACAGCCTTTGTCCTTAAGGAACTTACATTCTTTTGGGAGAAACAACAAATACACAGATAAAATAAAAAGGCAAAATACAGCCAAAGTAAAGTCTAGAAATGAGTGAAGGGGATAGAGGGGATGAACACAGCAATGGGAAACAGCACTATTGGCCCTTGCATTGGCATGCTAATAGACTCTGCTGCCATTACACAGGCACAATACCCATATGGTTAGAGTTGGAATGGACTTTGGGCCTCATTTAGCCCAGTCCCCTCATTTTACAGAAGAGAAAGCCAAGGCCAGAGGAATGAAGTGATTTGCTTGAGGCCCCACAGCTAATTACAGCTGGAATTCAGGTCTCCTGACTCCTAGACCCTTGAATGTATGACCCTGCAAATTTAGATAAAATAAAAAAAGTGTTCTTTTATATAAGTAAGCTTCTGGGATTGCCAGACCTTTAGAAGATGGTCCAGGTGAGGTCAAATGGCTCATTGGAATGATGGGGTATGGCGGCTGTTAGGTTCTCATATTTTTGATCTGAGAGGAGTCTGTGGTCACTTTGATGAGTTCTCTAATCAGTTTGATCACATTATGGGATCTGAGTCTTTGTTTGGAGATATCAGAGGGATCCTTCCATGTAGAGTGTGGGCATACCCACTGGTGTCTTACTGAGGCTATACAGAACTCCTGACTTCATTTCTAGTGACCAGAGATGCCTCCAATTGTATGGCTAAGTCTCTGGAAGACTTAGGGCCACCCCTTCCCGTCATCTACTAAATCAGGGTGAAAGACCATTTGGTCTCCCTTTGACTTCCTTTTCACCTTCCCCTCTTCAGAAGACAGACTAGCATGCAGTAGAATAGTCCTGGTCCTAGAGAGATGGAAGCCTACTTCCCCCAGGAACTGAAAATGACAGCTTTGGAACAATGACATTGGGTGTGTCCTTGCATGTAGCCTCAGAGGAAAGATCCTGAAGGTGGAGTTTCCCAGGTTGAGAAAAGACAGCATCTGGAGGAAGTGAGAGATTTCTGGCAGAAACACAGGGCAGAAACAAATAGGTACCTGCCTGCTGTAGTTGACAGGAATCTCAGTCCCAAGTTCAAGAGTATGAGATTTGGACTTCAAGAGAGAAAAAGGTATTTCTTGATGCATTGCACTCTGCAGAGAGAGATGTTGAAAGTCCACACAGTCCTCTTTGGAAAGCAAAACTGGTGAGCTCTTCAGACAGTGTAGGCAAGATGGGAAGGGGATTGATTATTCAGCAGTCTCAAAGTATGTTTGTATTCTGGGGGGGAATCCAAACCACAGGGTGACACTGTGAACCTTAGAGATATTGTGCAGGATCCTGTGGAAAAAAGGGTGGGGATTAGAGCCACCAAAATGTCAAAGGGCTTCCCCAATGGCAACCCCGAGCAAATGGACTATTTGAGTGCTTTGTGTGTTTCTATATCTGTTTATGGGCTCCTGTGATTTCCCTTTTGTCTTCTGCATTTTCCAAGAGGTGAAATAAAGGTTATCCTACTGATGCATTGCCATGAGTGCCTGTATGGTAGCTGGGACCCTGATAACCAACATTTGGGGAAATGTAGACATGAACCAAATGAATGCAACATTTAGAGATTTTCCTAGAGTAACTCCACATGAGCCAATGAACCAAAGAGAAAATGATCCTCTTGAGATCAGCCCCTTGGATCACATCTAGTTCATGGGAACCCAGAGTTTGGGGCAGCCCTGGACAATAGAGCAAACAGGATAGCAGTGACCCTTCTTTGGTGTTTTCTGTGTCCTTGGTAGCTCCCTTGTTTTCTCCTGCCCCCCATATCCAGTCCAGCTTCAAGTTGGTCAGTCAATTAGTGTTTATTAAACACCTACAAATGTGCCAAGCACTGTGCTAAGTGTAAGTAATACAAAGAAAGGCAAAAATTATGTTGCTGCCCTAAGGGAGATCCCAAGGGGGAGACAGCATTAAAATAAGGAGGTTTGTTCTCTCTCTGTCTCTGTCTCTCTGTCTGTCTCTCTCTCTGTCTCTCCCCATCCATCCATCTATCTATCCATCCATCCATCTATCTATCTATCTATCATCTATCATAAATGGAAAGTAATCTCTAAGCGAGGTGTCCCCTGGCATTAGCCCTTAGCATTGAAGAAGGTCGACTCAACTCTGCACAAAATAACAAACCGTACTTCTCTGTACATCAGTCAGGTTGCTTCTCTCTCTATAAGTCAGTCTTAACTCTCTTGATGAGAACCCAGTTTTAGGGGAGTTTTTCTTCTCCTGACCCTCCCAGTGGTTGGAAGTGCACCAAAGAAATTCTGCAAGACCGTAGCAGCTCAGTGTGGCCTTTTCGGCTGCATCCCTTTGTTTTTATGTAAACTCCCTAACATTAGCTCTTCCTGCCACCTTGGGAAAGGGTCTGTCGCTGAGCATCAGGAGCCAGAAGTTTGTCGTTTGGGGCGTTCTATTGGCTCCTCATCGATGCCCCTGGTCTCCCAGGCTAGAATCTGCTTTTTTTGATAAAACATAGCTCTTTAATTAAAAACATCCTCTAGACACCATGACGGCACCTCATCCCCATTTCGGAGGCAGCCGCCAGAGGAGGCGAAGAGGGAGGGGCCAGGGAAATTGCCCGGCCCCCACAACTTAATTCCTGTGCATTAGCCCTGCCCTGCGCTTGCCCTTTCAAATCTTGGCTTCTCTGCTAGTGAAACAAGCAGGATTAGCGCATGATTAGAGAAGCTCGGGTCATAATTACACCCCAAGCGAAGGAGCGGCAAAACCACCAAATAAATCCCTGGACAATTATTAAAACGACTCAATGCATTACACAAATGAGAGCAGGCTAGGACTTTTGGGGAGAGGGGAGGGGAGCGAAGACCCAGTATTTAAGTGTTCTTGTAAGCCATCTAAGATATTAATGTTGCAAAGCTTCTTATGAATATTTAAGAACATAAAATGGAGCTCCTCTATAGCCCAGCATTATTACCCTAGCAGTCCGGGATACAGCGGAGCCCACTTAAGAAGGCCATCGCGGACATCCGTGGCAGATTTAAACACTCTAAGCAAGGCTGCCCTGGGTCGAACTGTTCTCAGCTGAAATGCTTGCTTGGTTGCAGCCCAGTTTGATGATGTAGTTAGATCACTGTGGAAAGGGATTTACTTATAGATGCAAATGACTTTTACCGATCAAGCTCTTGGATGGTCATTAACTAATTCCACCCTCTCCTTCCCCGCCCCAAAGGCAAATGGTTTCCTGAGAAGATGAGCTGTGCCTTTGGCCTTAGCACCCTGGCTGTGTATTCTTTCCTAAAGAAATCCCTTTAGTTCAAGTTCAGACTGTGTTTGTCAGGGAGAGAAGTGGGACCGGAGAGGCCATGAATTTTGCTTCACTGCATTGCTTGTCCTTTTAAAGCTGATTGTCTCCTGGAAGAGGATTGGATCTAGTATCTTCCCTCCAATGAGATAAATGCTCAGTCAGGATCAAAGGGAGGGACAACTTGGCTGGAAAAATTAAAAAGTAATAAACATTTTTTAAAAAGTAATACGAGATCAGACTAGAAGGCATCTCCCTGGATCCCTGATCTAGCATCTTTTTGTGGAGAAGAGTGAGAAAGAGATGTTCTTAAATCGTGTGAGAGAGAACTGCCAGGGCTGAGCGACATAGGTGTGGCATTGGAAAGCCTGGCTTCTAAAGGCTTGGTCTAGAGGAAATATTGCTGACTCTGCTACTTACTGGCTCTGACATCATGGACAAGTGATTTTCCTTATGTGACCTGACCTCTAAAAGGAACTAAATGACCTCCAGGTCTAAATTTATGAACTTCTGATCCTAGTCTTGGTTCTGTCCTTTTCTCGCTTTGTGTCTTTGGAAAGTCTCTTGTCCCCTCTTTCTGATCCAACTTATGCATTTGTTAAATGGGGATAATATGCTTCGGGAGTAAGAATGACCATAAATTATATAATGATGTGAAAGCTTTCAATAGGGAACTTTATTACATTCATTCACTCATTAATTCAATACATGGTTATTGGGTACCTAATAGATACTTATTTGTGGCAACTAAGTGGTTCAGTGGATAGAGTGCTGGGCCTGGAGCAGGGAAAGGCCTGAGTTCAAATCCAGCCTCAGACACTCATTTAGATGTGTGACCCTGGGCAAGTCACTTAACATCTGTTTGCCTTAATCCACTGGAGAAGGAAATGGCAAGCAATTCCAGTATCTTTGCCAAGAAAACTCCAAACGGGGTGATGAAGAGTTGGACATGACTGAAAACAACAGAACAGTAACAACCCCAAACCCCACAAATACCGCTGTAGCTCATATAAATTAATACCTTAGGGGAATCAAGATGTGGGGTGACCATGAGACTCAGAGGGGCTTTTTAGGGAGGAAGCTGAGATGACGTAATAGAGTCAAGAGAAGAGACAAAAGCCAGTCTCTGAATGTGTAGATGGGAGGGCATCAAAATCCACCTTTGCTGACTTCACCATTTTGCCAGGATAAGCCTTCAACAAAAATAATTGTGTTACTATTTAAACTTCATGCTCCTTAGCCATTCTCCAGGCCATAAGCTGGCAGCCCCTCGCTCTTTCTTCATCTGTTATGTCAGTCTGATTTTTCTAAATATTGATCTCTGACAATTATTTTCTGTAGCCACATGAGACAAAGTAAAGGGCACATTGTTCTCCAGCTGCTTCTGTCCTAAAAAGCACAGCATGTTATTTGCTAATGTTCTTGAGAATTTGATCCTTTTTTGTCTGGGTCTGGTGAACTTTATTATTTGTGTGTATGTTTTATTGTTCCCCACTACCTGTTAAATTGTATGCTCCCTCAGGTTGGGAACTGTGTCTGGATGAATTGAATGAATGAATGAATGAATGAATGAATGAAAAAGTACCTACTGTCTGCCAGGAGCTGTGCTTAGCTCTGGGGACACAAAAGCCAGTATGATAGTTCCTGCCCTCAAGAGACTTTCATCTTTTCATCTTTAGAGGGTTAGCTGGCATAGTGCTCTAT
Source organism: Trichosurus vulpecula (assembly GCF_011100635.1). Classification (NCBI taxonomy): domain Eukaryota; kingdom Metazoa; phylum Chordata; class Mammalia; order Diprotodontia; family Phalangeridae; genus Trichosurus; species Trichosurus vulpecula. The sequence continues at coordinate 379,179,433 of NC_050573.1, forward strand.
GGATAATTCAGTCCTGTGATTTCATCGCACTCCCAACATGGAATCTCCCTTTACCAATTTATAACATTAGAGACTTGCCTGGGGGCACTGAGAAGGTATGTGCCCTGTCTAGAATCACAAACTAATATGTAAGGAGGAGGTTGTTAGAACCCCAATTTTCCCATCTCTGATTTAGCTTTGTATCCACCATTCTATGCTGCCTCAATCCTCCTACTTATAATAAGGAAATTCAATTACATTTCGTTGGTAGAATTGAATTACAGTGAATAAAAGGTACGCGCTCCCCAATGTGATAACTTTAAAAAATATCCAAAAACAATGCTGCTTATCAGTTGGACATATGTTTGAGTTGTTTCCCCAGTGGGCCAATACGGTCAGGCACACTCCTGGCTTCACATGAAGAGCAGACATTTCTGGGCTGGCTGGCTAGGGCTTGAGAGTCAGGCTATAGTCAGGGCTCAGAGTTCTCTTCCATAAGAAGACAGTTAGTCCAAATGGGAATGGAGCTGGCAGAATTGGAGCCATAGACTCCTAGAATTTATCTTAGATGTAAAAGAGCTATTAGCTTTATTAGCCCTCTATTCTAACCAAAGGAGCTACCCAGACCAAACTGTCTGATAGAGGAGATTAGACAAAGATGTAACTGTCAGGCACACTATCTTTGATGTAAAAATTACCAGAAATCATGGAGGGGGATTCTCCCTCCTCTGCCTATGCTTTCATTCACACTATTCCCTTTACCTAGAAAACTTTTAGAATCATAGACTCAGAATGTATGTGTTGGACGAGGTCTAGTCTGACTCTTCATGTGCTATAGGAATACTTGATGAGTGGTTATCCAAATTCTGCTTGAAAACCTCCAGTGACAGGGAACTTACTACCTTGCCCGTTCAACCACAGCAACAGTCAGAGAGTGTGAAGAAGAGTAAGGGATAGGAGACCTTGGCAAGGCGGGATTAGCTTTGCTCTACACGTACTTGTTCTTTTAAATCTTGGCTACGCTGTTGGTGCAGCACACAGAGACTCTCTCTTCTTCTTTTATATTGTCTGCAGGACCTAGCAGAGCCTGGATGCACACATAGTAGGTACACACTCAATGAATGCATACTGATGAATGGATTGCTTTGATTTTTCTAGGGGAATGCACTTGTTAGTCCCCGGAATGTTGGGATGAACAGGGCAGGAAGACAAACAGGTTCAAAACACTCCCAGTCTCTTTCCCAAATCTAATGATCCTAGAAAATGATGCTGTTACTAAGAATCTCCTGCAAGCAGAGGAAGCCTGATATGCAGCATATAGTTCCTATGCAGAAAAGGTTGATGCAATTAAAAAAACCAAACACATGATTATTAAGCATCTAGTGGTGCAGAGGATAAAGTGCTGAGCCTGCAGTGAGAAAGACCTGACTTCGAGTCTGGCCTCAGACATGTACTAGCTGTGTGACCCTGGGCAAGTCACTTAACCCTGTTTGCCTCAGCTTCCTCATCACCTGGAGAAAGAAATGGCAAGCCATTCCAGTATCTTTGTCATGAAAACCGAAAATGGGGTTATGAAGAGTCAGACATGACTGAAATGACTGAGCAACAACACATGAAAGGTCCTTTGCTAGATACTGAGGACACAAAGATACAAATAAAACTTGGAGGTTACAAGATGCACAATCCATACAAAGGCATTTCAGGAAGGAGAGAACATTATGACCTGACGCTATCGGGAAAGGCTTCATTCAGGAAGCCTCGGTTGAGCTGAGAAAATCAGAAGAGGCGGAGGTGAGGAGAGAGTATGTTTCAAATGTGGAGGTCAGAGCAGAGGTGTGCTGGAGCAGGCTCATCCTGGCCTGGGAGGAAAATTGTTAAATTTTCAATGTGAGCATTTACATCTCAGGAATCAACAAACACTGAAATCAGGGCTTTGGTTTATTATTTTGTTGATTGCTTAGACTTAACAAAGTCGTAAAGAAAATGTTAATAATGCAGATTAAGTTTTAAAGTGTGTACTATGTTTTTAGAGAGCTGGTTGTTAAATGTTTTCCAATACACCCCTGAGGACAGCCCATGACAAGGTACAAATGTAGGAAATGAAATACTGAGTTCAGAGAACAGCAAGTAGCCTAGTCTGATTGGTACACAGAGTTTAAGAAATAGAACACTATGAAATAAGTCTAGAAGGTGGATGAGAATGAGTTTGTGGAGAGCTTTAAATGCCATGCTCAGGAGTTTGTATTTTATTCTAGAGAAGATAAGGAACTATGGAAGAGTTTTGAGCAGAGAAACGAAATAACCAGGAATGCTTATTTGGCAGCTGGATGGAAGATGAATTGGAAATGGGGGAAATGAGAACAGGAAGACCACTCGTATAGTGCAATATTCCAGGTTGGAGATAACAAGGGTCTGGCTGAACAAGGTTGATGGTTATGTGAGTGGAGAGAAGACAATGAATGGTGGAGAGAAAGGGATGGATGGCAAGGATGACACGGACAGAAGATGAATGAAACTTAGCAAGTGATTGGATATAGGAGGTGAGGGAGAAGGAAGGCTTGTAAGTGATGAAGCTGGGTGACCGGAAGGATGAATCCTTAACAGAAATAAGGAGGTTTGGAGAAGACCGGTTTTGGGGAAAGATAATGCATTCTGTTTAGGACATGAGTTTCCGATGCTGGTGTGATATCAAGGTAGAAACGTCCAGCAGGCAGTTGGTCACATGGCACTGAAGTTAAGAGAGGTCTTGGTGCTGGTTATATAGATTTGGGAGTCATACGCCATCTGTGCAGAGATGATAATTGAAACCATGGGAGCTGATGAGATCACCAAGTGGTAGAGTGTAACAGAGAAGAAAAGAACGCCCAGAATCGAGCCTTTGGGGACATCCATACTTAATGGATAAGAAATGGATGACAACTGAGCAGAGAATGAACAGATCAAAGAAGCAGGTGGAAGACAAGGGAGGAAATAATATCCAAGAAGGGGATGGTTTATAGCATCAGAAGCTGCAGGGAGGTCAAGTATAATGAAGACTAAGAAAAGTCCATTAGATTAGCACTTAAGGCTCAGAGGGGCTATTTTTGGAGGGGGGGAGGGAAGGAGGAAATAACATGACCTGTCATTGGTGAAAATTTCTATTTTAATGGGATTCTTCTTTATTTTGGAAACATCTCTGAATTAGAAAAGTCTATCTGGCCCTCACAGTGTGTAGTGACCTAACCCACATTGCTAAGTCCACTTGTCCACAGACAAATCCATTCCCCTCTTTAACTTCTTCCTTTGCTTCTTCCTGACACCAGTCTCAAAGAACACCAACTCTTTGCTTGCTGAAAACCCCCTACAAGTTCCCCCAGAGAAACAGAACAATGGACCACAAAGCAGCTCAAAGAAAGACCTGGGCACGATTCCATCCTTTTTTTGACCTGCTGCCTCGTTCTACTTTGAACCTATAATGATTTCTTCTGGACCATAGACCAGTGCTAATTGTTATGGTTGTACTGGTGAAAAAATTCTCTTATCTATGTCTCTTCCAACCCTTCTCATGGAGCCCAACCTTTACCTGATGAACAATTCCACTGGTGACATTTACAACCAGTGATTATTCAGCTTCTGCTTGAAGACCGTAAGAGATGGGGAGCTTATTACCTGCCAAGGTGGCGTATCCCATTTCTGAGTATATCTTATTGTTAAGATCTTATATTGAGACTAAATTTGCCTCCTTGAAACTATGGCTCTTAGTTCTCTCCACTGTGGCCAAGGAGAATAAATTCCTATTTATAAACTTGAAGCCCTTCATATACTTCAGACAGCTATATATTATATTTTTAATGTTAAATATTTGATAGGATTTAGACCTGTGAGTCATCCCACAAAGCCTACACCTGAAGAATTCCTTCCATAACATTTCCCACAAGTGGTCATTTAGACTTTGCTCGAAGACCTCAATTAAAGGAGAATCCACAGCCTGCTAAAGCAACCCATTCCACTTCTGTATCATGATAATTGTTAGGAAATTTTCTCTTACATTGATGTCCATGTCCTGGCAAAAGTCATTCCCCCTTACCTCATCACTTTGGATCTTGAGGTTCCCTAGACATCCTAATACTAAAATAACCTGGCTTCTTGATCTAGTTTTGTTTTCTTCCCAATCTGGAACCAGTTTCTTCCACCCTGCAAGGGATTTCCCTTTTCTTTGTTCTAGCTCTAATATTGTTTTAGGTAGGATTTAACTTCTAGCAAAATTGAATGAAGAGTAGTTGCTGATAAACCAGGATACAGAATATGTTCTTGTCTTCATCAAAGTCTGTGTGGAAGTGATTATTTTTGGGGGGCAGGAGAGAAGGTAGGGCAATTGGGGTTAAGTGACTTGCCCAAGGTCACACAGATAGTAAGTGAGTCAAGTATCTGAGACCGGATTTGAACTCAGGTCCTCCTGACTCCAGGGCCTGTGCTCTACTCACTGCACCATCCAGCTGCCCCACATTATTAGAAATTGATATTGTTGCAATTGATTCCTATTGTTGAATGTGGTGTGATGTTTTTCAGCCCTGAAATTTTATTATTTTATTATTCTGTCTTGGATAATGAAAAATCTGACAATATTTATTGATCAACCTTCTGTAAGAATGTGCTTTAGGATGTCCTTAGCAGTGCATATCAGGCTTTGATTAGTTTAGGATGGTGAGGAACCAGTGAGTGACAACTCAGGTAAGGTTGCTGTAAGGTTGCAAATTTCTTAAACTCGACTGAGATAATCAGAAATGATTACATCTTCAAATAACTAATGAAGAATTGTAGTTGTGGTAACATGTTTGAGAAGGAATTCCAAGTCATTTGAGCCATCTTAGGAAGTCTACTATAATCAAGAAGTTCTCTCCTCAGAGTGGTCCTACTAAATCAGTATAAATGCTTGACTGAGGCTTCTTGATTCCATTCACTAGAAACTAGTGTCTTTGGAAGATTATTCTAAGTAATATAATGTAGCATACTCCTTTCCTCTCCTTTTAGAAAACTTTTTTTCAATCAGTGAAAATTCTCTTTCCTCCCTCCCATCTCTTCCCCCCACTTTGTCCCATCAAGAAAGCAAAAGAAAACCCTCCTTGCAAACAAGTATAGTCAAACAAAACAGATTCCTTCATTGACTATGTAAAAAAAAAGCCCCAGTCTGCTCTCTGAGTTCATTACCTCTCTAACAGAACTGGGTTAGAATATTTCATCATGGATCTTCTGGAACCATGGCTAGTCATAGCATTGTTTAGATTTCCTAAGTCTTTCAAAGTTGTTTGTCTTTATTGTTGTTATTGTATAAATTGTTCTCTTGTAGGCTCCTCCTCCTCCTCCTCCTCCTCCTCCTTCTTCTTCTTCTTCTTCTTCTTCTTCTTCTTCTTCTTCTTCTTCTTCTTCTTCTTCTTCTTCTTCTTCTTCTTCTTCTTCTTCTTCTTCTTCTTCTTCTTCTTCTTCTTCTTCTTCTTCTTCTTCTCCCTCTCTCTCTCTCTCTCTTTATTGAGTGAGGGAGGGGAATGCCAGGGGAAAAAGGCCTCTGACACATTTTTAGTGCACAGAAGAAAACAAAAAGGAATTTAAAAGGAAGCACAGACAAGCAGGACAATCTTGAAAATGACACAGAAAATTTATTACATATATGTTTTTTAAAGGAAGCATTCTAACATGGAGATTTGTTTCATAACAATAAGAAGTACATTTATAAACCTCTTTTGTGTTCCATCGTAATATGGAAATATTCTCTTTTTTGTTATTTAAGTTCAGGATAGTAATAATAATTTTTTTAAAAGGCAAGCAGGGAGGTGGAGGTGTCTGAGTAGGTTAGAAGTTAGTATTGGAGCATGCAGAGCAGAAAAACACATCACGTGGCAGTAAAGACTGGAGTTTAAACTAGACTAAATCAACATTGGTGAGCTAGTTATATTCTTTTTTCCTGGAGTATAGGAGTCATTCTGGCTTTGACCCTCTTAACAGTTATTATATGAAGTAAATATTTTTCTCTGTCTTTTTATTATTTGTTACTCAATATATTATATGGTCAGTAACATCTTTAAAAAGTGTTCTCTTGTTTCTGCTTATTTCACTCTACATCAGTCCACATACAATTCTTTCCAGGATTCTCTGAAAGTGAAATTAGAGAGGTTGTGACTTGTCCAAAGTCAAATAGCTAGTTAGTGGCAGTCAGAATGTGAACACAAACCTAGAGCTCTGTCCATTCTACTCTGCACATGTCATGTATTCAGCTCAACTCGATTCAACAAGCATTTATGACGTGCCTATTACGGGCATACCTCAAATAAGAAGGAGCATCTGAACCCAGGTCTTCCTGACTCCTAGCCCAATGCACTATCTAATCTACCATACTTCCTCATATATTAGTACATACAGAATAAATAGAAGACAGTTAGGGAAGGTGCTAGTACTTGGGGGGTGGGGTAGAATCAGGATGGGTTTCACTGAGAGGCAATGGTGCCTAAGCTGTGTTTTTAGGAAGAAATGTATTCTATAAGGTAGAAAAAAGAAGGGAATGTATCTTTCAAGAATGAGTAAAAGTCAGTGCGAAGGCACAGAGATAGTAGATGTGAGGAACACATGATGACTGATGATTCCTGATAGTAACCTGATAGTAGTTGGCTTGTAACCAACTTGAATTTCTCAGCTGGTTTCTCTACATCTGTCCAAGGCTATATTCCTTGCCCTGGAGAAAACAGAACACCTTAGGTCTTCCTGGAACAGCATACCCTGTGGTTGGTAGGGGAGAGAGTGCTCATGGGAACAATATTTGATAAACACAAAGTCACAACACTGAGCGAAAGATTCCAGTAAAAGGCCTACTTCATAGTTCCTTGTATTATTCCTTGTATTCCATCCATGCTTTGTACAGTGTGTGTCCTTCCCCAGGTAGATTAGAGGCTCCTTGAGGGCAGTAACTGATATGTTTTAAGACCATAGACTCATAGACTGTAGACCTAGAAGGGATTATAGAGGTCACCTTGCCCAGAGAACTCATTTCTACATCTGCAATGCTTTACACATAGTAGGGGTTCAGAAAACGATTAGCCATTTGTCGAGCAACACTTATCAAATAATGCAAACCACTATGTGATTGAGGTGTTCAAGCAATGCTATTTAATAATAATGATATTTATTCCATGCCTACTAGAGGTGTACTGTATTAAAGCTAGCATCTCATCGTTTGTAAAGTGATGCCTGGAGAGAACAATGAGAAAGAGACATGGTGAAGAGAACACTTGAATAATGGTGGCAACATTCTCCCTTTCCCCCTTTATCAGATTAATTGGTGCACACAAATGATCAATTAAAATTACACAACAGGATCATAAGCATTATTCACATCCCTATGACTTGTCACTTTCATTTTTTTAAACAGGTATTTCTGTAAAAAATAAGATAGGTGTTATATAAGAAGCAGGGTAGAATTCATGTCCTCAGCTCATCACTAAATTCCTCTGTGACCTTGAATAACCTATTCCACTTTTCTGGGTCTTTGTTTCCTATGTAGTTCTCTCCCCATAAAATGAGGGGCTGAGAGTATGTCATCAATAATAATATCTAATATTTATTTGTATGGAGCTTTAAGGTTTGTAAAGTGCTTTACAAATATTATTTCATTTGATCCTCACAATTCTAGAAGGTTGGTCCTATTGTTGTTGTGGTTCAGTTGTGTCTGACTCTTTACGACCCCATGGACCATAGCATGCTAGGCCCTTCTTTCCTCCACTATCTCCCACGGTCTGTTTAACCTCATATTCATTGCTTCCATGACACTATCTCTTCTTCTCATCCTCTGCCATCCCTTTTCTCCTTTGCCTTCAATCTTTCCCAATATCATGGTCTTTTCCTTTGAGTCTTGTCTTCTATTTTGTGGCCACAGTATTTAAGCTTCAGTTTCAGTATTTATCCTTCCAATTAATAGTCTGAATTATCTTTAAGTATTGACTGATTTGATCTCCTTGCTGTCCAAGGGAATCTCAAAAGTCTTCTCCAACAATAAAATTTGAAAGTGTTGATTTTGTGGTGCTCAGCTTATAGTCCAACTCTCACAGCCATATATTACCACTAGAAAAAACATGGCTTTAACTATATGGACCTTTGTTAGTAGGGTGATATATCTGCTTTTTAGTGGGCTGTTCAGATTTGCCATAGCTTTTTGTCCAAGAAAGAAGCGTTTTAAAAAATGCTATGGCTGCAGTTGCCATCTGCAGTGATCCTTGAGCCCAAGAACATAAAATCTGCCACTGCTTCCATATCTTCTCCCTTTATTTGCCAGGAAGTGATGGGACCGGTCACCATTTTCTTAGCTTTTTTTTTTAATGATAAGCTTCAAGCCGGCTTTTATGCTCTCCTCTTTTACCCTCATCAAGACGCTTCCTAATTCTTCACTTTCTGCCCTCAGAGTGGTATGGTCTGCATATCTGAGATTGTTGATATTTCTCTTGGTAACCTTAATCCTGGCTTTTGATTCATCCAGACTGGCATTTCACATGTTATACTCTGCAGATAAGTTAAAAAATAAGGTAACAATATATAGCCTTGTACTTCTTTCGCAATCTTGAACCAATCAGTTGTTCCATGTTTGGTTCTAACCATTGCTTCTTGGCCCACATCCAAGTTCCACAGGAGACAAGTAAGATAATCTGGTACTCCCATGTCTTTGAGGACTTGCCGCATTTTGTTGTAATCCACACAGTCAGAGGTTTCAGTGTAGTCAATGAAGCAGAACTGATGTTTTTCTGGAACTCCCTTTTTTTTCTTCCCTAATCCAGCAGATGTTGGCAATTTAGTCTCTATATTATCTCTATCTATCTATATCTACATAGTCTCTTTATTATCTCCATTTTTATAGGTAAGGGAAACTGAGGCAAACAGAGATTAAGCAATTTGCCCAAAGTCGCACAGCTAGTAAGTGTCTGAGATCAGACAGATTTGAACTTAGGTCTTCCTGCCTCTGGGTCCAGTGTGCTCTCCACTGGGTCACCCAGCTGCCTAATCAAAGTAATAAAACATTTCTTTAGCGTGTTAAGGTTTACAAAAGACTTGTCTTACAACAACTCAATGAGTTAGGTAGTGCAAATTTTAGTACCCTCATTTTCCCAGAAGAGGAAATGGGTCTCAGAGAAGTTGGGTGACTTGTTCAAAGTCACCTAGCTAGTAAATGTTAGAATTAAGACTTAAATAGAGGCCTCCAGACTCCAAAATTAAAAAAAAGTATGTGTATATAAACATATGTTTTATATATACACATATGTTTTATATACAACACATATACATAAGTGTTTTATATGCATACATAGATAACGTATGAACATATACATATGTGTATATATATACACATACAAACACATACATATGTGTACATGTATACACACACACACATACTTTCTACTCTGTCATCACTAATAAGGTTTCTTTTAGTTCTAAGATTCTCTTGGTAGAGTAGTACTGGCCTTGAAATCAGGGAGCCTTGGCTTTGAAACCCTACTCAGATGCTTCCTAGCTGTGTGACTCCGGATAAGTCATTTCACATTTGTCTGTCTCAGTTTTCTCGTCTATAAAATAAGAGACTTGAACTCAGCCTCTGAGGTCCTCTCCAGGTCTGAAGCCATGATCCTCTGATGTGATGACTTGCTCAGTGTTCTTGAGGAGTCTCTCCTCAGATCAGGGAGTAGACCCTGTCTTCCAGAATGATTTGGCCAAAGGTTTGCCAACTCCTCTTGCAATTCTGACTTCCTGTGTCCTGAGAGTCATTGTAAGGCCTGGAGATCATAGCTGTAAAGTTAGCAAACCATTAGATAGCTTGGTTTGTATTTTGCAGTCCCCGCCTTCCTTTCACAAGGCCTTGTATGCCTGTTTTTTTTTTTCTTAATTTAAGTTCGTGATTGACTTATTATGTGCACTGGCACTTTTAAGAGCTTCGAATAAAACACAGTGAGAGTTCAGAAAAAAAAATGTAAATGGCCTAAAAGAAAAGGGAGGGGAAAAAAAACGACCATAATCTTTTTTAATGGTTCTAAAATGTAGGGAAGATAGATCATGAGCTCCCTGCATGGGGTCCTTGTCTGAGCTCAACCCAGTATTGTAATTTAGACATGACTTTTTATTTAATTTCTGACTGAGAAAGGGAAATTAGAAAACAACATTATCTCAGCTGCTCTGTTATAATGAACAATATTTCACAGCGCCAGCGCCCGAGTTACCTTTAGAAGTTCTTTTACGAGACGGATGTTGACTCAAATTCCAGAAGCACTTGGGATTTCCCATGCACTGACTCTTCTTGGAGAAGCAAAAACAGAAGTGTGATTTTTCATTAGAAGCTGACTTTTAGGTTTGGTCAAACCTCAGGTTGATGAAGGGACCTGGGGAAAGGGGTACTAGGAAGGTGCTACTGTACCTCTGGTCTCTGGGTTGCTTTAAATGTAAATAACATGGTCCTCTTTTAATCTCTTCATCCTTGGTTTATCATTTAAAAAAAATCAACTCAGATTTAGCCAATCTGTAATTAACCCTTCCTCTCAGCCAAAGGCAGGATGGACTCCTGTCCATTTCTTCCCACTGTCTCTCCCCCTTACCACCACCACCCCCACCCAACCCTAGCCACTAAATACATAATGGTCCAATAAATATTTAAGCAGTGACGAAGGAGATAATGCATCGTAATCCATTAGGACTGGGTGGTGCGAAAATGGATGGGGTGAGTGCTAAAATCCCAGGCTGGGCAGAAGGCCTACTCCCAGACCGCAGAGAAGATGGAGTTGTGGGCCAGGCTTGAGGGGGAGGGGAGATCCAAAGCCTCTCCTGTCTCCCTGCTGACTCCAGGCTCCTCCTAAGAGTAGGGTAAGTGATAGGGCCTCTGTTCCAAGGCTCCTGCCTGTGGAGGGGTTGGGCCAGTCTGTGTCTGGGTGACTCCAACCACAGGGAGAGCTTCAGTTTCAGAAGTCTTTACAGTTGTACAGGGAGGCCCCCAACTGCCTGATGATGACCCTGATAGCCCTTTAATAGTGTTGGAAGATCACAGAATCATAGATTTAGAGCTAGGAGGGATCTTAGAAGTGCCTGAGATTAAAGTTTCCAGGGGTGGCGAACCTTCGCCCTCGAGGCCATGTGTGGCCTTCTAGGTCCTCAAGTGCAGCCTTTTGACTGAGTCCAAGTTTTACAGAACAAATCCTTTTCTTAAGGGGATTTATTCTGTGAAGTTTGGATTCAGTCAAAGGACTGCACTTGAGGACCTAGAAGGCCACACATGGCCTTGAGGCCACAGGTTCCCTGCCCCTGACCAAACTCTTTATTTTTCAGCTGAGGACAGGGAAGCCTCCCCAAATAGGGGGATGTGCCTTCACTCACGTTCATACTGGTAATAAGTAGGATCACAGATTTCTGAGTTATAAGGGACTGGAGAGGTATTTGAGTCCAATTCCTTCACTTTGCAAATAAAGAAACTGAGGCCCAGAGAGTTCCAGTAACTTGCTCAGGGTCACACAACTGTCAAGTATCTGAGATGAGTTAGACCCTTACAACCAGAACTGCTGTCTTCTTGTGTATTTTAAGCACATACACATGTACAAATAGGCATGTGCAATTTAAATGTGTATATTTACTCATGTTTTTGTGTACATGAGAGACAGTGAGGTAGCCCTACGGGTTGAGTGCTGGCCTTTGAGCCAGCAAGATGAATTCAACTCCTTCCTCTGGCAATGCTAGTTATGTGCCCCAGGACGAATTTCTTAACCTTATTTTTCTCCCCCCACCAACTTCCCTGTTACTTTTGAGGTTATCACCCCTCTCGTAGTCACCCAGGCTAGCAACCCGGGTGCCATTCTTGACTTTTTGCCACCTTTCACTCTGTGCCCCACCTCAGGATCTAATCAGTCACCTAGTCCTGTCTGCTTTACCTGCATAACATTCCTGCTAGGCCTCCTTTTCCTCTGACACAATCACTACTCAGGTGCGGATCCTTATCACGTCATGGCTATTGGCTGCTCTCCCTACCTCAGATTTCTCCCCGCTCTAGTCTATCCTCCACTTACCTGTCAAGCTGATCTTCCTAATGTACCTGTCTGCCCATGTCATTCCATCCCGTTCCCCATTCAATCAACATCAGGAACTCCCTCATCCCTCCAGGTTCAGACATAAAATACCCCCTCCTGCTCTTTTAGTTGTCTTATACCTTACTGCCCTCCAGGTTCATTCCAGTGACATCGGCCTCTTTGGAGATCCTTGTACAGGGCACTTCATTTCCTGGGCATTCTCGGTCATTCTCACTGGCTGTTGCCCATGCCTGGAACCCTATCCCTCCTCATCTCCACCTCCTTCTTCCCCGGCTTTCTTCAAGTTTCAGTTAAAGTTCTGCCTTCTGCAAGAAATATTACCCAAGAGCCTTCCTTCTGAGATTTACTCCAATTTGCCTTGTATACATCTTGTTTGAACAGAGTTGTTTCCATGTTGTCTGCCCCGTCAGAATGTAAGCCCCTTGAGAGCAGGGATTGTTCTTTGCCTTTCTTTATAAACCCATTTAGTATAACACCTGGCACACAGTAGATACTAGGTAAATGCTTGCTGACTTGACTTGGTTCTAAGTGGACTTGCAATCCTCAAGTCTGTAAGTTACAGAGGTTTGCTTATGTTCATTAGTAGAGGGAATTTCCATGCCAGAAGTACCCCATAACAATGAAATCATAGGCCTGGACAAAAGGTAAGCGTATCAGAAGTACCCTTATACATACACTCATATTATATATATATGTATATGTGTGTGTGTGTGGGTGTGTGTGTGAGTATACGCACATACACACACAGACAAGCACACATGTAATTTAATTTCCATAGCATTTCTTATGTTGCCCTGCATTATTATTAGCTGTGTATATTTCTTATTTTCCCTACTAGCGGGGTCCAGGTCAGGCATTTGTAGGCCCTTGGAGAGGTTTGAAAATAGTGCACTGAAGACTTAGTGCCTTGTTAGTACAACAAAGGTTGTAGATTTAAACTGGAAGGTGATAGCATCTTGCCTTACTCCCTCACTTTACAGATGGAGAAAATGAGTCCTAGAGAAGGATCACAGTAGGACCAGAAATAGATTCAGAGCTAGAAGGACCTCAGAGGTCATCTAGTACAACATTCTCATTCTATAGGTAAGGAAACTGAGGACCAGTTTGCGGCTTGCCCAATGTTAAAAGGAAGTAAGAGGCAGAACTGAGATTTTGACTCAGGTTCCCCAACTCCAAATCCAGATTTCCATTATACCACACTATCCCATCAAGTAGGTGAGAAATCGGACTTGTCACCAAAGTTACATGCCAAAGAGTGGAATTTTACGGCACGATAATAATGTGCATACTCACTGTCCAAGTTCTGCCTGTTGGATATTAAGCAATTTGAGAACAAATGTGTATAAAGATATCCCTTACATTGTTCTGTATGTAGCAAGTACTCAATAAATGTGTTTTTGAATGAAAGAATAAGTGAATGTGTGCATGCACAGATAGATTTATCTGGTTAGTGACTATACCTGCCTGAACAAGTGTCTATAGACACTAATATGCAAAACAATCATTAATTTGGTTTTGCTTGACTAGACATATTTGTTACAAGGATTTTCTTTTTCTTTTTTTTAATACAGGGCAGGTGAGGAAATAAATTTTTGTTCATTAATATTCAATAAAAATAAACAATACATATATACATGGAAGGGATATTTTTGTGAACTAGATTTTTACCAACTTCCTCTGATTTTCTCCCTTTGAGTGGGAACTTATGTAGGTAGCCAGTCAGGTGATAAAAAAGTCCCAAGTTTTCTGACAAGTCCCAGCCCTGTTGTCTGGTATGATTTTGGACCAGAATCATCCATTGTTGTGTATTCTTACCCTAATTACTAATAAGGGGGTCGTAATACCTACCTAACTAATGCGGGAGATTCAGGACATTCTTGGGACAGTGGTGGTTTACTCTTTGGATCTTGTCAACAAATAGCTGCCTTTTCTCTCTTGCCCTGTGGTTCCCTTCTCCCATTGTGGAATTCTTCCTGGAATATTCATTATGAGAAGGGTCCAGGCCAGATATACTTCATTCTGTGGACTTGACCACCATGCTGCTGCACACATACTAGACCCCTAAATTATGTCTCAGTTTCTGTGACAAATAATATTGAGAGTGAGATCAGAGCCCTGACCCTTAAAAAAATCAGTATTGGAATCTTGCCAGTAGAGCAAGGGTGCATAACTTTCTTGTGCCACTGTGGTGAAACCTATAGATACCTTCTCAAAATATTATTTTGAAATATATACAACATAATACATAGTATTACAAAGCAAACTAATTGTAGTATCAATTTATCCATTTTTTAAAAAAAAATTTAAAAAACCCAGACTTTGGGCTTAAAATTTGTGCCATAGATTGTAGCAGATCTGGTCTTTGTGTTGGCCAATTAGTTTTGTCCTCAGTTCTGTCTCAGTTATGGAAGGTTACTGAAGCTCCAGACCTTAGTTAGCTTATACTCTTGTTGGGTTTGGGAGAGAGGTAGAGCAAGTGAGAGAGATGGGGAATGTGATAAAAAGATGACTGTACTGGGAGTCATGAGACAGTTTCTATTTCCAATTCTCCTACGAATTAGATGTTTGACCTTGGGCACTTCAGTTCTTTGGGTCCACAGATGTACAGATGAGTGAGGAATGATTGGATAACACTTTGTCTGAGAAAGAACTAGGGGAGGAGGAAAGGGTGTTTAGTGGGCTCCAAGCTTAGTATGAGGCAACACTGAGTTAGCCAAAAAAGCTTAGTCTTGGGCTGAATGGAGAGAGACACAATTTTCAAGAATAAAGCTACGATAATCTCATTTTACTTTGGCTTGGGCAGAACACATCCGGAGTATTGTGTGGACTTCTGGGAACCACATTTAGAAAGGACTTTGACAAGCTGAAGAATATCCATGGTGGGGGCTTGGGAACCACTATGCTCAAACATTTCTAACTCTGCCATGTCAAGATTGTAGGATTGTTTGAAAGAATTGTTGATGTGAACATCAAACAAACTGTTGGTGTTTAGCCTAGAGAAGACAAGACTTAGGAGGGATGTGATATGTCTTCATGTATTTGGAAGGCTGCCATTTGGAAGAGGGATGAGACTTGTTCTGCTTGGCTCCAGGGGAAGAACTAGGAACATTAGGTAGAAACTACAAAGAGGAAAAAAAGGAGTGTCAAAGGAGAGAGATGGAATCCATGATAATGAGCAATGCCAATTATGATGGACAATGAAAAAGGAAACAGAAATACTCAGCTGTGGTTTCTGCTTTCTATGTTCTGCTCTCTATGAGGAGAGTGGTCCTTGGACTAAAAATGGCCAGGCAAGAATGGCTGTTTGGGAGAGAGTTCTAGTTATCTTCAGTAGGTTCAGGTTCCCACTCCTCTCTTTTGGAAGTTCTTGAGGGTTGCCTGGTGTGATCTCTACAAACCTTGAACAAGAGATGGAATATCAGCAAACCTGGGGACCAAAGAAGTACTTAGCATATGAGTTCATTGGAGAACAGTGAAGCCTGCTTGTAGGAAAAAGATAAAAATAATAGATAAAAAGATAAAATAGCCAATGTGTCTTAATTTTTTCCCATTTCTCTTGCACGGCAGTCAAGTAATCAGTTACCGCCCTCAATGAGTGCTAGGGCAGTCCCAGAGCTATTGTAGGGTGAGGCCCCTTTGGTGGGGGAAGGGGCCCAGGACCTTCTCTAGGAAGATGTAAGGACCAGCAACCTCCCTAGGACTGTGAGGAGTCCAGAACCATCTCCTCCTCCAAAATCTTTATAAAAAATTCAGGTTGAGAATGAGAATTTAGGACAGCCTTGAAAATGGAGGGGAGTCACAAAAGGATAGTCTACAGTCTGGATGGGACGGTGGTGGGGGCAGAAGTCCAGTTCCTATCACATTTGTCTTTTTAACAGGAAGGGGGTGGTGTAGGGAAGGTCTGGCACTAATCATGTGTGTATTTGCTTCGAGGTGTTTTAAGCACCAGATGTCAGAATACCCTCTCCCAACTCATCTTTTAAAAACACCGGTTCTCGTATGTTAGATGTCTGTGTCTGGGAGGCAAGTCTTGTCCAAATTCAGGGACCTGCCCCAGCTTTACTGACTTCTTTCTGTTGCACAATTGACTTTTGGGGCTTTGGGAGTGGGGCTGGGAGAATAATGGAGGGAGAATCAGCCACAAGTTTATCCATAATTAACAGGAGGACTCAGTTAATGCACAATGCCACATGAATGCAGGGAGAGACGAGCTGGAGCCAGCTTAAATTGGCCAGTGAGATCCTATTGTTAAATTTTCAGTGTTAGCATTTACACTTCGGAAACGGGCAAAGGCTACAAATCAGTGCTTGGTTTTTTTTGTTTAATTGTCTAAACCTAGGGAAATGATGGATAAAATGTTAATAATGCAGATTAAATTTAAAAGTGTGTCCTGTCCTATGAGGAAAAAATGCTATCCACCTCCAGACAAAGAACTGATAGAATCTAAACGCAGATTGAAGCTTACTGTTTTGAGTTTCTTTATTTTTCTTCATTTTTAGTCTGTTTTTTCTTTCACAACACGACTGACATGAAAATATGTTCTGCACGACTGCGCATGTATAACCTTTATCAAATTGCTTGACTTCTCAATGAGTGGAGAGGGGAGAGAGGATGGGAGAGAATCTGGACTCAAAATTGTAAAAAACAAAAGCACAAAACAAAACTAAGTTTAAAACTGTTTTTACTTGTAATTGAGAAAAATAAAACATTAAGCTTTTTTTTAAAAAATAAGTATGTCCTATGAACACTTTTTTTGGGTGAGTGGAGCCAATTGTTAAACAGCACCGGCACACTGATGAATAAGCACCCTATGATCCAGCCATCTCTTTTTCACGAATGGCATTCTATCTTCTATCTCCAGGTATTTGCCCATGTTGTTGCCATGCTTGGACTAAATTCCTTTCTTGCATCCCCCTCTTAGTATCTGGAGCTTCCTTCAAAGTTCAGCTCATCTGCCACCTTCTATGAGAGGCTTTTTCTGAATCCCATCCAATGCCTCCTCGCGCCCTCCAAAATGATCTTATATTTACTTTCTACATATTTCGTATTTATGTATGTGTATACGTTGATTCCCCTGAATAGTAAGTTCCTTGAGGGCAGGGATTATTTCATTTTTATCTTTGCATTCCCTGGGCCTATCACAGTGCCTGACACATTGTTAGTCTCTAAAACCACTTCCAGCTCATATGATATAAGGTTCTATGATATCCTTGATCTAATCACCTAAGAATGCTAAGTGCTGCTCTTGGCATCGTGATGATTCATAAATGTTTGTTGGTGGGTTGAATTTGAGGAACCATCTAGTCCTTTCTTTACCTGGCTATACTCTGGACTCCTTGCTACCTCCCCTCCTCTACTGTATGACATTCTGTAGGGAGCTCCTAGTTAGCTGTCCCGTTGGAAAAGTTCTGCTTAGAGAGGAAGTATGGTGTAATAGTAACGAGAGCTAACATTTACAGCACTTACTATATGCTAGGCACTATGTTAAGCACTTTATAATAATTGTCGCATTTACTCTTCATAAGGGCCCTGGAAGGTGGGTTATCATCTCCATTTTACAGATGAGGAAACTGAGGTAAGCAGAAGTTAAGTGAAGTAGTTACCCAGGGTCACACGGTTAATAAGTATCCGAGGCTGGATTTGAACTCAGGTCTTCCTGATTCTAGACCTCATACTCTATCCACTGCATCACCTAGGGAGTCAGGAGTACCTGAATTTAGATCTTGCCTCTGACATAGAGCAGCTGTGTGAACTTGGGCAAATCCTTTGACCCTCTTTGGGCTTCAGTATCCTTATCTATAACTAAATGATCTTTAAATTTCCCTCCAGCTCTAAATCTATGATTCTGTGGATCTTGATAGTAAAACAACATTCCTTATCCCACGCTGAACAAGACCCCCTTTTTCCTACCCAAAAGCAAGCGGAGAGAGAATGAACACAAGTAGTCAAATGCTGCTTTGCAAGGTCATGGATGGGGAAAAGTTTTCTTATGAATCTCCCTGTCGCACCTGGATCAATAAACAGGTTTTTTAATTGTTATTCATTTTACAACTCAATAAAGCTTAATTATGAGTAAGCAGGAAAACAAGCAGAATCCATGCTCACATAATATTGCATTCCTCGCAGCAATTCCTGCGGGGCCCTCCCAGTTGCGTTACAATGCAGAATGAACCAAATTAAGGGGACTATTCAAAATTCATTTAAAAACATCATTGAGGAGCATCATAATAAAAACACAATGAAAAAGACAAGCTCGGGTTGTTAATTTGTTGTGCCGTGTGTTTATGGGGGTCTGCACGCATGTACAACTGCGCATGTGCACGTTTAATTTGCTGTGCTAGAAGTAGTTGGAGACCAAAAGCTCCTTCGGTGTCATCTGGCAAAGTGAACCAATGAGTGGCAGAATTTGGAGAGGCCTCTGTGCTACTGAGACCGTCTATGGACCTGGACGTCTGTAGAGTAGTAGGGTGCAAAATTCAGTTGAGCAGTGCTGGCCTTTGTCTCCAGGTCTAACCTGGAGGAGGCTAGGATGCTGAGGATGGCAGGTAGAATTCCTGGGTGGTTAGGCCAGAAAAATCACAGAATCTTGAAGCACATGAACTGGTAGTGATCTTAGAGACTGATTAAGTCCAGTCCTTTTAAGGATGAGGAAATTGAGGCCCAGAGAAGGAAACGGCCTCTGCAAAGCCATATAGTTCAGAGGTAGCAAAATCAGGAGAACTTAGACGTCATGTTCTCTTTACCACATTATGCTAACTTATCTGCCACAGACCAAGTGTTAAAAATTCCTCTGCTTCCTGCCCCAAGCTAGGACTCTGACCTGGTATTTCTACCTGCTTCTCCAGGTAAAGTCAGATAATTATTCTCTACCCTCATACATAACATACTAAGAATTTCTCTGGACATTTTGTTGCTAGTATCCTGTGTCTGTTACTCAGATTCCTAGCCTGGATCCTGCTAGATTGTTGCCTGATTCATTTTCCTGGGCTTTCTGACTTTGAGTTACTCATTTACTTTGCTTGGTTCCCTGATCCTTTTTCTCTAGGTCCTAGTCTAACTGGCTGATTCCTGACCACCTGTTCCCCCGAATTCTTGACCATGACTATCTTGTAACTGCAATCACTGCCAGCTTCATTCTTCCTTTGTTGTCTCCTCTAAACTTGACCTCTGGTCTGACAGCCCTCTCTCATTTCTGGTTAAACTTGGAGTACTGCCCCTGTCCTGAGCTCATCTTGCCCTGCTTTGTCTTCTTGCTACTGAAGTCCCAAGGTGAAAGGGTGAAGCAAATCCTGTTCCTTCCCTGCCTCCTCCTCTAGTGACCTTGAGCTTGGTGCCTTGTGCCTCAGTTTACTCATCTGGAGAGTCGGTGTCATTAAGCTCACCTTCCCTCCCCTTTTTCCTCCCTCCCTCCAGGGGTGTTTTCCTAATTAATTAATTCTCTTAATTAATTAAGTAAAATGCTTTGAGATACTTAGACAAAAAAACCCGGTGCACTAGAAGTACAAATTATTATTTATTCTTAATGAACTCTTTTCCTGAGATAATTTACTCCTGATTCAGGAGGGAAGGACAGTGGACCCCAGGGGAGGAGAAAAGGACGAAGATTTTTTTTTTTCTAGAAGGGAGAAAAGGAAAAGGTTATTATATGTGGTTATTCTCTCAACAGGTAAAAGTGAATGAACTAGCTTTGTTTCGTTGCCTAGACCAGAATTCTATGGATTGATTTAATTGAAAGAAACATTAACTCTTGAAGATTCAAAGAGAGAAGATTTGAAAAAGGAATCTTGATATTTAGCCCAACTTGCTTTTCCTATCAGGGAATATTATAATCATTGTCAGCACTAGCATGATCAGAGCTATGCATTAAGTACGTACTCCCGCAGGATCCAATTTGAGGTTCACAGAGGACATGGAGGTATAAGTAGGCATGCACAGCTGATGAACTGGGCAAGTCACTCCTTTCAGATTGGATGAGACAACCTCTGGGGAGCCTTTCACCTCTATGATTCGTAGAATCCCAGAGTGTCAGAGCTGTAAGGGACTTCAGAGGCCATGCAATCCAACCTGTAACCAGCAGGCACCTTGGAGGCGGTGTGGTAGGGACAAGGTTTAGAGTGGGTAGAGCTGGTTCAGGTGTGAAAGAATTCACTCAGGTGATTTTCTTCTGACCAAGGGGAGCTTCATTGACGCAGAAGCAGCCGGCTAGCCCGAGAAGAAGGACTAGCAATTTACAGAGGGACAGACAGACAGAACAGGATAAGGGAGACAGGGGAAAATTTATGACCCAGGATGAAGGAGGCAAGGAATTTTGTGGTCCAGGATAAGGGGGAAGTTTTATGGTATTCCAAGATAAGAGGAAGAGACTTTAGGATGCCTTCAGGTTAGAGAATAAACTAGGGAAAAGCAACTCTTAACTCTTAGGGCACTGTTTGTATCCTCATCAGTAGAGCAGGAAGAGCACTGACTTGGCAATTAGAGGACATGAGTTCAAATCTTACCACTGGTACTCACTGCCTATGTAACTTTGGGTAATTCATCTACTCCCTCTGGGCCTCCGTTTGGTGATCTGTAAAGTGAAAGGGTTGGACTAAAGTACCTCCAAGATCCATTCCAGCTTAAGGGCTAGGATCCTATTATTCCTTCCATTATACCTCTGCCAGGTGGTGATCCAAACCCTGCTGAAGGGAACCCCCTCCCTCCCAAGCAATTTCTTTCTACTTTGGGACAGTTACAATTTTCAGGAAGCTTTTTTTTCTTATGTTGATTTTAAAATGGCCTCTTTGCTATTCAATTCAACAAATCTCTTTTGAAGTGCCTACTATGTGCTAGTTACTGTGCTAGAAGCTGGGGATAGAGACAAAGATCAAATAGTCCCTGCCCTAGAGGAATTTACATTCTTCAGGGAGTGGGATGCACCAAGGGGAAAGGTGAGTTAATAGAAGATAATTTGAGGTGAGAAAGGAGGATAGAAATGGGAGGGAGGATGACTTCCTGGAGGAAGTTGCATATTAGTTGAGTCTTAAAGGAAGCTAGAGCTGAAGAGGGTGTGCATTCCTGGTGAGGAATCCCTGAATATAGCCTGTACCCAGGGCAGAAGGTGTAATGTTGAGCTTAGGGAACATCTACAGTTGGGCTGGATATAGTGTATGATGAAGAATATGAAATAAGTCTGAAAAAATGAAATTATTGAGGGCTCTTAGTGACAGGCTGAAGAGTTTGTATTTGATCCAAAAGGCAGTAGGGAGGCAATATTTTTGAGTGGGGAAGTGACATGGTCAAACCTGTGCTTCTGAAAGATTATTTTCTCAGTTAAATGGAGGACAAGTAGGAAAGGGAAAGGACTGGAATCAGGGAGATCACATGGATAGATAGATAGACAGACAGAGATATAGATAGGTAGATAGATAGCTGGATAGACAGGTAAACAGATAGACAAGTAGATAGATAAATAGATAGACAAAAAGATAGATGATAAATAGAAAGATAGGTGATAGATATATAGATAGGTAGGCAGACAAATAGATTGAAGATAGGTAGAGTATTTATTATTCATTAACTATATGCCAGACACGTACTATGTGCTAGGGATGCAAATACAAGTAAATAAGAGTCTCTACATTCAAGGATCTTACATTCTAATAGAAGAAGACAGCACGTAAAAGGGAGCTAGAAAGTGAATAGTGAGGAAGGTGTCGTACTTGGGCAAGGCTGTTGGCAAGGAGGTAAAGAAATCTGGAGAGTAAGTGCTATTACAGTATTGTAGGCTAGAAGATATATGATCCTGAACTAGGACTTCTGTGAATGGAGAGAAGTATGTAGATGAAGAGTTGTTGTGGAGGTAAACCTAACAAGACTTGACAACTGATTAGATATGAGTGTGTAGGAAAGTGAAGAGTTGATGATTCTGAGTTGTGAATATGAGTGACTAGAAGGATGGTAGTGTTCTCAACAGAAAATGGGAAAATGAGAGTAGGAGTGTGTTTAGGGATCATGCATTAAGCTATATGAAAAAATGTGCTTATTTTTCTGTTCATCTGGATATTTGATATTTTGTAAGTATTCATCCATTTTATCTAAGTTACCAGTTTTGTTAGTGTATGATTGGGCAAAACAATTCCTGGATAGTTTTCTTTATCCTCAAATTCTGTGAATTCTCTTTTTTAAATTTTTGAAGCTGACACTTTTTTTTCCTGACTTTTTATTAACCAGACTAACCAAATATTTATTTTATTAGTTCTTTTAAATCTCCTAGTTTTATTCATCAATTTATTTTTGTGGATCCAGTTTTTGATTTTCACAATTTCTCTTTTGGGGTTTCTAATTTTATTTTGTGGTTTTTGCTTTGTTGCTTTTCTAGTTTTTTTTTAAATTGCACACACAATTTATTTATCTGCACTTCCTCTCTGTTGTTGATGAAAGCATTTAGCAATGTAAAATTTCTCCTAAGTATAAATTTAGCTGAATGCCAAAAGTTTTGATGTGTTGTCTTACATTTGTTCTTTGATTAAATTTTTTTCTTTTTCCTATTTTATTTATTTAATATTTTAGTTTTCAGGATTAATTTTCACAAGAGTTTGAATTACAAATTTTCTCCCCATTTCTACCCTCCCCCACTCCAAGATGGCATATATTCTGATTGCCCCATTCCCCAGTCAGCCCTCCCTTCTGTCACCCCACTGCCCCCATCCCCTTTTCCCTTACTTTCTTGTAGGGCAAGATAGATGTTTATGCCACATTGCCTATATATTTCCTAGTTGCATGCAAAAACTTTTTTTTGAACATCTTTTAAAACTTTGAGTTCCAAATTCTCTCCCCTCTTCCATCCCCATGCACCCTCCCTAAGAAGGCAAGCAATTCAACATAGGGCACATGTGTATCATTATGCAAAACCCTTCTACAATATTCATGTTGTGAAAGACTAACTATATTTTGCTCCTTCCTATCCTATCCCCCTTTAACCAATTTTCTCCCTTGACCCTGTCCCTTTTCAAAAGTGTTTGCTTTTGATCACCTCCTCCCCCATCTGCCCTCCCTTCTATTGTCCCCCCTTTTTTATCTCCTTCCTCCTTCTTTCCTGTGGGGTAAGATACCCAATTGAGTGTGTATGTTATTCCCTCCTCATGTCAAATCCAATGAGAGCAAGATTCACTCATTCCCCCTCACCTGCCCCCTCTTCCCTCCCAACAGAACTGCTTTTTCTTGCCACTTTTATGTGAGATAATTTACCCCATTCTATCTCTCCCTTTCTCCCTCTCTCAATATATTCCTCTCTCATCCCTTAATTTGATTTTATATTTTTAGATATCATCCCTTCATATTCAACTCACCCTGTGCCTTCTGTCTATATAAATATGTATATTCCCTTCAGCTACCCTAATACTGAGGCCTCATGAATTATACACATCATCTTTCCACTGGGAATGTAAACAAAGCAAGTCAACTTTAGTAAGTCCCTTATGATTTCTCTTTCTTGATTACCTTTTCATGCTTCTCTTGATTCTTGTGTTTGAAAGTCAAATTTTCTATTCAGCTCTGGTCTTTTCACTGAGAAAGCTTGAAAGTCCTCTATTTTATTGAAAATCCATATTTTGCCTTGGAGCATGATACTCAGTTTTGCTGGGTAGGTGATTCTTGGTTTTAATCCTAGCTCCATTGACCTCCAGAATATCATATTCCAAGCCCTTTGATCCCTTAATGTAGAAGCTGCTAAATCTTGTGTTATTCTGATCGTGTTTCCACAATACTCAAATTGTTTCTTTCTGGCTGTTTGCAATATTTTCTCCTTGATCTGGAACCTTTGGAATTTGGCAACAATATTCCTAGGAGTTTTCTTT
Source organism: Trichosurus vulpecula (assembly GCF_011100635.1). Taxonomy (NCBI): domain Eukaryota; kingdom Metazoa; phylum Chordata; class Mammalia; order Diprotodontia; family Phalangeridae; genus Trichosurus; species Trichosurus vulpecula. The sequence continues at coordinate 379,203,317 of NC_050573.1, forward strand.
TTGGGATTTTTTTGAGGAGGCAATCAGTGGATTCTTTCAATTTCTATTTTACCCTCTGGCTCTAGAGTATCAGGGCAGTTCTCCTTGATAATTTCTTGAAAGATGATATCTAGGCTCTTTTTTGATCATGGCTTTCAGGTAGTCCAATAATTTTTAAATTATCTCTCCTGGATCTATTTTCCAGGTCAGTGGTTTTTCCAATGAGATATTTCACATTGTCTTCCACTTTTTCATTCCCTTGGTTCTGTTTTATAATATCTTGATTTCTCATAAAGTCACTAGATTCCACTTGCACCAATCTAATTTTTAAGGTAGTATTTTCTTCAGTGGTCTTTTGAACCTCCTTTTCCATTTGGCTAATTCTGCCTTTCAAGGCATTCTTCTCCTCATTGGCTTTTTGGACCTCTTTTGCCATTTGAGTTAGTCTATTTTTTAAGGTGTTGTTTTCTTCAGTATTTTTTTTGGGTCTCCTTTAGCAAGTCATTGACTTGTTTTTCATGGTTTTCTCGCATCCTCATTTCTCTTCCCAATTTTTCCTCTACTTCTCTAACTTGCTTTTCCAAATCCTTTTTGAGCTCTTCTGTGGCCTGAGACCAGTTCATGTTTTTCTTGGAGGCTTGTGATCTAGGCTCTTTGACTTTGTTGACTTCTTCTGGCTGTATGTTTTGGTCTTCTTTGTCACCAAAGAAAGATTCCAAAGTCTGAGTCTGAATCTGGGTCCGTTTTCGCTTCCTGTTCATGTTCCCAGCAAACTACTTGACCCTTGAGTTTTTCATCAGGGGCATGACTGCTTGTAGAGTAGAGGGTACTTTGTTCCAAGCTTAAGGGGATGCATTGTTGTTTTCAGAGCTATTTGTATACAGCCACCTCTGCCACACCAGCACTTCTCCTCCCCCAAGAACCACCAACCCAGACTGCAACTCAGATCTGAGCAGGCTCTGCATTCCTGCTATGATCCACCACTTAATTCCTCCCACCAGGTGGGCCTGGGGCCAGAAGCAACTGCAGCTGTAGTTCTGTAGTTGCACCCCCCTGCCACCCTCTCTCCCCCCCCTCCACCACTGCCCCAGTACAGTGGCCGAACCGCGAACTCCTTTCACTCTGTCCCAGAAGCTTTTCCCACTAACCTTCTCTATTGTCTTTGGTGTTTGTGGGTTGAGAAGTCTGGTAAGTGCCACAGCTCACTGATTCAGGGTGCTAGGGCCTGCTTTGCCTGGCTCCTTGTCTGGTTGGTCCAGGCATGGCTCATGCTGGGCTCTGCTTCACTCGACTCCCAGCTCCATGCGATAGACCTTACCCAGTGCAGCAACCATCCTGGTTGTCCTGGGCTGGAGCCCTGCTTCCCTCTGCTATTTTGTGGGCTCTGCAGTTCTAGAATTTGTTCAGAGCCATTTTTTTCAGTGTTTGGAGGGTCCTGGGGGAGAGCCCTAGGCAAGTCCCTGCTTTCCAGCCACCATCTTGGCTCTGCCCCCCTCCCAACTTTTTATTAACCAGACTAACCAACTATTTATTTTATTAGTTTTTTAAAATCTCCTAGTTTTATTCATCAACTCATTTTTGTTGATCCATTTTTTGATTTTCACAATTTCTCATTTGGGGTTTCTAATTTTATTTTGTGTTTTTTGCTTTGTTGCTTTTCTAGTTTTTTTTTTAATTGCACACACTATTTATCTGTGCTTCCTCTCTGTTGTTGATGAAAGCATTTAGCAATATAAAATTTCTCTGAAGTATAAATTTAGCTGAATGCCAAAAGTTTTGATGTGTTGTCTTACATTTGTTCTTTGATTAAATTTTCTAGTGTTTCTATGATTTGTCCATTAACCCACAAATACTTTAGGATTAAATATTTTGATCACCTATTAATTTTGATCCTTTCCTCACAGACCCTCTTTAACTGAATGTAGTTTTATAGCAGTGGGGTCAGCAAAGGATGCATTTAATACTTCTGCTCTTCTGCTTTTGTTTGTGAGGGTTTTAATACTTGATCAATATTTTGTAAAGCTCAATGCTTGGTAAATTTTTTGTACAGCTGAGGATATGTAGATTCATTTCTTTTCTCATTCAATTATTGCCAGAAATGCATGATATCTAAGATTTGAAAAATGTCCATAGAAAATAACATCTTTCTTAGTGATCTTTTTTTGTTAGATTTGTCTAAATCTGAAGTGTACATTAAATTTCCTCACTATTATAGTCTATTTCTTGCTGCAATTTAATTGAGTTTTCCTTTAAGTATTTAGATGTTATGCCATTCAATGAATAGACATCAAATATTGATATTGATTCATTGTCTATAGTACTTTTGAGTATAATGCAGTTTCCATGTTTATCTCTTTTAATTATGTCTATTTTTACTGCCACTTTGTCTAAAATCATTATTGCTACCATTTTTTTTCCTAGTTCATCTAAAGCATAATAGATTTTACTATAGGCTTTTATTTTAAATCTATGTGAATCATGATGTTTCAAGTGTTTAAACAACAAATTGTTGGATTCTGCTTTATAATTCATTTTGGTATCCTCTTCTGCTTTATGGGTGAGATCATCTAATTCACATTTATACTTATATTTGTTAATTGTGTATTTCTCTCTTTGTCCTCTGCTCCCTCTTTACAAAAATGAAGAAGAGGCAAAAGAGGAGTGTACTTAACACCAATAATCTATAATTGATGAGATCTGTTTTTACTTCTTTGCCCCTGTTTTCTTCCCCTTGTGCTTCCCAACACGGGTTTCTTCTCTTTTTTTTACTCTATTTTTAATATCCATTTCACACTTCATTCTCCAATGGAGTTAGTTTTGCCTGTGACTAATGCATTTCTGGAGCCTACCCCACCTCTTAACTGCTCCCTCATTCCTTCTCTTTATCTCTGATCATTTCCCTGTTGAACTTAATATATTTCTATGCCAAACTATTTATGTAAATATATTCAACTCTTCTTTAACCACTTAAATGAAAGTGAGGTTCCTCCACCTTTTCCTCCATGCTTGTATATTTCTTTATCTCTTATATCCCTATAATATGAGAAAATACATTCCCTCCCTTTTCTCTTCCCCCACTACTCCAGTATATTCTCCTTTTCTTTCTACTCTTCAAATCACCAAAATAGAAAAAAAAAACCAAAACACCCCAGGCCCTCTATTTATCATACTCAACTCCCTCTATGACTTTTCCAGATGTGAGACTTCTAAAAGTTCACTTTTTTCTGCCCTCCATTTGAATGGGAACACTTCATCATGGTATAGCCCATTCCAAATACTCAAATATACTTATCTTTCTGTTTTCTTTGATTCGTGTGTTTCATTTCAAAGTTCCTACTTAGCTTTGGTCTTTTCATCAGGAATTTTTGAAAGTCTTCTATTCTGTTTAAATTCCATTATTTTTCCTGTAGAATTACACTAAGCTTTTAGGGTAAGTTATTCTTGGTTGTAAGCCTCTATCTTTCTTATTCCAAGAGCTTTTTCCTTTTAAGTAGTAGCTATGAAGTCTTATGTGATCCTGACTGTAAGTCCTCGATACTTGAACTCTTTCTTTCTGACTCCTTATAATAATTTTTCTTTGACTTGGGTGCTGGATTTTGGTTACATTGTTGAGGGATTTTTTATTTTATGCTTTCTTTTAGGGGGTAATCAGTGGAATGTTTCTATTTTCTCTTTGCCCTCTGTGTCTAATATATCTAGGATAATTTAATTTTGATTTCTTGAAATATGGCATCCAGATTTACTTTTTGTACATGATTTTAAGGCAGTCCAATGATTTTGAGATGATTTCTCCTTGATCTGTTTTTCAGGTTAGTGTTTTTGATAATATATACATATTCTTCTGGTTTTCCTCAATCTTTTAAATTTTGTTTTAGTATTCGTTGTTGATTTATGGTATTTTCTGTTTGATTCATTCTAAATTTAGAGTCCAATTCTTTGGTAAGGTTTACCAGCTTTAGGTATAAGTTATTAATTATTCTGCCTGTTCTTTTCTTGTGAGCTTCTACTTCAATTACTACATTTTCTATCTCTTTCTTCCTTTCTTCAAGGTACTCTTGTGATCCTTTTGCATAAGTAATTCTTTTCTTTGTGACTTTACTTGGACTTGCTGTAGAATGACTTTTTTTCCCCTGCATTTACCTTCTGGATTTCTCTCAGTTCAAAGAATTTCCTCCTTATATCCCTAACCTCATTTTCTGGTTTGGCACTTTGTGCTTGGGTCATACCCTGTTCCCTCCTGTCTTCTTGGATGGCATGAACAGAAGTTGCTTAGTTCTGGATGTACTGGCCAAAATGGCCTTCCACCCTCTATAAGAATTCCCGGGTTTTGGCTCAGTTTCCTTGTGGCTCAATTAGGTTTTGCCCTTCTATCTCTTTGTCCTTGTATGGCCTGAAACCAGAGTTTGTTCTGTTCCTTGTTACAAGTGTCATGGCCCCTGACAAGATGTTGTTGATTTTGCTTGTAGCAGGTCTTTTTTAAGACCTCAGGTGCCACCATGGTTCTTTCTCCTTCTGTGTCCCCTGATGTATCTTGGGTGTGGGTAGCCTGGGTCCTGGTTTGGCCCTGCCTCCTTCTGTGGGTTAGACTTGGATTACCTGGGCTATGGGTGGGTTATAGCCTGCCTGGGTGCTGGGTTGGGATAGGGTGCCTAAGTATCTGTTCCTCTCTCTTGCTGTATGGCTTAAGTGTGGGCTGGCTTAATGCTGTCCTGTCTGGATGCTGGCTGAGGATTCTCCTGCTATGTGCCTCAGTTGAGGCTACCTGGGTAGCTGCACAGGGGCTGATCTGGTCTTGTGTTAACCCTGGCTCCTATTGTGTATTAGGTGGGCTTCCTGTGCTCTGCAGTAGGTGCTGGTTTGGCACCTAGTCTCCTGCTGTGGGTCTTGTACATTGTCTTTGCTCAGAGCCATTGAAGGCTTTTTTTTTAATTTTCAGTTTTGCAAACATTTATCAAATGCCTACTATTTAAAAAACATGAATGCACAGGGTATGGGGCAACAGATTTAGTGAGTTAATGATCTTATTAAAAGTAAGTAAATGCCACTTCATGGGAATAACGAAATATTGGTGGGATCTTATTTATGATTGGAATACACAATTGCAGTATATAGGGCTCCTTCAAAATGAACAGATTAGACAAAAAGGGCAGCAGATCAGTGTTTTAAAATGCTGCCAACATGATCACAAATGATTCTATGAAAAATAAAATGCAGTAGTATGCAAAGAGACTAACAGGACTCCCCAGTTTATTCACCAATGGGCTCAAGTACATGGTGTCCCAAAAGTTTTAGTGCAGATTTTAAGGTTTAATAGTTTTTTGGGATGACCTATATAAAAGGACCTATTGCACTCCTTTTTTTGGCAGTCCTTTTGTGCAATCCTGGATTGGATGGAGGACCTTGCAACTATTTCTCTTTGATTTTATTTACTCCTGTTCCTTTTGGTATATTTTTATAGCTTTAGTGTAGTGTTTGTGGGGCAACTGGTCCTAACATACTGCAATTGTAACGAGAAAATCCCCCACCACTCTTTTTCCTGTGTATTGTTACCTAGCAGCTGACTTTTTTGGACCCCAAGTATAGCACTTGACATTTATCCTTGTTTGTGTTCATCCTTGCAGATTTGACTCGTTTTTTAGCTTGATTTATTTTTCTATCTTGTCTTTGTCATTGCATGTGTTGGCCATTGCTCCTAGTTTTGTGTCATTTGAACATTTGGTAAACACACCATCTAAGCCTTCATCCAAGTCACTGACCCAAATATCAAATACACAAGACCATGGACATAGGGCATAGGGAAAAGGACAGCTCACCAGGCACTCGTCACTTGAGACCTCTCTTTTCCTCCCACATAACCCCTCTTCTTCCAAGTGGATATTGATCCACTGATGACTACTCCTTGAGTCTGGTTATTCAAACAATTCTAAATCCACCGTTGCCTACATCGTCCAGTCCACATTTCTTCATTTTGTCTGCAAGGACAGTATGGAAAACTTTGGCAGACTCTTAGCTGAAATTCAAGAATACTATGGCTATGGCATTCCCCATGATCCACCAGCTTAACCTTGTCAAACCTTATCAAAAAAAGAAAAGAAAAGAAGTCTATTCTATCATGACCTGTCCTTGCTGAAGAAATGTTGGGTCTTTGTGATAATTAGTCCTTTGATCAATAGTCACAGACATTTCTTTTTTCCATGTGTACTACATAGGATTTTGCCTGGAATGGGAGTCAAACTCATTGACTTATTGTTCAAAGATTCCCCTTTCTTTATCTGGAAATTATAATGATTACTAGTTTCTAGTTTTTTTGACACCTTGCCCTGTTCTTGATTTTTCAGAGATCAGTGGAATCACCATTTCTTTCAGAACCTTGGGATGTAATTCCTCTGTGCCTAGTGACCTGAAATGATGAGTTCTGCTAGGTAATCTCTTACAATCCTCTCACTTATTTTGAGCTTCAACACTTTGTTAACCATTTTTGGTTTTATCGATCTAATAAAAATATTTTTCTTGTTAGAGAAAACAGAAGGTAAATTAAGAAATGACTAGTTTTTCATTCTCTCCATCATCTGTTATTCTCATCCCATTCCCCCCATAGGAGTTGAGAAGGAGTGGAGAAGGAGAAGGAGTGGGGAATAGCAATAGCTTCCCCATAGGAAGATGTCAACTGTCTCTTCTTTGGTTCTCTTATCCTCAACAAAGATTTAAAAGCACTTTACTTTTTGGTTCCCAGTATTAATCACTAGCTTCAACTCAACTCAATTCAACTTCTGAATTTTAGCACTCCTAATACTATTCTTATAGGACTGTGCCATACTTTTTCATTCATACTTATTACCAGACCCTGATTTCATCTTCTGAACATCTTTATTGAAATGGGAGCTGTTCAATGAAGTCTGTGCATCAACATTGATTTCTTGAGTCAGCTTCCCCCACCCTAGGAGATTATCCAAATCCTATCCAACTGATCCAAGCCTGATGATTTCCTTTCCTCTAGGAATTTCCCATACCTCCTCCAGAAATTACTTCATGAGGCACTTAGGTGGCAGAGTGTGGACTGTGTGCTGGCCTTAGAATCTGGAAGACCTGAGTTTGAATCCTGCCTTAGACACCTATTAGTTGTGTGTTTCTGGATAAGCTGTTTAAGCTCTCACTTCTTCATTTTCCTCAACTGCAAATGGAAATAATAAAAGCTCCTACTTCACAGGGTTGTTGGGAGGATCAAATGAGCTAGCATATAAAGCACTTTGCAAACCTTAAAGTGCTACATCAATGTGAGCTGCTGTTATGGGTAATTTTATTATTATTAATCACCCTCATGACATTTATCATAAGCTGACTCATATAATTAGTTATCAGTTACCAATTTACGTGTCTTTCCTTTACAACAAAATTATAAAAATCCTTGAGGATGGGATCACACGCTATACCTCTCTATGTCCCCCAAAGAAGCCTGAACACAATATGCGCTCAAGAAATACTGGTAGATTCTCAATGATTCCTTTGTGAAGTTTCGATTTGTTGATTGTAGAATAATTCATTCAACACATCCATTTAGTGAATATTTATAAGGCACCAACTGTGTACCCTGAATTGTACTAGGCTCTTCAGAGAATACAAAGAGCTCTAAATATGATTCCTGCTCTTGTAGGGAAGGGATGATCTGAGGCTGGCCTGAATGGAGTGAATCATATTTGGTGGAGCGTTGAGTTCCATCTGGAAACCATGAACTGTACTCAATGTCCAGGGGAGGACCTCATGCTTTTCTACCATGCAATATGCATTTTCAGTGATACTCTCTTTTATTTAAATGTAGTCGGCTACTAAAACTATCCTGTTCTGCTATTCTAGTAGGACAGTCTAGGAAAGGAAAAGGGGGGTAAATAGAACCATGAGTTCAGAGTTTCCCTAGCTGGGTGCTTTTCAGTCTTAAAAAGACAGCATTACACATGGAAATGAGCTATATAGTTCCTGTGTTCCTCTTTGTCCTCTTTCCCCTCTTCAACACAAAAGAAAAGAGAGAAAAGCTTTTTTACTTCCTTTTTGGAATATTTTTTGTTGTTTTACTTCAGCCCCATGATGATTCACAACAAAATAAAGAAAATATGAGTTATAACCAAACTGGATTACTAATATGTAACCCATAGCATTGCTTAATTTAGTTTGCTATTAAAGTTTTAATAGAAAATATCATTTGATTGCAATTTAGAAATAAAATTTCATTTCCATATTATAACTAATATGAATAATAAACCAAAAAAGTCTAATATAGTTAGTCATTTCTATTAACACAATGAATATGTTTCAGACGTTGTTGGCATACTAATTCAGAAGCTCTATTGTCACTATAAACCAATGGCCTACCTTTCATCGGCATGATGTTTATGGACTCCAGTTTAACTTTCCCAACATACTGTTCTGGCTTTTTAAGTTGACCTGGACTTCTATAAGAATGCTGTAATTTATAGAATTATAGGATTAAGAGCTGGAGATAGCCATAGCAATGATCCATTTTAATTTCCTCACATTGCAGATGAGGAAACTGACCCAAGGAGATCTCACAGGTAGCAAAAGGCAGTGTTAGGATTCAAATCCAAGCTCTCTGATCCGAGGCCAGTCATATTTCCTCTCTATGATGTTGTATTCCAGGGATGCCTTCCCTTGATTCAGAGGTTCTTAACTTTTTTTGGGGTCACAGACCCCACTGAAACCCTATGCACCCCTTCTCAGAACCATGTTTCTAAATGTATAAAATGAAGGATTATAAGGAAGCCACTTATATTGAAATAAAGATAATATTTTTCTCCCATCCAAGTTCATGGTATCTCTGCGATCTATGGGGACTATAGACCCCAGGTTAATAACCCCTTCTTTAGATAAACTTGTATGTTAACAGCAGTCTAGATGACTGTTACCCAGCCTTGAAGCTATAACCTGGGATTGAATATTACTATACTTTTCTGGACTCTGGGTTGGAATCCATAGTTTATGGATTAGTGGATCAGATTCCTGCCTATGAATTAAGTAAATACTTACAAATAGTGGTAGCATTCAGCGGTCCCACTGGTTGGATAGAACCGGTACCTAATTTTAGGTTGAGTCAGGTGAACTGGTGGTCAGCAGGGGCAGGGCCTGCACCCTTCATGTCAGCGGCAGGGGCAGCACCTCAGCTCAGTTCAGTGGAGAACTGATTGTCGATATTTTTAAATCCCACCACTACTTACAAAGGGCTTAAGAGGTCATCTTACCCAGCAAGCAGAAAGCATGAACTCTGAGAATCCCTTCTCTAGAAGGCGTTGGGTAAGAACAAAGAATTGATGTGATTAGACATGGGCATAATTTCTTTATGTCTCAAGCTGTCTCACTTACTGGTTGTGTGACCCTGGACAAGTGACTTAGCTGTGTTTGCCTCAGTTTCCTCATCTGTAAAATGAACTGGAGAAGGAAATGGCAAATTACTCCAGTATCTTTGCCAAGAAACCCCAAATGGCGACCTAACAACAACATCAAAGAAAAAGCTGAGGTCAGAAAGAGCTGCACCCAGTTCCCTATTCCAGTGCATGGAAGACCAATCCTGGCTTCAAAAATCTGTGTACATGTTGTAATTTACCTCTGCTGTTGGTTATTGCGACCCGCAGTAGGTTTTCCTGTAGTGCTTTGTGGTGATTCCTTTTCAGGGAGCAGAGGTTGTTAAGTTCTGTGTCTTCTACTATAGATATGCTTTTAGAAGGTCTGAGCTGGAAGGGACCTCAATAATCATCTAGGCCAACCAGTAACTGATCAGGAATCCCTCCTTTACAAAATCCAGTTTTAGCTGTCATCCAGCCTACTCTTGGAGACCTTCAGGGATGGGAAATTCACTACTAAGCACCATATTTCACCTTTGAGCAGCTTTAATTGTGAGGAAGATTTTTCTTCTACTAAGCCAAATATGCTTTCATAAAACTCCCACCCGTTACTCCTACTTCTAGCCTCTGGGACCTCCTTTGATTATACTTTCAATACTTGAAAAAAATGTTATATACCAAGTCTTGCTCCTGATTAGGGAAGATTACTCCTATACCCAGGAGGGGGAGTAGAAGATAGAAACAGCCAAGATTCGGGGCTCGATGACGGGAAGAAAAGGGAGGCACAGGTGGCAGTGGATTTCTGGGAGAATGGTGTCACATCCTCCATGAAAATCCTGATTAAGAACTTCTTATTTCTGCCCCTGGCTTCAGTTGGTTGGCAGTTCCTAAAGTGAGGGAAGGGTTTCAGTTGCTAGGCAGTGACCAGAATCAGGGAGAGGTTTCCATTTTCCACTCTTTCACAGGAATGTGATGGCTGATGTTAGCTCTAGAGTCAGCAAGTCAAGTCTCTTTCTCTGTCTCCACTCCAAACTTTCCATGAAACATTTTGATCTATTCTCAGGGAGAGGATTCTCAAAGACATAAGAGGATATTAATCTGATAGCTTCTATAATTATTAGCACACCATGACTGTTTTTAGAGGAAATGGGCAAAAGGAGGAAGGGAAAGAATGAACGAGACCCACAGTTGAGCTCCGTCTCTTTGGGCCTTAAAACAGTGGCTAAAGTCCTTGGGGGCCTTGGGTGCTAAATCCAGTGCTGTCTGGCTGTGGCCAACATGATCCCTTCTTGGGAGATTGTATTTGGTCATAGTTCCATCCCTCACTGGGGCTTGTGCTGAAGTAAGTAATAAAAATGATTGGGAAGCAAATACTGATGCTTAACAGCATTGGGGTAGGGATTATGGTCCTGAGGAAGGAGCCAATTCTGTTTATATGCTGGGAATCTAGCATGTCCTGAAAGCAGTAAAATCTGCTGCAGCTAAAGGAATTCTAGTGGGGATGGTGTGTGTGTGTGTGTGTGTGTGTGAGCATGCACGTCTGTGTTTATGTGTGTATGTGTTTGTATGTGTGTTTGTATGTATACATATATTGTGTGTATATGTATGTTCATGTTTGTGTATATGTTTGTGTGTGTTTTTGTCTTTGTTGATTCCACTGTTCTTTCGCAATCCACAAGTATATGGGTTCGGCAACCATGATTTTAATTCTCAGCCGCAAAATCCTTTTTTGTCATCATCTATAACACTCTAAGTGTAAATGGAATGTTATTTCCAAGGCCCTCCCTTGTTTGGGAACAAAGAAACATGGGATTTTAGAAGTAGAGGGGACCTTAGAGTCATCAAAGTTAACTCTTTTATTTTATAGATAAGAAAAGGTAGACATAGAGCGATGAAGACCAGAGAGGTCCAGGTAGGTGGATGCTGTTCCTTCTGAGAAGAGAGGAGTCAGATGAGGTGAGATGCTTCAACACCTGCTTCTCCCCAATGTGCTTACCCTCTGAAGAAGTAGCAGGGTAGTAAGTGGAAAGGACATTGGCTTTGGAGTCGGAAGACTTGGGTTCAAATTCTACCTCTGATTCTTGCTACTTGTATGATTTTGGG